>NC_135484.1:62727264-63050900 GCF_052094955.1 Ictidomys tridecemlineatus | reverse complement strand
TTGGAAAACTGTGAAGCTGATAGCTAAAGGCAAAAAAGAGGTCACTGTTCTGAAGGGCAATGATCTTGGGAAGTTGTCTATTAGGAAATATACTTTTCAGACTACGCAGACTACAAGTTTTCTTTTGATCAGAAAACTACTTTCACTTTGGGCCTTTGATATGCTCTCTTATCTAAATTAGAACTCCTGCCCCAGATAAATTTCAGAGTTTTAGAGACCAGAGCCTGATGTATTAGTTTGTGTGGGCATGTGTTTGTGTGTGTGTTGACCTGTAAAAGAAAAAAAATTTGTGTGTGTGTGTGTGTGTGTGTGTGTGTGTGTGTTTTACTGGTAAAAGAAATGAAAGTGAAGGGCATCTAGGCTGATTCTACAACCTAGATGTGGTATATGGATATACCTGTGGTATATATTTATAGCTACTGTGAATTGTGCTGCTATAAACATTGATGTGTCTGCATCACTACAGTATGCTCTCTCTAAGTCCTTTGGGTATAAACTGAGGAGTGGGATAGCTGGGTCAAATGGTGGTTCCATTCCCAGTTTTCCAAAATATCTCCAGATTGGTTGCACCAATTTGCAGTGCCACCAGCAATGTTTGAGTGTGCCTTCCTCCCCACATCCTCTCCAACACTTATTGTTGTTTTTATTCTTGATAGCTGTCATTCTGACAGAAGTGAGATGAAATCTTAGAGTAGTTTTGAATTGCATTCTCTAATTGCTAGAGATATTGGATATTTTTTCATATATTTGTTGATTGATTGTGTATCATCTTCTGAGAAGTGTCTGTTCAGTTCCTTGGCCCATTTATTGATTGGGTTATTTGTTTTCTTGGTGTTAAGATTTTTGAGTTTTTTATATATCCTAGAGATTAGTGTTCTATCTGATGTGCATGTGGATAAAGAAACTGTGGTGTATATATATATATATATATATATATATACACACACACACAAAATGGAATATTACTCAGCATTAAAAGAGAATAAAATCATGGCATTTGCAGGTAAATGGATGGAGTTGGAGAACATTATGTAAGTGAAGTAAGCTGATCCCCAAAAACCAAATGCCAAATGTTTTCTCTGATATCAGGATGCTGATCCATAATGGGGATGGGAGGGAACATGGGAGGAATGGAGGAACTTTATATAGGGAAAAGGGGAGGGAGGTGAAGGGAGGGGGCAAGAAGGTAGGAAAGATGGTGGAATGAGATGGACATCATTACCCTGAGTACATGTATGAAGACATGAATGGTGTGACTCTATTATGTGTACAACCAGAGACATGAAAAATTGTGCTCTATATGTGTACTATGAATTGAAATGCATTCTGCTGTCATGTATAACAAATTAGAATAAATAAATAAATTTTTTAAAAAGGGATAATATCCAATTTTGTACTGAGTTGGGTTAGGGTTAGGGAATTAAGATTAATATGGGGAAATATGAATATTCATAATAATGTACTTGTGAAAATATGAGTGAAAACACATATAAATATATAGGATCTGACACAGGGTAAAGTGTGAGTATATATGTTTTGTATATATGGGGGCACATCGATGAATCCAATATGTGATATAATGTGATATGTATGCAAATTTAACATTGAAAATAGAAAGTAAATGTCAAAATACACATTAAAATTCAGAAAAAAAGGAAAAAATGAAAGTGGCCTGGACCAGTGTTATATAAATGAGCCAGAGACAGTTCCTGTGTAATTACCTAAAATTGCCCCTCTTATTTACTCTTTGCAGAAGGCTGGAACTATTAACCTAAAGCCTATCCATACCAAACTTAAATTTTCACAAGACTAATTGCTTTAAATATAATCCAAATAAACATAGTTTTAATTTATAGCCTGCCTACTTTACATACTCTATGAAAGTGCACCCAACGTCTGCTTATCATAGATAAGACAAAGCCTGTAGCTAAAAGATACCAAAACATTATTGCCTTTCAGAGTTCTCTGACCCAGAAACTCCCACCTTGCTGCTGAGCAACATCATCTAGACACAAAAGCCAGCCCCACCCCCAATACCTCTTCTTCTCTCCTGGGATTTCTGTTGCATTTTTCCTATTATGAATGATGGCCTCATGCTGGTGTTTCTGGAAGGGTTTTTTTTTTCTTTTTCTTTGTGGGAAGAGACTTTTCTGTCATGTATACTTGTCCAAGTACTGCCCAATAAAGTTTATTCTCCATTAATGCTTCTCATGATCCTGATTATTTTTTGTTTAACCCTGAAATTTCTAACCTTACCAGAGCCAGCTGAGCCCCGACTTTCTTAATGCATTTGTACCATCTTACACAGAAGAAATGTGTTCTCAAAATCGTATTAATGAAAAAATTCCCATTGCATGTTAATTCTAATATACTTTCCCTGCTCATGCAAGATTTGAACCTACTGAGAGACAAAGAGTCAAGTGGGTAGTGACCAAATTTCTGATGGAAATACTGAAAACTGTGGCGTTCATATTTATCACCAATGGCTTTTCCCAATGCAACACCCAGAGTCAGGGAGACAGATTTGTTCACTCAGACTCAGGAGGAGATGGAGACCCACACTTCTCATTCTGGAGACAGATCTGAGCTGATGTATACTCCAGGCAGATGCACATAAAAAGGGGTTCAGTCTTTGTCCAAGTGCATCTGTCAAAGAAGCTACTGGGTGCTGAGAAGATGTAGGCCAAGAATTTCTGAATGGATGTCTCTCCAAGTGGAAGTCGATAGGAGCACTGGAAATAAGTGTTCTCTCCTAAGATTCACATCCTCTTATGATTGTAACTTATCACAAAAATGGAAATGTTTCTGCAGAGAAAGTCTAGATCCAAGAGGATAGGATTTTACTTAAGAACCACCAAATGCTTATAATCATATACATGAGGGAATGTTATTATTCCTTCTGATAAAATGCATATTCAAGTGCTCAACTATATCAATGAAAATGAATAAATTTATCTCTATATGTTGGATAATAACATCCAAACCTAAAAGTATGTCAGCTTAACTGAATGAAACATAATGGACTGATAAAACCCTTAGTTTCTATGAAAAACTCATGTTGCATGCTAAGCTAGGAAAACAAACCAGTGTTTTTGATGAAAAATCCCTTCTAGTGATTGCAGTTACTTTTGGCTCTTCAAATGAACAGTTCCATCTCAGTTCTAAGAAGAAGAAAAACTAGACTCCAGAAGTAGTGTCTGCCTAACACATAGAAAAAAAGATGTCAGGGACACATTACCCTGAAAGTCTCCAAGGCAAGCTGTGTTATAACACTGGTTAAGTCTCAACCTTGATTACAAATTCTGTACACTTACATATCTGCCTGCCATGCTTCTGTATTTTGAAGTATACTTGCAACTGCTTTTTCTGCAGAGCTGGGGGTTGAACCCATGGCTTTGCATATACTAGGCAAGCACTCCACCACTTAGCCACATCCCCAGTCCAGTATACTTGTAAATATTAATCAGACTGAAACGAAGCACAGAAAACTTAAGTCGTAAGAAATCAGAAGGAAAAGTTTTCAGCACATGAGAACAAGAGGTTATGTAAGGGTACTGTGGCTTTAACTGTAAGCCCTGAAACCCAGAGCATGTTGTGACACTGTTGTGACATTTATGAAGAGTTACACCAGACAATTTAGATTTCACTGTGACATATGCTGTATAAATTCTTTAATGTTTAGCTTATCTTGCACTAAACAGCAGAAGAATACTTAGTAAGTGCAAGTAGGTCAACATCACTTTAATTTGCATTATCAGTTCAGAAGAACATTTTACACTATATGTGTTGTGATAAAACACTGTGTCATTTCTGTCACCCAATGCAGAGTATTTTTAGGTCTTTGCACATTATGTGTAGAGATATTTGGTATTGCCTTTAATGTAACTTGCCATCTGTGTTCTAGTTTCTAAGCATTGGCAGAAGTGAGCTAAAAGCATTGGCCAAACTTCAAGGGGTTAAGATTTTTGCTAACAAATATGGACTATTTGATATGAAAACCATCATTGTTTGATATGTCAAATAAAACATTTGTCAATCAAAAGTCTTTAAGCACTGGGCTATGTGACATTTACTCTTTTATAAACCAACAAAGTCCCTGGTGGCATGCCTTTTTTCCTCTCATTTAAATAGTGGTAGGAGAACAAATCATACTTCAGGGCAAGTTGATAACTGCCAGTCACGATTCCTGCCTTGTTTACTATAATGAGGAGGGTAATAAATGCATCTGACCATTTCGGCTGGCATTTGCATAGATGAATGATTTGTCCAGTCAGTCGCTCTCCAGTGATTTGGGTCTTTTTGTCAGCACAAAGAGCATTCAGTCTCTCTGGAATTTACAGCAGCCAAGCTCTCATTAGCAAACATCCTTTACCATGAATGATTCAAATAATTACCACTGAAATAATAAACTGTTTCACAAAAACATTTTATTTGATGGCTCCAAACATCAACTTTTCTGAATTGTTGACATTCAAATAAGCCAGAGAGCTTCATTGTTAAGGAACAATAGTGCTCTTGTTAAAGGGTGGGCATTGTTTTACCTCCAATAGACCTTTAAACTTGGCTAGCTATCAAATGAGTCCCTCAAACTGCCAGCCAACATTCTGGGTAATCAGAGGGCATGTACCAGATGGAGCAGTTAAAACTTTACATATTCAAACTCTGGGAAATATTCTTTAGATTTTCTTTTTGAGGTTGCAAACCTAGAACTCCAAATTAATTAGCAGCTGCTACTTTGTATCTTTTTTGCACCTTTTAGAGCCAAATAATATTAAATGTCCTCACTTATGCTGAACTATTCAAGTGCAAGTTCTTTGCTGTAATGGCATTCTATGTGTATAATTAAGTGTTATTTGATATAGTTTTGGAGTTCAAACAAATGAGCAAGCAACAATTATACCTTATTATGATCTACTCTCGTGCATAGCCATAGGGTTGCTCTCAGTGCATTACCAAATTCATAGCACCAGGCAGGCAGCAGTTCCTGTTATCAACTTTTTTCACCCTCTGCGCCATGCATAATTTAGAGAGTTTTATTAATTTTGAAATGGTTTAATGTATGCGCATGTTCTAAAGATCTAGGTAGATTGTATGACTAAGTTTAGCTTTCATAGAGCAATTGTTTATGCATGTAAATGTCTGAAAAATATTTTCTCTCAAATCTTAAAAAGCTATGGTTTCATTTAAATAGATTAACTTGCACATTGCACCTTCTTCCTTACCTGCAAGGAAAAATTCAGGAAGGGAATGAGTGGAATATATTTCTGTGCTTTGCAAATTTCCTCATTACTTTGCTTTCACTTTCAAATTTAGACACGTTATATATAGCAAGAATGGAAAACTGTCAACAATACTGAAATACCTTGATGTTCATACAAGATTACAACACGATATAGGAAAATCATGACCATCGGTAAGTACAATTTTAAAATGTTATCTCTGCAGATTATCTTAAAGATATTAATAATATCAACTAGATTGCATAGACCCTAGAGCCACACTCTCATAGAAGTTAAGGATGTCAAAATTACCCTTCAAGATGTGCCTGATACAGACGGCCACTTAAAATGGCATGCAATTTCTTAAGCTTCCATTTCTATCTCACAAAGATAGATGCAAATTGGAAACATAACTTGTCATACTTAAAATAATTTGCTTTATTGGGACGTTGTGTCCAAAATCTCAAGTTTCTCCTTTGCCACTAACTCAGAAGCTTTTGCTCTGAATGGTGTGGCTTTTTTGTTTCCCGTCCCGATGCTGCCTGTTCTGGTTGGTAATCATGGTCAAGACTACAGAGCCCATTTTTCATTTTGTTATTTGCCTTGTCAAATCAAAGGTCAAGAGATGATGAAGAAACCCCAAAATAGCCCAGGATTGGCAGATTTCCCCCCCAAGTTTTCTAACGGAATTTGGTGCTTATGAAAGTGAGGGAATAAAAAAATGGCTGTAGCCATAAATCATGCAGGCAAGAGCCTTCCAAGCTTTGCATGATTTCACTGCCTAGTGCCCAGAGGCCCAGAAAAGAAAAGCAGGCGTCCTACCATTAATAGTGCCATTCTCACGATCTCAGGTCTAGGGGCACATGAGGACAGCCCCTGACATCGACTCATCTTTTACGATCGGAGATGTTGACAAAGAGTAAGTGCAGCCTTAACTCTTTAGCTGTGATCCCTTTCAGACATGACTTGATGGACGAGGGGTAAAGAATCACAGAATGTTAGGGCCAGAAGCAATATCAGAATCAAGTAAGCTTCAGAACTTGTACTTGAATCCAAGTCTCCTGACAGCTCAGACAGAGGTCATTCTCTTATTGAGACCATCAGATGTGCCTCAAAGGCCCAAACCTTATTTGTGAGTAACTTTTTCATTACAAATTTACACAGGTACATGCCCTAAACATACACGTACTTTCGTGTTAATAAAAGTAACACATTGTATCATCAAGTGACAAAAGTGACTCTTGGTCAACAGTTCTTTCAGTGATAATGTCACTTCAGGTGCTTGGATAAGAATCATAGATGATAATGTTGTCAGTTCTTCCCCAGAGACCTGAATACATATTGTGCTTTAAAAAACAGGGACTTTGTTATTTAATAATATTCCAAGGACTGCCACTATCAAGTTGCTGAGATGCTTTTAGCCAATATCTTCAATTCATGTGGGCAAAGCATTATTTTCAGTGCCATATGGAAGGGAAAGAAGATAGACCTGTAGTTCCTTTTGAACCAGTTAATGCAGTCTCTTGAGTTGTCTCAAAATACTGATGTATTTGATGTTGTGGTTTGGTTATAAGATTTAGGCAAATATTTGGTCTTTATTCAATGCCCTGATAAAAATAAATTTTGCTTTAAACTCTATTGTGGGCTAAATTGCTTACTTCCCTCCTTAAATGCATATATTGAACCCCCAGTATTTGAGAATGTGACTATATTTGGAGATAGTCTTTAAAGAAATTATTATGTTTAAATGATGATATTGGGTGGGTCTTAATTCAATCTGATTGGTATCCTTAAAGTAGAGGAAATTTAGACACTACAAAGAGACATTGGGGATATGTATGCACAAGGGGAAATAATAAAAAAAAAACGTGTAGAGGCAGCAAGAGGACAACCATCTGTAAGCCTGGAGGAGAGGCCTCTGAGGACACCAATACTGCTGAACCCTCAAGCTGGGACATTAACTCTTCAGTGCAGTGAGGGGAAAGATTTCTGTTGTTCAGACTGTCCAGACTGGCATTTTGTTCTGGCAGCCCTAACAAGCAAATGTAAGCTCCTCACATGTATAACTCCCTTGCTGGTTTCTCTATTTGAAATCTGTTTCCTCCCTCTCTACCTATTTTGCCTGGCTAGCTCCTACACACCCTTCACTCCTAAGCTTAGACAGCACCTTCTCCAGGAAGACCATCTTCCTTGTGTATATGCAGGTCCAGTGCTTCTTCTATAGGTTGAATAGCATAACACGATTCTACTTCATGTGTGAAACTCAGCTCACACTCTGGGAAACTGCAGCCAAGGGCTACTGTTTGTCATTTGACCCTGATTTGCCCACTGTTAATGGGAAATTGCACTATATGACACTATGGGCTTGTTGCCCTGTAAGGAAAGTTAGAAAGGTCCACGTCATGTGCCCTACACTATGTTGGTAAAACATTTGTTAGAGTTTTGTTTTTTAAGACTTAACCGAGTTAAAGTAAGTTTAGGCAAGAAAAGTTGCAACCAAAATGTTGGCATAATGAAAAGCAAGATGTAACAACATACAAAGGGGAACAACAAAAGTCAGAAAAAAATTTTGGGACGTTCTACTATTAGATTACAAATGTAATATACACTTACCACCAACTTTTAAAATAGAATAAATAATAATGTAAAAGCAGGATTGTCAAGTCCTATTAATGCTGTATTGACTATTGATCTACGAGGTGCACATATGTGAATACACATATATATGTGTGCAATTCTCTGGAGAGGCATTGGCAGGTTGTACTCTTGTTCAATTCAGTTCTGAGGCTGTCTATGTGAAGATAGTCAAATCTCCCAGGTAAACAGCTCAATCCAAAACTCTGGGCCACATATAGTTGTGACCAACAGCTTACAAATTGGGGTACCTATACCACTTCCTTGGGCTCAATTAATTTACTCACAGAACTCAGGGAAACACTTTCTTGAGTTCCTTTTTTTTTTTTAAGGATAGAGATGAACGCCAGATGAAGAAATGGAGGGGCTTCCACATCCTCTCTGTGCATACCATCCTCCTGGCACATCCAGAAGCTCACCACATCTTATAATCTAAGCATTTTTAATAGAGCTTGATTTCCTGCTCCTGTTCCAGTCACGAATCCTCTAATCAATTGGTCTTTCTAGCTGCTGACCCCATCCTGAGTCTATCTAGGGGACCCACCCTAAGTTACCTCATTAACAAATTCAGGAATTATCAAAGGGGATCATTATAAATAATAAAAAAATATTCCTGCTCCTCAGGAAATTGCAGGGGTTTAGGCTAGCACTAGGGGCAAAGCACCAGGGGCAAAGGCCAAACGTATTTGATATTATAACACACACATATGCTTGCACACACCTGCCAATGACTATGCACACACATGTACACATGCATTTGAGGATGAGGCTAGTTGTACAATTCCTAGAAAGCACTATCATCCATGAACATTTACCCAGTAAAGTAGCCTCTATTAGCTGCTTTGAGATTGCTTTTTCTTATCCACTCTGATGTGGAAGCCTTCCAGTTGGGCTAAATTTAACAATAGTAAGGAATGTACCTAACAGAGCCACATGCCTATGTTGAGTTCCCTGAGTATAGAAAATGCTTCAACTATATCTGCAGTGCTGGTCGGCACAGGGCATGGAACTTATGCCCAATAAATGTTGTACTTGAAGTGGAATGAGCTACGTCAGGTAGCAAAAGAGTATAGTGAGGTGAGAGAAGAAGATGAAAACAGACTTTTTATGGGGGAGTTACTGGGGATTGAACACAAGTGTGCTTTGTCACTAAGCTACATTCCCATTCCTTATTTTTTTATTTTGAGATAGATCTCATTACATTGCTAAGCTAGCCTTAAAACTGTGATCCTCCTGCCTCAGTCTCACAAGTCTCTAGGACCACAGGCATACACACACCAGGCCCAGCTACCCTTTCTTATTCTTATGCATGCCTCCATTACATGTAACAAACCCTACAGGTTTTTGTATTTGAACTTTTCTTAAATGATTGTGTTCATACTTATTTTTCATTTTGAAAGATATGGGTTTGAGCCCAACATTTCACTTAGGATGAAAAATTCTGGGTAACTATACGACCACAATCCTTAGGACAACTTCTGTTTGACTCCAAATAGTTATCATGAAATAATTACAGATGCTTTCTCCTGTTATGTGGAATAATTGCCTTTCCCACCCCCACCCCTGAACTTATTCACTAAGCTTTAATCATCACTAGAAATTTATTTATGCAAGGAAATAGCAAGTTATTCACTCAGCTCATTTTATTCACCATTGTCTTCTGATTTCTTCACACTACTTAATTTAGCACGTCAAGGTGAACCGATTAGTTTATCTCACCTTGACGGGGCTACAGTCCACTGGCAAAACATGTTTGTGACATTCTTGTTGGATACCTCCTTTCTAGTAATAACTATCTCCTGAATTATCATTGGTTGGTATTTCCAAGTCAGAATAAGTATGTGACCAGCAGGTAAATTGGGTTGATAATGAATCAGAACAAATAAGGGCATCAAAGAAAATGCCATCTCTTAGGACCACTGTGCACGATAAGGCATTGTTTCAGATCAACATCTGCTTTTACTCTTCACGATGATAAGAAAAGCCCAATTAGCACCCACGGTTTAAAAAGATGCAACTTTTTTTTATTTATCTAAGATTCTACTGCTAAAAACCTTGCCAGATTTACAATTCTAAAGACAACAGCTTTTTGTAAATGTGTTTTATTTGCAGTTATAATATCTATAGTTAAATCAGTTCATTAAAAATAGAGTTGTAAACTATCTCCCAAACTGCCATATTTGAGAGTTTAAAACAAAAATTATTTAAATTAAATTCTTACAATGCATTTGGGTAGAACTGTGAAGTCATCTAGTATATAAAGTAATGTCCCTAAATAGGAAATTCTTTCTTAATTAAGATAGAGGTTAGGACCATGTAATTTTACATTACATAACTAGTCACTCAGCCCAGGATTAAACACACGTTGTCCCCAAGTGCTTTGCCATGGTGGTATTTGCTGTACTTCTCAAAGAGTTTTTGCCTGTCTGGGTCTCAGGGCAAATGAACAACAGTATACAGTCAAATGAAGTCACACCTTCTTAAGCCCAGAAATAACCACATAACACCTTCCAGCTGCAAAACCTTCTGTCTGGGAGAAAGCTGGCTAAGTTTGCCTTTTGAATTATATTATTTCTTACAGCCCTACCCAGCTTCATCCTTTTCACAAGAAATCTAAGGGGCATTTTTCTTTTAATAAGATCTGAAAATATCCTAGAGTTTCCATAAGGCTGTGCTGTAGAAAAAGTTCTGTGAGTGAGGGTAGGAACTGGATTGAGAGCCAGACCTGGGTCCTACTCAGTTAATTGTGAGATTGCGGTTTGTCTCTTAATCGCTCTCTGCCTTTATGTCTTCATCGTTAAAATAGAAATGCTAATAGCCACCCTGCCTGCATAGTTGTTATAAAGATCAAATGAATTAATAAATGGGAGAGTGCTTTGGAAAAGTTAAAAGTGCCCCTCCAGCGTTAGTTATTCCTATTTGCCTTTTATATTCTTTGGAAACCCCATTTATAATAAGGCTCTCCCGGAAAAGTCGCTATTTCTTGAAATCCCATGAAAGCTTTGTCTTTGTGTTATCTCTTATGAGTTCCTTTGGAAGTTCAGCAAGTTTCTCTGTTTCCTACTGTGCTGCACATATACTACTGCCCAAAGTGATTCCAGGGCCTGCCTGGCTATGGACCGCCTGCTCAGCACATAGACTCCTCTGTGAGGACTGGTTTAACTGTGATGAGATTTAAAATACAATCATACCTTGCAGGCTGGGGTGGATGGTTCCATGATACCAAAATCTGTGGATGCTCAAGTCCCTTTTATAAAATGGCATAATATTTGCATATGACATACATACATCCTCGCATACACTTTGAATAATCTTTAAATTATTTGCAATAGTAATAGAATAGAATAAAAATGTAAACAATTGTTCTACTGTGTTGTTTAGTGAATGACAAAGGAAAAATGATCTGTATATGTTTAGTGCAGTTGTAATATTTTCCTGAGTATTTCCAGTCTACAGTCGGTTGAATCCATGGATGTGAAACCCACAGACACAAAGAGCCAAATGTACATAAACTATAGCATTTTTCTGATGTGCACATACTTAAGTCACACACATTCTTAATAGAAAATTCTAAAATGACAGGATTGCACAAAGCAAGGAGATATATAAACTATCCCTAATTCTACAACCTAAACATATTCACTGTTAATATTTTGATATATATCGTTCATACCCTTCAGGCCTCTTTTCTATATGTAAAATACACATTGTATATATTTCATAAAATGTATGTTGTTATGGTCTGAATGTTTGTATCCCCAATGTGAGTGTATTTGGAACTAGGGCTTTTAGGAAGTAATTAACATTAAGTGAAGTCTTAAGGTCTTTATAAGAAGAGACATCAGACAGCTCTCCCTACCATCCCATCCATGAGGGGTGAGAATACAGTGAGAGGACAGCCATCTGTGAGCAGGAGGAGAGCCCTTTCCAGGAAGCAAACCAGTGGGCACCTAGACCTTGGACTCCTCAGCCCCCAGAATTGTGAGAAATAAATTATATTGTTGAAGCCATCTAATCTATGGTATTTTGTTATGATAGCGCAAGCAAATTAATACATATACATTAAACACATCTATATCATTTGGGTTATTTTTTTTCACCCAGCATTTTAAATGTTTTTCATGCATTCACTGTTCTATAATGTTGTTGTTGTTCTCCTCCTCCTCCTCCTTCTTCTTCTTTCTCTTCTTCTTCTTCATCATCTTCTTCTTCCTCTTCCTCTTCTTCTTTTCCTTCTTCTGTCCACATTTTTAATTGGTGCATTGTAGTTCCACAAAATGATGGGTTTCTTGTTATGTATTCATCTATGCCTACAATATAACAATATGATTTGGCCAATATCACTCCCCAGAATTTCCCCCCTCCCTCCCTACCTTCCACCCCTTGGTTCTTTTCCTGATCCCCCTTTGATTTTCATGAGATTCACCCCAACTTTCTTTTCCATTTCCCAGCTTCCACCTATGAGAGAGAACACAGGACCCTTAACCTTCTGAGTTTGACTTATTTCATTTAACATAATGGTCTCTAGTTCCATCCATTTTCCTGCAAATGACATTTCATTTTTCTTTATGGCTGAATAAAACTCCATTGTGTATATATATGACATTATTTTATCCATTCATCCATTGATAGCACCTAGGCTGGTTCCATAGTTAGGCTACTACAATATAATTTCAAAGACTTTAAAATATGGCAAAATATGGATATGACCCAAATTCTTTAACAAGTCCCTATTATTGGGTATTGAAATGGTTGTGATTTTTGGCTATTATAAATAATACTGTAATAAATGTCCTTGGATATTTATCATTTTGTGTAGTTTTCATTCCTCAAAGTAGAAATTACAGGTCGGAAACTATGATATTTGTAAAGCTTTTGATATATTTAATTAAATATCCTCTAGAAAGTCTGTATTAATTTCTATTTCTACTGATGGTCAGTTCAAGTTGCCTATTTTCAAGAACTTTCACCACAGTAGAGACTATCGATTTAGTAGCTGTGATTTGAAGGTAAAAACAATTCATTGCTATTTTAATTTGTATTTTTAATTACTAAACTACTGAATTATTCATATTCATTTGTTTTGGATTTATTCTATAGGGACAGAAAGGAAAGAATCTCCTTCTTAACATATATTATTAGAACTATAAGCAATTGTATTATTAAAACTAAAATTTCCCAATATATTAAATACTTTGTTTTACAATACGCATTTTTATGACATGCACATATCCCATATACTTAATGCAATCACCAATACTAAAGTTTTGACATCATTAGTATAATCTCACTGCTTCGCCTTTCATAATTCTTAGAAAACTGTAGAAACAGGGTATTTTTTATAGATTTTATGGAATTTGGAATTTTAGTTTCAATTAGCTTTAAAAATATCCCATAGAAATTCTTAAAATAGAACATCAAGGAATGCTTTAACATAGATCATATGCTGATAATATAAGATATTCAAAACAAATAAATTTAATTTTATTACCTGGGTTTAAAAAATATCTTTCTATTCATAAAAGAAGAGATACAGAGTAGGTATTTGTTAAAAGACTGAATAGATTTATGGCAAAATAATTTACTATCTTCTTTTTTAAAAATTTTTTTAGTTGTCAATGGACCTTTATTTTTTATTTATTTATATGCAGTGCTGAGAATCTAACCCAGTGCCTCACACACGCTAGGCAAGCACTCTATCACTGAGCCGCCAGCCCAGCTCCATAATTTACTATTGTTTAATTTTGAATAGAAGTAAGTAACATAATTTTACTCCAAATTAATGGCTATCATTCCATCCCTTCCTACCCCCAATGTAATATTCTTTTACATTTTCCTCTGTAATGATAATTTGACTCTTTTTCCTTCTGAGATCTGAAAGATCATCTTACTAGATATTGAGTGGCTAATTGTTCAAGGGATTATTCTTGCAATTCTTTAGCTCAGTGACCAGGTCTTTGACTTAATTTCAAAGTAACAAGGGATAAAATTAGGGAAAGTATAGTTCACATAAATACCATTTAAATTTCCCTATTTGTTTCTTTGTTTAATCAGCAATTGCCATAGAAAATATGCCATACAAAATGTTTTCTTTGACTAACCTTGATCTACCCTTCACTTTAGTCCACTCCCAATGAAAATATCTTTTTATAAAATTATTATCTATTTTGTGGTCTTTGTGAAGAGGAAATTGTTAAGAGATCTGTCATAACATTTTTAATACAGTTTAAAAAGAGTTAAAAGAAAATTTCTTCAAAAAGACCAGTACAAAAGTACTCCTACATGTACTAGGCTTTTGGATGCCTCAAATATTTTCATGAATGAAAGCCCTTTTGGTTATTTTCATTATAGGAGAAATTCTTCTATGGAAAATTCAAACCAACAAAGGAAGCTTAGATTGCAGTTCTAACATTTTTGAGAAGAGTTGACCAAACATGAGTCCTAAATTGACGTATTATGAAACACAATAAATAAGGTTTCAAAGGCTGGCTAACACTGCAAAGTTTTTTGAAACAGACCTCCCCATTATGCATCTATCTTTCTGGGAGTTCACAGATCATGAAAGGACATGGAATTTGAAGGCTTCTGGTTATTCTTACAATAGACACAGCTAACAGGGAGGCAGGCAGTGAGAACCAGTCACTTCCTGCAGAATTATCTATGATAAATTGTCCCTGTTGCCAGCTTTTTTGAAAATGGAGAAGTCCTTATGTTGCCTGAATAGGCAGAGTTATTAAAATACCGCAACCAATTGTGAAAGGTTAATTGCTAATGGATAAACAATTCAGCTCAAACAATTTCTGTTGAATTCCTACTTTGTCCAAGGCACAAAGATGCTAGTGTTGGCAGTTGTGGCATGGGTGGTGGTGGTGGTGGTGATGGAGGTGGAGGTAGTGGTATGTGTGTGTCTGTGAGGGGGTGAGAGTTACAAAGAGACATGACCTAGTCCCTGCCCTCAAGTGTGGTAAATACTACAATGAAAGCGTAGCCATGGACTGTGGGAGCAAAAAGGTGATAAAACACACATTGCAAGGAGATATGGCTCACCTAGGAGGAGCCCAGTGGTTCTGGAATCAGGGTACAAGGATCAAAATTAAGCATGGTGGAATGCATCAACAGGAAAAGGACAGTTTCAGAAAGAAAGAGACCTAATAGGTTGCCAAAGAGGCATAGCTAAGACAGACCAGATTAATTAATGAGACAGAGAGACAAACAGAAAAAGAACAATTATCTGGACCAGCCCAAGGCATCCAGTGAGACCTAACTCCTCTCAGGTTCTTATCTGTAATGATCTACCCACTTAAGAGAACATTCACTAGAGTATAAACTCTAAGGAGGTAGCCACTTGTGTGTGTGTGTGTGTGTGTTCATTACCCCACAAAATACATTTGGTATCAGTAAGCACACAAAAATATCAGCAGAAATAATATGTGAACATACAGAATGGCTGACTTATGGTCTCATAAGGGAACACTATGTTCAAGAAATTTAGGTTTGAGAAATATGTACCCTCTATCCAAGATGTCAGATGGTAGCATACGTTAGTAAATAGTGTGAACATCAAGAAATGTATAGGATATATTAAGATATTAGAATTTTTATTCCCCTGGAATTATCATCTAGGACCCAACACTGAAACTAAAGCCAAATCAATTATAGTAGCAACCCCCTTTTCGGGGGCTGGAGGCGAGTACTACTATAAGAAACTTGCTTCTCACAGTTTTAATTATCCATTATCAACTGTAGTCCAAAAAATAATAATTGGAAAATTCCAGAAATAAACAATTCACTTTAAACTACATACCATTCTGATTAGGGATTTCATGATGAAATCCTGCACTGTCCCACTCTGTCACTCTTGGGATATGGATTCTCCCTTTGTCCAGTGTGTCTGTGCTGGCTATGCTTCCTTCCTGTTAGTCACGTGGAAGCTAAGTTGTAAGATGGATTGTTATAGTATTGAAATGCTTGTGTTCAAGTAACCTTTATTTTACTAAATTGTGGCCCCAAAGCATAAATGTAGTGATGCTGGCAATTCAGATAGGCCAAAAGAGAAGCCACAAAATGTTTCCTTTAAGGGAAAAGGTGAAAATACATTAAGATATTTTGAGAGAAGGAGAGAGAGAGACCACATTCATAGAGCTTTTACTACTGTAAAATTATTAGGATTGTTCTATTTTATTATTAAGTATTAAAGTTAATCTTATTGTACACAATTTGTAAATTATATGTCTGCATGTACAGAAAAAAAACATAGTTTCCACAGGATTCAGTATTATCCACAGTTTCAGGTATTCGTTGGGTAACATGTAATGTATCCCATGAATAAGAGGGGGACAAATGAAGTCCATATTATAAGAGATCAGAAAGTGATTCTAAAAAATTCCTCATCAGAGCATATTAAACGTTAGCCAAACTGCTTCTGCTACTACAGAGGAGAGAGGATTGAAAAGAATCACTGAAGTCATAAATCATCAGCTCAGTGGGGAGTGCTATGTGGGTATTTTTTTTCTTTCCTTCTTCCTGACAATCCTCAACTCCTCTGCCAAGTTAGGAAGAGGGTTTTAAGAGAATTGATTGAGGACACTGAGGTTGAATATAAGATGACTTTGATTCTCTAGTTGGACACGTACATGTGAAATGAACTACTCTGGTTTCTTTCTAGATAGAAAGAGGGGGACGTGAGGGTGAGGACAGAGGACTAAAGACCAGTGGCCTCACTCCCACACTTGGTGTGGTGAAAATGGCTGGGTTCTCCAAGGATCAAAAAGACACAACAGAAGGGAGTGGAGATTACATCTGGAATAAGAGAACATCAATGTCAATAAATAGTGGAATGTATTTTTAGAGATGAAAGTGAGGGTATTGGAAGATGAGCCAGATGGGTCTCCAAGGTCAAGGCACTGTGCAGTAGGGAGGTGCAATTTCCCGACAGAAAGCAAGAACCCTCCTTACAGAGGACCTAAAACACCTTTGTGAGATGAGAGGCACTCAGTGGATACTTGTCCCCCAGAGATCTCATGGCCCATCATCACCACTCTAGGCCAGATAAGCAGAGAGAGCATGAGAGGACCTTGGGCCCACTCATGTGAAGGGAGAAGTCAGAGAAGCCAAGCCTCCTTATCAAGGCCAGGCCAGTGCTGGAGAGGGAAAAAGAGATGACATTAAATTGGATCTGAGACTTATGTTTCCAATTAGAAGAGACTTTTCTTTTTAATTAAAAGAGACTATTGAAGACATTATTAGGATTCACAAGAAAGGAGGATCTAGCAGAATGCAGTTAAAGACTGTATTTTAGGTGCTTCTACTCTGTCAATCCCAAACTGCAACTGATTAATAAGTAGAATCATGGCCTTTCCTCTCTGGGGAATCAGTGAGGTTTTCAGCAAGCTGAGGTGGTGGTGGGGTGCTGTTATTCTAATTCTAGCCCAAATTTGTATCATTCGTTATCCTGACCCTGCCATACCTGTTCAAAATGGCAGTGATCATTCAATAAATGTGTATGGAACACAAACTATTAATCTGTTCTAGGCACTAGGTATGCGAGGATGAAAAAGACAGCCATTAACTGTGCCTTGTATCACAAAACTACACTAAATGGTGCTGGGCTGGTCTTCTCCTTGTGTAGGAGATTATACACTAGTAACATTGAGTTTTCCCTCACTGTGTCTTCAGTGGTTCAAAGCTCAGGATTTAAAATGGAAAGACTTGTTGCCTTATAGTCTATAGACATTGGGGGGCATTTGTAATGCTTTTCTGACTTCCTTTTTGCATCTATACAGCTCCAAGCAAGGCTGATAGGTTACAGCAGGGCTTACTTTAGCCTTTGAGCCATCCAGCCTCCATCACAACTTCTCAGCTCTGCTTGTGTAGCATGCAAGTGGCCAGTCAGTAAGAAATGGATATAGCTATGATGCACCAAAAAAAAAAAAAATTACTTTTGAACTTTGAAATGTAAATTGTGTATGATTTCCCTGTGTTGTAAAGTTTTATTTCCCTTTAGAATTATTTCCAACCATTAAAAAGCGTGCAAACTATTCTTAGCTACGGGCTATAAAATAAAAGTGGATGGTCACGTTTGGCTCACACCCATGATCTGCTGACCTTTGGGTAGAGCATGACTCTTTATAAGCAAATTCACTTGCGAATACCTCACACAAAGCACCTGCCTCTTGTTGGATTTGTGAATTTCTCTTGTAGAATTGTTATTTGGAAGAGTCTCTTTCCCACTTATGCAGAAGCTCTTCTTTGGTATATCTTCCTAGATGGTGGGGTTGCCATTTGATTAAAAAGGGTTCTGCTCACTTTGATGTTCTGTTGCATCACGCCAACTTAGCATTTCCAGGAAAGGACCATGTTCCTTCCCATTCAGGGACTTCCCTCATGCTGTCTTTTGGACTGGACTGTCCTCCCAGGGACCGCCACCCATCCTTACCGAGCTAACTCCTTTTGGATCTATCATCAGTTCAAAACCAATTCCTCAGGGAAGCAACCGGCCATAACTATTTTTGTAATGGTGGTATGGTATGAATGTGCCCACCACTGTTGATATGTTGAAAATGCAATCCCCAATGCAATCGTGCTAAGAGGTGAGACCTTTAGGAAGTGATGAAACGAAAGCCCTCATAGATGAATGCTAGTATGCTCCCCTTTCTTAACAGTCCCCACTTACTCTCTCATTCTCTTGCCCTTCAACTTTTGCCATGGAGTGATGCAGCAGGGAGGTCCCCCCAGGATTCTGGCATTTTGATATTGGACTTCCCCTAAACTGTGAGAATTAATTTCTTTTCTTTATAAATTAGCCAGTTCTGTGGTATTCTGTTATAGCAACAGAAACTGGACTAAAATAAATGGCTTGACAAATAACTATCTTCTCATCTAGGCTGTAGGCTTCCCATGGGTCAAGAGATCCAGGCTCTTCAGCTGACCATGGCTTCTAGTGCTACTGGTAGAACACTGATATCAGCCTCTTCTAGCTGTGTCACCTCTCTAAGCCTGTCTTCTCTTCTGTAAAATGGGATAAAAAGTGTACTGCCTCCATAGGTGATTATGAAGACTTAGTGAGATACTATATGTAACGTGTATGGCTTAGTGTTTGACACACAAGTTCTTCACAAAATGGTCAGCATTGTTGTTGTGATTGGCATTCAGTGTTTGCTGAATTGAATTAATAACAAAAGACAATAGTATGGGGTGCCAACTATGCACCAAGTTCTATTAAAACAGTTTTACATTTATTATTTCATTTCATCACACTAAGAGGAGGGTACCATTCCTTGTCTCCTCTAGTGATAAGAATGCTGAAATACAGAAGCTAAATTAACTTGTTTGGAGTTGTACTGTATTAAAGTGGGGAAAACAAGTTAAGGAAATTCTCAGATCCCAACATACATTATTAGTTTTCAACAGGTTTGTTGTAAATGCTTTCTTATCTTTAGCACTCTTTTTTCTGATTAAAACAAAATGGTGAATAAACAGTATGTAAGTATATACATCTTATATTAAAACATTAATTTTAAACATTTATTTACTTATTTTAGTTGTAGTTGGACACAATACCTTTATTTTATTTATTTATTTTTATGCAGTGCTCAGGATTGAACCCAGGGTCTTGCACATGCTAGGCAAGCACTCTACTGCTTAGCCACAGCCCAGCCCAGAACATTAATTTTATATAGCTTTCTACTGAAAACAGTTCTTGAGAGCATGATCAAGTAATGAGGGACCCTTAATAATCATAGATATTATTAACCATAATTCGGTAAAGCTTGTCATTTGTTATTTGCTTTAAATTGTTAAGTTTTAAATTGACTTAACATTGTACATATTTATGGAGCAAAGTATGATAATTTGATACATGTATGCAATGTGTAAAGATCAAATCAGAGGAATCAGCATTTCTGTCTCCTCAAACATTATCATTTTATGAGTGGAATCTATGGACTCTTCTAGTTATTTTGAAATACATCTCGGATTTTTGTATACTAGGGATACTCCACTGTGCTATAGAACACCAGAACTAATCCCTCCTACTTAACTGTAGTTTAGTGTCCCTTATCTATCCTCTCTCTGTCCCCCTCCCCACTATCTTTCCAGTCTCTAGTGACTACCATTCTTCTCTCTTCTACCATGAGATCAATTCTTTCAGTTTTACAAATGTTATTTGCTTCTATTGAACACATACAAATTTAGAAGACACCTTAAAATCTGCCAACCTTGAAGTGCATAAACACCATAGCATTGATGTAAATAAACCAAAATAGAAATTCTAGGAAAAGTTTGATTGAGAAAAAAATAGACATCTATATTTGGCTATATTCACATCTACCTACGTAAACCAGTAATTGTTTACTCATAAATATTTAATTCAGTAATACATATAAATTTGGATTCTTACTTTTGAGCAGAGCTTACACATTGCTTGCTTACTCACTAATTTGACTTTAAAAATCTTTAGGCAAGTGTCCCACTTAAAGCATTTACCCAGAAAGCTAACAATTGTTTAAACAATTTCACTGGACAGTGTTAAAAGGTGTTTTTTTCTAAGGTTCATTTTTATTCATTAAATGCACAGAGAAATTCGGTAAGCAGAGAGGGCAGGAGCTTAGGTTCTTCAGTTGTACTGACCTGGATTGAAATCCTGACATGGCCCAGTCAAGATATTTAAGATGCTGAAACCTCAGTGTCTCCATCTGTAAAATGGCATAAAAATTGTGTCATCTTCCCAGGGTTGTTATACCCATTAATAGAAAAACACTTGTGAAAGGATTAATACAGTTAATTAATTTAATTTTTTTATGGTGCTAGGGATTGAACCCATGGCCTCGTGCTTGCTAGGCAAGTGTTCTACCACTGACTTATATTCCCAGTTCCCTAGTACATGTATTGATTAAGCTACATTAAAAAATAATTTTCAATCATGTTTATTGATGGCTCCTGAGTAGTACTTTAGATATTTAAATTCTCATTGTTGAACCAAAACTCAGTAGGTGAACTGTTTTAAGTTAAATAACATAGTCAGTCTGAGGTTGCCATTTTGTCTTTCCCAAACACATTCCAAATGTGGATTACATAAGACTTAGCCCAGGAAACTTAAAAAATTAGGAGGATGGTACTTGGAGGATTCTGAATCAATAAGCAGGTCTGGTACTGGGCCAAGAATGCATGGCTTTAAATCCCAACTCTCATCCCCAGGGACTCTGATAGACAGTCAGGTATTAGAACATTGCCCCAAATGCACTTTCAACTCTATAAAAATTTTCCCAGATTTTTATTGATCAGATGAGCCTCCAGTAGATAGAAATGCAATTCCAAGAGCTCCTAAGTGAAAGAATAGTCATATTACAACATCTGCAGCCTCATTCCAGAAAAATCCTTTTCAACTCTCTCAAGTTTTGGGCAATGTGAGAAAGTCCCAAAATGGCATGACAGAAACCATAGCACAGAGTACTTTACCCTAAGCATTTTCCAAGGGGTTCAGTTCCTCCAACTCAGGTATCAACAGATCCTCCCTATCAGATAGTGGAGTTAAAATAAAGCAATACTCTATCCTCATTGCATTTAGTTCTTTTGTATCTCTGTGTGTCATCTACTAAACACTCACTGCTAATTATCAGAATCATAGGGTCAACCTCCCATGATATCAGCCTGCAATACATATAACCTGTAGGACATTAATTTAGTCATAGAGTTTTAATTAATATGGCTCTTCAACACGTCCTGTGATAAATGGCATATATGTTTTCTCCACCTTCATGTCTCTTCTGTGTGTAGTCATGTGTTTTGATCCCCTCTCAGGAGTTTTCCTTGGTGAAAGGGCCCAACTTTTCCCTTCTCTCCAGCACCTTCCGGCATGCCATAGAATCACATGATATCAGATATAAATAACCAGACGACATTCATCTCTGTGGTGGCAGAGACGCTGCTGCCACATTCCTATTTCCTGGAAACCTGCCTTTGGTGTGACAGAACACTACAGCAGTTTGAAACATGTTCGAAAAAACATTTCTGAGTGGAGCAGGGAGAGGGGATGGGGGAAGTTAAGATGCTGCTGTGGCCTTCACACATCAGTTTATAACTTGCCTAAATATTTATTTATCATCATGTCAACAGGGCTGAAACATGAGCCAATAATTCATTTCAATCCAGATCAGTATTCTCTGAAGTGTTCTCTACAGGGGAAAAAAAAGTTGTTTTGTGCTTCCTAACTTTTACTCCCAAAACACTGGGGAAAATACCTATTATTTACTGATTTAGTGGATTTTTTTTTAAAGGAAACTGTAGTAAATATGGAAATTCCCATTAAGCAAGCAGTGTATGTTTTGCCCACTGTTATATCTTCCAACTTCTGGCAATAGTAGGATATCTGCCCCCCACCCTCTCTATATGTAAAACAGTGAAGACACCCTTTGGAAAGAAGGACTGTAAGGCTAAACAAGACAGACAGGTCTTTGGAAGGTATTTGAAAGACTGTTTTGGGTGAGAGAGTTTGGGGGAGATGGAAAATTCTTTTCCGCTAGAACACACATGAACACAAACATAAAAACATGTGAGAGAGAAGGAGAGAGAAAGCACACAACTATGTGAAGAGAACAATATGGGATTTGCCATGAAAAGAATTATGTTCTTTCCCTTCCTTGTCTATGTCAATAAGGGGAAAATACATAACATATCAGGCTTAAAATAGAAATTTCTGGAGTGATTCCTTGGTTGCTTTTAACTTAGCATGGTCTCTAAGGTCCCATATGCTCCAGCCTCTACCTAACTTTCCAGCATCTGTCTTTGTTTTGTTTTGTTTTGTTTTGTTTTTAGAGAGAGAGAGAGAGAGAGAGAGAGAGAATTTTAATATTTATTATTTTTTAGTTTTCGGTGGACACAACATCTTTTTTGTATGTAGTGCTGAGGATTGAATCCGGGCCGCACGCATGGCAGGCGAGTGCGCTACCACTTGAGCCACATCCCCAGGCCCCCAGCATCTGTCTTATCTCCACCGCTCCCTCCTTATTCATTTACCTGTGGGCCTTGACATATACAGCACCATCTGCCAGAACACATTCCACCTTCTCACTGCCCAATTCCTTTTCATCCCTTAGATGTCTGCTTAAGTGCCATATCCTCCCAGAAGTCTTCCAGGCCTTTGAGCTGGGTACCCTTCCTAAGTGTTCCCATTATGGTAGGTGCCATTTTTCACTGTAACTGTCTGTGCAGTTGCCTCTATTGGCTGTAAGCTCCAGTGGCCAGAGACCACACCAATGCTGTTCACTGCTTCTGTGGCATTGAGCTCCATGCGGCACAGAGCCAATACGTTCTTATTAAATGAATACTGATAAAAAGGGAAAGGGAGGAAATCTGCAGCCTGAGCAAACAGAAAGGAACCATGTCAGCAAAGAGATGGTGGGTACATTGAGTCAATGTTGTCTTGGTGTTTCTAGTTCCTATAAGATCCTTTCTGTGGAGTACAAAATGGGAAGGCAAACACTGAGGCAACTGAGTCCAAAATTATGTTTACAAAAGAAAAGAAAAAAGAATAAATGAGGTTATAGGTTTTTAAAACCAATGAGTATCTGTAGTTAATTACTTCTTACTATATGTTATGAAGAAATTCTTATTAAAGAACTGTCATTTAACATCAGATAAAAGTTCTTGTCCCATTTTTCAGTTTTATCCTAACTTATGAAGAAGAATGTGCTGGCCAACATAATTTCACACAATAATTTCTTTGAAAATTCATAATTCAGATCACTTGATTTGGGTTTACAGAAATAATCAAAAAGAGTTGTTAATTAATTTTAAGACGAGTGTTTGATCATGGAGCTCATTCCATGCAGGAACTATCCCTTCTGGTTTCTGATATCGTAATTCTGTCTTGAATCCCTTCTGCTCAGGGTGATGTCCCAACAGAGCATTTGCTATCTTATTAAAAAAAAGAAAAAAAAAGCAGGGCAGGCTGGGCACAGTGGCACATGCCTGCAATTGCAGCACCTTAGGAGGCTGAGGCAGGAAGATCAAGAGTTCAAAGCCAGCCTTAGCAAAAGCAAGGTGCCAAACAATTCAATAAGACCCTGTTTCTAAATAAAATATAAAATAGGGATGGGATGAAGCTCAGTGGTGGAGCGCCCTTGAGTTCAATCCCTGGTACCAAAAAAAAAAAAAAAAAAAAAAAAAGCAAGACAGGAGTCTAGTCTAGTTAGCAGGGTAACCCAGCTCACTGTCTGATTGACTCAACATTCTCAGTCCCGTACAATGTTCACACTGTGGCTCTCCTACAAACAGGCTTTCAGTTCTATTAAGTGAGCGCAATGGTCTGTAGGGCACATAAGTGTCAGTGAGAGATCTGACAAGAGTTCTGGCTGCCTTGAACTTGTAGAAATGCCATCTGATTTGGATATTCCCTTGTTCTCTAACTTTATCTATTTGAATTTTGTTCCCTCATTTTTTCATCTATAGTTAGAAATTTTCTTATAAAATTACCTTTTATCTTACCTAAAACCCTTATGAGTTATAACCATTATGTGTTTTCCTTACCATCTTACCTAAAACCCTTATGGGTTATAACCATTATGTGTTTTCCTTCCATAAAATTGACCAAAGTCTTTGCAAATGAAAACTGATCATTCTGAGACTCAAGAAATAAAACTGGTAATAAGCATTAATTAGCTAAAGAAATTTATTTTCTAAAATCACCTATTTTATATTATCAACTGCTTCAGTGGGAAAAGATTGTGTCCAATAATTGTTTTGACTTCCACCAAGGAACCTAGCACATAAATATCCAATAAATACCCATTGGAACATTAGTCTAAGCATACTAGACACTAATTAAATATCCTTTATCAATTTATGATAATTTTCATCTAGAGAATAAGAGGTTGGCCAAAAAGATTTAACTGATTTAGAAGTCACAAAGTCAAACTTCAAAAAATATATGGAGTTTTAAGAAATTAAAAGATAGAATAAAATCATTACACTAAAAAGATGCTAGTAATACATTAAATGTCATACCTTTGAAATTACCTTGTTTCTTAATTAGAATTCTTCAAGCATATCAACTGAACTTGTCCTCACTATGAACCACACCCTAGGCAAATTCAGAGTATGGAAAGGAATTATTTTCTAGTTAATGTAGCATGTAAGTTTATTTTAATATTCAAGGTTATGATGGGTGAAATGTAAACTGAGAAGTTTTCCTTTTTATCATGGGTCATGGTAAAATAGCAGCACTTACTTTATGAAATAAATGTCCAATTACCATAAAACAAATGGAAGGTCATTATATTTTACTTGGCTTTTGTATGCAGTCTGTGAAATGTGTTTCCTTACAAATTGGCGTGCTGTAATACTTTGTATATGTGGGTAATCCAGGGAACTCAGCCTTATCTTTTCCTCATTATGAGTCTGGGCTCCATTCTAGCAGTGATAACGTAAGTCTTTCTCATCTCTGAACCCTTGCATAAACTATTCTCTATGCTTAAAATGACTTCTTCTTTTTCTTCCACCAACCAATGAATCATTCCTTCTTCAAGACATTTCAAAAACTCATCTGTACATCTGCCTTCCTTCTCACTTTCTTCAATCATTTACATTTATGCATACATGAAGGCTGACGTCTGCAATGGCTTGGGAGTGGTTTAAGCGTCCCCAAGTATCCATCGTGTTTGAAGGCATGGTCCACAGGGTATCACTATTGGGAACTGATAAGGCTTCCAAGAGTGGGGCCCAGTGGGAGGTCCTCAATTCATTGAGGGTGCCCCCTGGAACACAGTTCTTAAGAGACTCCTTGACAGTTCTTATGGGAGGGTTGTTATAAAGCCCTGAGTTTTCCTACCCACTCCTCTCTTCTTTCTGACTCAGGATGTGACCATTGGCTTCCATATGCATTTCCATTGTTGCTCTCTGCTTTTCATTGTGAAGTCTTCACTAGAACTAAGTCCATTCAGGCAACCTGTCCTGAACCTCCCAATGAGATATATAAGCACTTTCTCTTTATAAAGTTAGCTGCCTCAGGCATGTCGTTGTAGTAACACAAAGCAGATACATCTGGTTTTAGTTCATTTTGTGCTGCTATACCAAAATATCTAGAACTGGGTAATCTATGATGAACAGAAATGTATTGGCTTACACTTCTGGAGTCCAACATCCAGGTGTCAGTGTCCAGCAAGGACTTTCTTGCTGCAACATCCTGGAAGAGGAGAGAGTGAGAAAGGACAAATTGTAGTAAAATTCACCTTTCTTTAACAGCACCAACCTACTCATTAGCCCTCATAGCCTAATCATCTCTTAAAGGTTCCACCTCTTAATATTATTATAATGGAAATTAGATTTCAATATGAGCTTTGTAGGAGGCAAACATTTAAACCATGGCATTTGGGTTAGTATCTTAATTGGGTAGATAACCAAGTGAGTCATTTTGCCTGAGATATGATTGCTATTCTCAGGTCTCTACCATGTGTTTATTGAAAATCAGGTGGTAGGGAAGAAGGGGAAAGACTACTGAAGGTGGTTGCAGTGTGTGTGGCTCAATGCTAATTTATCACCCTTACAACAGAATTTGTGTTATGTCAGTATTAACTTTATACTTTAGCTATTCTTTGTAATTGTCTATTTCATTTGTATTTGCCTTTATCTGCCATAAATTGTATTTATTCCTCCCATTTATGGGGCTCCTTTTGAAAACAATGCTACAATTATTATGTGCTTCTGTGAGGAGTTATTGAGAATACATTGGTTGATGATTCTACAGTCACAAACTCAATTGCCTTCAGGGTCCAGGCAAGTTACATAAATGTGCAAAGAGACACAGTGTTAGACAGGGAGCAGAGGCTATATAAACTGGAGGGTGCCTGCCCAGCCTAGGGGCATTCAAATGCAAAAATTCACAACACTTCTGCCAGTCCAATTTGGCCTTCCAGTCACTAGTTTGCAACCCCTGGTGCCCTTATTTCTTGCTCTGAGCCTGTGAGGGATGTTGGTGGTGACAGGGTGATTAGCTACATTTTATTGGTGAAGGAATTGAAACACAGAATAGTAACTTTACAAAAGTCACATAGGAAATCAGTTTCATGCACACATCTTGTTCAAAGAGAATGGGTTGTAAAAAGGCAAAATAAAAAGTATGACCAGAACCTGGCTATGAGCAAGACTAATTTTTTTAAAGAAAAATATTTTCTAATATTTAGAAGATTTTTGTGGATTTAATAATATTTTAGAACATTAATGCTGTAATTAAAGACCGTGATTACATGCTTTATATCCCTTTATGATCACATTCGTGCGTGCGTGTGCGTGCGCGCGCACACACACACACACACACACACACACACACACACTTACAAAAATGCATTTTTTTGTTTGTTTAAACTGAAATTACATTGGGAAATTTGGTATCTCATCCTTCCTGAGGGATTTTGACTAACGCAGGAGTTACCTTCCTTTATAGAAAACCTAATGTTAAGGGAAACATTTTCTCTTCCCAGATGTCCTACAGTTCCCCCCTCCCAGGATTATGCTTTATTTACTATTTATTATGATTAGCTTTGGGGGAGAAAGAAGGTTGGGATAACAGATCCTAGAATTCACTTTTAATGTGGAATGCTTTGAAATTTTTATTCACTTCTACTACAAGCTGAGAAGTAGGCAAAGCATATTCTGCAAATCAAGCCCGTTAAAATTCCACTGCAAAGCGTGGACTTGACTGACTGCAAGTGGAGCTGTCAGCTCATACAGGCGTCACTGTCAGAGGGCCGTGTCATCTGTCAGTGTCGGTTCCAGCTCACTGTTCCACATAGAGGGAATGCACTGTTGCCTCCCAATTGATAACATGCTGCCAGAAGCATGTTACTTTCTCATCCGTCTTCTTGTAGCTGTCAAAAATGGAATCCATTAATTAGTTTGTTCTTGTGAATTTTAGTTGTTCTGAAGACATGTAAATTTCAAAGTAAGACAAATAAAAATCCCAACCCAAACCACGATGCCAATAAGGGCTCAAAATCCCAAAGTGGCAGCTATTACTGACAGTGGCAAAAACTGACCAGCTAAACTCTGCCTTAAGTGAATATAATGATGTGGCTAGTTTCCCATCCCTTTTAATGAGAGCAAGGGAGCAAAGGGAGAGAGGAAGAGTTAGAGACTCAGGCAGGGGAGCCGCCCTGAACAGGGCTCTCTAACTAGTCAGGCAGTTTGACACAACTTAGGGAGTCTGGTTGCTGCTGCTACTGCATGATTACCTTTTTTGTATTTTATTCCTCTCCTGTGGTTTTCAAAAAAAAGTTTGATGGGCTTTATTTCCCTCATTTTGGGGGTCCCACAAAGCATGGGCAATTCTGTAAACTCCATATACTTTAGACAGGGTGCCTCATATGTAAGTTACTTCAGCACTCTAATATACAGTGCACCCATGAGTTGAAGCAATGTTCTATAAAATCTTGAAACAGATGTATTGAACAATCTTTATGTCTGATACAGTATATTGAAAACATGAATATGGTTCAGCTTAACCGATTTTTTTCCCTTTCCTTCTCTTCAAGTAAGCATTTATTAAGTGACTACTAAGTGTAATTCACTGTGCTAGTTACTCTGGGAAATTAAAAAAAAAAAAAGGTGAAATACAGCCTATGTCCTCTAGAAGCTCACACTTTAGAGAAAGAGACAAACACATACACAAAGAACCCAAACTGAAGATGGGCTATGTAGGAAATACTAAATAACAGGCCACAGGAGATGGAAAAGAAAGATGAGGTACATCCCAGGGAATCTGAGAAGGGCTCTTGAGTAAGCAATGCTTGAGCAGAACTTGGAAGGAAGAGTCGATCTGCACAGGACTACTGCTACACTTTGAATGTTTGTCCACCACCCAACCAAGATGATGGCATTAGGAGGCAGTGGTTTGGGGGAGCTGATGGAATCATGAGGGCAGATCCCTTACAAAAGAATCCCCAGAAAGCTGCCCGGTCCCTACCACCACGTAAGGGCACAGCAAGAAGGTGCTGACTCTGAGGAAGAGGGCACTTGCCAATCAGCATGTACCAGCACCTTGATCTTGGACTTCCCAGCCAGAGCTGGGAGAAATCAATTTCTGTTGTTTCTAAGTCATCCAACCTATGATATTTTGCTATAGCTCCTGAGTGAGCTAAGCCATAACATCCTCAATTTGCTTTCCTTCATACCATATGTTGAGGAGAAAGGAATACATGAAAGAAATTGGTCTACAAATGACTCTAGGGTAGAACTTGCACAAATAGATATATGCAGGGAGCCATTTTCCATCCGGAGGGGCCAGGATGAGGCTGGCTCAGCACAGTGCAGGGTGGGCCCCCTGAGGGATGCATCCTCCCAAGCATCTTACCAAAGCAATGGTGTTCTTTTTGAGAAACGTGTGAGAAAATAGTTCATTAGCATCATTCCAGGATTGCATCTATAACTTGTAGTATAAATAAACAGATGATACAACTAGAAGTATTTTTCCCCTTCTCTTCAGGTTCACTCATTGCCAGCCAGGGTATAACATAGAATGGGAGAGTGTGATCATCAGAATGAATAAAAAATAAGATAAAAATAATTTAGCAGGATCTTTTTTTTAAGGATTCTTAAACATTTAAGAAATCTAATTTTTTTTTTTTTACAGTAAACAGCATACTACTTCAGGATGATTTTAAGATCTAAGAAGGAAAGAAAGGTCTTTGTTGTGCTCATTGCTGAACTAGCACAAACAGAAAGAGTGTGTGATTCATAACAGGAGTTTAATCACTGTGTGTTGAATGCTTTTTTTTTTTTTTCTTGGCAAAACTTATCCTCAGTACCTCAGTTGAGTCCCAGTAGTGAAACAAAGACCACTGCTCAGCCTCATGGGCAAATATGGGGAATAATTTAATAGTTTGAGATGAAGTTTTACTAGAAGGATAAGGGTTTTAAAATTGTGGATTTAAAATATGGAAATTAGTCAATTAATTTGATCATAGTTATTTCTTATGGTTTGAGTAAAATTGACTTAAAGGAAAGAAAATTTAAATCAATAGCTTAGAAAAATGAACAAATGCAAAAGAATCTTCCTGATGTTAAGAATGTTTCAAATGCTTGTGTTTCTTGCTATATAATGCTAATAATAAGGTTGTCCCTTTAAAAAGTGAGATGGCCAACTGTCTGGTTAATTCAGTCCCCTTTCTTGACAATCCAAATAATTCAGTCAGCAAGATATATTTTATATGAAGAAAATCATTAATGGTATAATAAGCCAGGTAACTTTACCCTCTAAACTTCATCTTGGAATATGAATATATATATGTGTGTGTGTGTGTGTGTGTGTGTGTGTGTGTGTGTGTGTGTGTATGCGTATGTATGTGTATATATATATATATATATATATATATATATATATATATATATATATATATATCACAGGCTTAGTGTATATAGGCCCAAAATGTTAACCTACTACATCACTAATAGCTTCAAGTGGCTTACTGACATGGGTCCAATAAACAGGAGTCAATATGGCAACCTCCCTGGACTAGATCAATAAGGAGAAAACTATATCCATGTGTGGAGTAAAGTTCAAAAGGCATGGCACAGATGTAAACTGGAGCACTATTCACACTATGCAACAATGCACTCCAAAGAATGGACACTGGTGGTTCAGAGTCCTGGAAGTCTCCTTCTAGATCATGCAGTAATCATTTATCTGCTAGATAAAGAGGGAGAGGCCAAGGCAGCAAGGAGGGGAACACAGGGTATGAGGGAAGGGGTACTTTGGAAGCAGTAATTTCTCCCTGATACGAAAACATTTGAACAGTCTGTCATACTACTGCAAATCAGTGAAGAATTACCCATGGATATAGGCATGAAATCTGTTTTCCATCCAATAAGAGCTTCTATTGAGTGTTCAGTACCATTTGGAAAAAACATCCTAGCTAGAAGGAACATGGGACCAGCCAGTCAAGTTGAAATCTTCAGGAAATTGTGCTCTAGGTGTCTGTTGATAGATCCAGTAAAATCTGTGGTTGGCTTGGTTAGGATCAAATGGTGCCTGATGGGAGCAGTTGATATATGTCAGAGAGAGAGATTAGAAAGTGTCCTTTAACCAGTTGAGGAGTCATACTCTGCAAATCTTTCACATATCTCTGACACAGTTACTCTTCACATCAAAACCTAGTTCACTGTTAAGAATGATAAATTCACCCTGATAAGAATGGGCCACTGGTCATGCAAATGCCACCTGGAGAACTGATCTCAGTTGTCTCCACAGGTCAGAGGTCAAATTATTAACTTGACATTGATTTCATCAGAGTTAAGGATCACTCAAAATTAGGCTGGATTTACCTGCTGAGAATTGTTCTTAAACATGAATACAGTTGTAGGTGTTGGCAACCATCTAAGCCCTGATAGAGGAATCTCTTGGACGCAGGTTATTGCTCATTTAATTTTTTAAATAATGAACATATTTATCCTTGACTATGAACTCCAGTCATGACATAAGACAGCAATTTTATTAGTGGCCTATAAATAACATAGCAAGATCTATTAACCTAATTTCTATATGTAAGTTTCCTCCTTCTAATTGAATGCTTTTCTCTTTCATTAAAGTCAGCTTCCCGTGACCTTTAAATTCAGTTAGAAAAGTTAATCCTCTGGTTAATCTGGACCAATTGGTTTCTGAAACACCACTCAGTGACAAACCATTATTTCTAGCTCAGTTTTTAATTGGTTAGAATGTTATTGCTGCAAGATCCAGTAGCTGTCAGATTTGCCTGCTAGCCAGTCTGAGCTTTCTGGACATATTCCAAGTCATTAAAGCAACATCTCCTGTTCAAGCCAGGGATATTTATCCTGAACCCAAGTCCGATGCTCTCTCCTGCTCTTATTTAATTAAGGCCTAAGGAATGTTGGAGAGTCCTGCTGCAGACTGGGGACAAGTACACTTTTGAAAAAAAAGAAAATCTGAAGTTCTCCTTTCTCATGTTAAATGCTATTTTTGAACAATTAGATGAAATTGTCATGCAAATCACAACTTAGTACTGATGTGAAATATGTGTTTTCTTAGATACTTTATGACTCTTACTCTAGTTTGAAATTTTTACTTGTACTAAAGAGTCCTAAAGAGCACAGTCATATCACAGAGTTGAATAACACAAATCTAAGTCAAATACACAACCTAGTGCAATTATTTTATTCTTACAAAGAATAGGTCTTGTATTTTCTTCCTAGTTGTCATATTAGTATTTAAAAAGATAACTAACAACAAACACATTACCATTTCAGTCATCCTTCTTTTAAACAACAACAAAATAAAGAAAGATCGTCCACATACATTTTTCCAGCTACGTATGTAAAGATAGTGTTGCCTGTGGGGTTGTCATCAGAATCTTGGATTTAGATCTAAGTTTTCTCCTGACTAAGCTGAGAGATTTTGAGTAAATTACTCAAGTTCTCTGTCTCTCAAATGCACTCTCTAAAAGAGAATAGTAAAATACTATTTATATTACAGTTTTCTAAGTGGTGAGTATTAATCATAAAATGTAAACAAACTGTTCTGAAAACACTGATATTCGTGAAGTCAACTTTTTAATTGTATTTTTTTCCAATATATATATTTATTTATTTTCTGGTGGTACTGAGGATCAAACCCAGTGCCTCACATGTGTGAGGCAGGCATTCTACCACTGAGTCCCAGCCACAGCCCATGAAGTCATTTTTTTTTTTTTTACAATGATGCCATACATTACAGGAGCTCTTGGATTTACAGTAAGAATCAGCTGTATTCACTGACATGGGAGAATCTTGCGGTAGTAGAGACTGAACCCAGGGCTTTACACATGCCAGGCAAAGCTACATCCCCAGCACAAAAGTCTTAATCTTCTTCATGTTTTAGCCCAATTTTCTGATGGGATTAACTGAGTGGTAACTAAATTCAGGTGGGATGTGGCTGGAGGAGGTAAGGCATTAAGGGGCGTAGCTTTGGGGTATATATTTGTATCTGGCAAGTAGAGATTTCTCTCTGCTTTCTTATGGTCATGTGAGCTGCTTCCCTCTGCCACACTCTTCTGCCATATGTGCAGCCTCACCTTGAGCCCTGAGGAATGTAGTCTGCCATCTATGGATTGAGACCTCTGAAACCATGAGCCTCAAAATAAACTTTTCCTTCCTGCAATTGTTATGTTTGGGTCCTTTATGTCACAGGAGTGAAGAAGCTGACTAAAACATCATTTTCCCAGCCGCTTTCCTGTACCACACTCTTCCACCATGATGTTCACTTGAGCCCAGAGGAGTGGAACTGGGCATCTATGGACCAAGACCTCTGAAACTGTGAGCTCCCAAATGGAAACTTCTTCTCCTCTAATTGTTCTTGTCAGGTTCTTTGGTCACAGCAGTGAAAAAGTTGACTAAAACACACAAAAGACAAAGTGAGCAAAGCTTACCTTAAAAAATTCACCTTAAAAACCATTTCCTATTTTGGTACTTCTACCCAGAGTGGGGAGAAGGTGATGTCATTGAACACAGAGGGAAAAAATTAGAGTTGAAATACCAGTTAGGTAGTAAGTCTATACAAGAATAGAGTCAAATGATAAAAATTAAAAATTGAGGAATTTTGGGGGGGATTAAATATATGTATTTACCTATATATAGTAGATGGATGGATAGATACAGTTTTGGTAAGAAATAACATTGTGCTGTTTTTTCTGTATCTTCTAATTTTTTCACTTATGGAAGGAATTGTGTTAAGATTGAGACAGAAAGGATGGATCCTTATTAACCCTTTGCCTAAAGAGGAAAATTTCTAAGCATAAATTACCTGACAATTTAAATTAATTAAGATCAAGAGAGTCATAAACCAGCACATGGCTGGAATTTATTGTAAAATTGCCTGGAAAACCGGAACAAAGAAAAAATGCTGATTTCTCGTAGTAGAAGGAAAACATTCTTTTAATTGGATTAGATTATTTTTTCATCTCTTTGGATTTTAAAGACTGACCAGAACAATAAGTACCTCCAATAAATTTTAACCTAATCAATGTGACTTGAAAATTAGAGAAGAGTGCCATTCTTCTACCAGACAGGTAGCAGGGATCAGTGAACTAACAGAGGCTGGTGTCAGGAGTACTGAATAACGCTCATGGGGCAATATCTACTGGGAAACCTCACAAATATTACAGAACTTCACAAATATTATTTTTAGGGAATAATATTCTGTATAGATAGATTTTATATGATGACTTTGACATGTCTATAACACATAAACACATATAGAAATATGTGTTTGTGTGTTATAGAATATGTATAGCTACAAATGTGTGTGTATATAAATATATATATATATAAAATATATGAGAAACAATTGCAATAATTACAGTTCTTACCATTCTGATGTGAGCAAATACATTTCACCACTAACTATAACATATGATATGGTAAAATATTATTTTTAGGAAAATCTTTTAGTCATCTGAATAGGATTAGTGGGTGGTGTGAAGAATACCTCGGGGCCAGGAATATTGGTTCTTAAATATCCCAAATCCCTTATGTCTATCACATGTTGCTGTTCAATAAATACTTTCTATAGGAATGAGTGGTGGTTCTGTAAAACACTTAGCACAGCACCCACAGAAAATAAGCCTTTCAAAAACTGTTAGCTACTTTGTATATAATGAGATAATACTAAGACTAGAAATAATGTGTTCGATGAATAGCTTGATTTCTCTCCTGTCCTAGTGATTGGTATGTATTCTCCCTAGCAAAGGGCACAGAAGAAGCCACAATTCAGTACCTGTCATTGGAAAGGGATAATAAAGTTGTGATCTCTGCAACCCAAATTTTAAAAGAGTGACCAAAAACTCTGGACAAGGCTAGTGATCTGTGGCATGACCAGTGCCTGATATGATTATAACTCTTTCCACTGAAGCAAAAATATCCTGATTAGTTGATTAAATGGAGGCTTGCATAGCCATTGGTTAGAATGGAAATTGGAAAATCCCATTCCCCACATTTCTCTGGATTCTTAGAATCTGTTCTTGGGAGGATTTCCCTTATTTCTAGTTTTCTGTGGGTCAGGCAGTAAATATTCCAAAGAAGGATGGAAATTGAGAGGGCAACTATATTTGAAGATTACTAATTCAAAGAGCATCATGTCAGTACAGCTTTGTCTTAAGGAATAATAAACCTTGATCATAAACTCATTAGAAGCTTCCTTGTGACATTAGTTTAAAGGAGTTTTAAAACCACCTGGAAAGATGACTATTTGACTTCATGATAGAAATCTTAAGTACTAAACGAGCATTGCATATCACAGAGAAATTTGGCAAAGTGATTAGTTCAAATGTACTCAAAGTGACTTATTTTATTTTCTGACTGGGGGGCCACAGGTGAGGTAGTGGACATTGTTGGGTCACTGACAATACTGTTGGTGCCATATAAGGCTCACTTGCATCTGCATACAAGAAACTAAGCAAAAACATACTTTATAATTCCTCATTGCAAACAACATCTCTGAGTCACTAGCTCCATAAGGAAGGGCAACGATGTGAATTATTCCCCAGAGTCTAGCTTTCTACGGTTCAGGGAAAGGTGAGGGGGTGGCCCCCTGGGAATGTGCTGGTGAAATGTTCTGTCCTTCAGTTCTCATGGGGACTTCCACACAGGATACAAATGCTTTTCCTTTTACCCCTATTGTCCAAGATTCCTGAAGGTTTTCCTTTCTTCTTTCTCTTTTATTTTTCATGCAAACTTCATTTATTTTTATTTTCCTATTCTATCTCTTCCAGTGGAGTTAAAAAAAGAAAACAAACAAACAAACAAAACCTTCACAACTTCACAACTAGCCAACATTGAAATAGTGGCTACTTTTTATTTCTTTGATTTGCCTTAGTCAATTGTAGAATGTAGGTAGGATTCTCCTACTCCTCAATAAGAGACTGAAAATTTCTGAAAACAATATTTAGCTTCACAATGTAACCCCGAATCTGCTATTCCTAGTCACCAAGATGCTGGTGGGGATGAAGATATGCCAGAAATTCTTGATTATCTTCACATCAAGAGCCCTAGAATAGAAGAAGTAGAGTATGGGAAAGATGTGCAGATTATTTGCTCAGGTTTTCACAGACTGAGTGTCCTGTTGGGGTAAAAAGGAGAGATTTTGAGTCTTCCAGAAATCCAATCCCTAGGTAGAAAGAGGGCCTGAAATCCCAGCTTCTAGTGCCCAGCCCTGGCACTAGTCCTTGCTATAAAACATTCCAGTTGAGCTTGTATTTGGTATTTTCTTGAATGACACAAGAGAAATTTGGCAAAGTGATTTATTCTGGATTTCCCTCTGAAACATCTACAGAGGCCCTCAGAGGGCTTGGAGGAACAGGTGGTATGGCCCAGATAAAATTCAAAAAATAAAGTCTCTTTTCTCTAAATGAATTTTCACAAATATGGTCAAAGGAGGAAAGACAAGCAAAAGATAGTTATCATCATATGATTTAACATCAGTCTAGCAAAAGCCATGCTGAGCTAATTGCACGTATATTTAAAAACTAATCATCTTAATTACATATTCTGTTGATGGAAGGATTTAAAAATTGAACTTTAAAGTTGGTCTTTTTTTTTCTTTTTCTTTTACCCTAAATATGAAAATATAAGAATGAATATACTTATGGTTTAAAATATATAGCTTTCATATCTGTCATATAGAGAAAGAAACCTATTTGAATAAGTTTTATAGGGATATCAACAGTTTATTTACTATGTGCTTGGCACTGGCCTAAGAAACTTCTATGAATTATTTCAGTTAATCTCTACAATAAAGCTTCAGGCTTTATGTCCTCATTTTACAGATGAGAAAACTAAACCTTAGAGGTATTTAAAGGTATTTGATAACTGGCACAGATGTTACAACACTTAATAGGACCAGGATTCGAATCTAAGGGCTCTGATTCTAGAATTAATTGCTCAGGAATTCACACTTCCACATTGTCTCTTGAACCTCTAGTGCACTCGTGATCCTCACGCCTTCAAGAACAGCCATTCTGGCATTGTACTTATTTCTGGAACATATCCTAAGGGTCTTTACATTATTGGCTGTTCCCTCTGCCTAAAATGATCCCTTTGCCTCGTTCTAAGGCTAACTCCCTCACCTCTTTCTAGTCATTGCTCAAATGTCAACTTCTCAATGACACATACTCTGACCTTCCTTTCTGAAATTGCAATCAACCTCCCTTTATTTTTCAATTTCTTTTTCCCCTCTGTCTTTCTCATCCCCAATGCCTTTAAACATTCTATGTAATGTAGTTATTTATTTATTGCATGTTTCTACCTGCTACCCCATAAGCACCTGGTAGGTATCGTTGCATTGTTCACTGCTTCATTCCAAGTGTGTTATCATCGTGCAGTAGAGCCTGTCTGGCTCAACTCAATACCTTCTCTCCATTGCACACCTTGGTAATCAGTCACAACCTGAATTCTTTATACCTATGTAGATTTCACTTGCCTAAAATTGTATGAAATTCAAATATAGAGCAGATGATCACATAAACCATATAACTGATCATCCAGTAGGGACAATTTGGAGAGTAAGAGGAGAAGCTATTATTAATATGTCACAACCACAGTTAATAGACACCACCCTGGGAAAGCCAAGACTTAGGGTCACCCTATTTATGGGCAAGTGTGATCCAGGGAGCAAGAGCAAAAGGACTGGGCAGAAAAACAGGAAAAGAGGGAGAACACACACAATGACATGTCACTGAGCTGCCTCTTGCTCTGGGAAGCTGCTGCTGGGTTCTTGAGGTGGGCTGAGGGACCCCTGTGTATCTCAGAAACGAAGTGAAAAGAAGAAAGAAGGTAGTATTTAAAGCCTGGGACCCTCCTTGCTGATCAATGCTTCTCCAAAAGGGCATTTCTAGGATGTATATATGAATGTGGTGAGTGGATCTTGTAGGACCCCTGCCAAAGGCCTCCTACAAGAAAGCCCTGGTCCTGCTAAGTAGTGAGAAGCATGTGGCCCAGACCTGATGCTGATTGCTGTCAGGCTGCACTGTGTGAACCTGGCAAGTCCCACTAAGAAGAGGAAAAAGAAAGGGTAAAGGCCACTGAAGAAATGACTGCACAAAGAGACCAGCCAGGCTGAAAGAATACAAGTGGTGAATAACAGGAACCCAATACAGTGCTTTATGCTTTGAAATACAGGGTACTGCATGGACCACTGCCAGAGGAAAATAAAAAAAGCCAAGAAAACAAGGAACCTGTCCAATTTGATAACTATGTTGGCTGTCATTTAATTTAATTGATCTCTAGATTTCTTTATACATTATACCAATCTTAAAAAATAAATTAAGAAAAAAACCCCAACTTTCTCAAATCCATGCACAGTCAGCCAGTATTGTATGTGGGAAATAATTTTGCTTTAAAGAGTTCCTTTCTTTTGACAGCTTTTTTTCTCCCCATGGATAACATGGCTTCTTAATGGGGACAACAGCATAAAACCAATATTTTCATGTCTGAGATACTGTATCTTTCTGCTGTCCCCCCACCTCCCTTTCTCCAGTCTGCCCTCCCTTTCTCCTACCCACTTCCAGGCTGCATATGATGAAGAGATGCCGCTGTGGTAGTCATAAAGGGTTCGAGCATGCAATGCCTGGGCAAGAGCTATGATGCAGGTTTTCCCCAAGGAGGAGAAATGAATCCCAAGTTTCCCATAGCATTTGGATTCTCAAGATTTCAAAAATGCTACATCAGCATGGGCCAGAAACAACAAAGAGTTTCTCTATTTAGTAAACATAAAGTAAGTTTCAGGAAATCCATTGTGATAAAATTAAAATATGGAACCCAAGGGCGTTCTAAAGTGCTACCTAGAGGTTTGCTGTGGAAATTCTATGAGATATTGTTCCCCGAGCTTTAATATTATCAGAAAAATAGTGGGTCCTTGCAAGTTGCTGCATTTCTGCTTCTGAAAGGGTTATGGGAGGACTGAGGTAGAAGTCAGGTATGCAGTTTGAAAAGAGTTTTAGAGAAGTAGATGGATTTGGGACCTACACAAATCCCACAAAGATCTATTATTTATGAATCATCTGCATGTATCCGAACATGAGTGCCAGCTGGGAAGACTATAACCTCAGTTTGGCAGAGTAAGGCTCCCTGGGCTCGTGGAATGTGGCTGAGGATGAGTCCTGAGGGCAGAGACCTCTCATGTGATGACCTCAGTCTTCCTAGGGCTGCCTAGGTGAGGGGACCTAGGCACACACGAGGATCACATTTTGGAAAGAGGCTTTAATGCCACCCTGAAAGATCCATGAAAAGAGGGGAGATGAAGGTGGTGTTTGAATTAGGAGTTTTTCCCACTCCTTTGATATTTACCATCAACTTGCAAATAGTAGCAGGTGAGGAACCATAGTAGAGCTTATCTATGATGAATCCTCTTTATGACTTTTCTTGACAATTGTATTAGTCATCTTTATGTTACTATAACAAAATACCTGAGTCGTTGAGCTCATGGTTTTGGAGGTCCCAGTTCGTGATCAGGTGGCCCCATTGCTTTGGATTTCTGGTTGGAATGCCAGATGGCAGTGGCAGAAAGTATGTGATAGAGCAAAACCTCTTGCTTCACTAGGTGGGAGATCAAGGTCCCACAATTCCCTTTGAGGGCACGCTGCCAACAACCTCAGGACCTTCTCCAAGATCCTGCTTCCTAGAGGTACACAATATCTTCCAATAGCATCAAACTGGACCAAACCTTTAAAGTAAGGACATCTAGAGTACACTTATCCTAATTCAAACCAAAGCAACAGTTATAACCTAATCTTTTTTCAATCTTATGCCTACTTCGAATTTTTTAAGTTCCATGCAACCCATCATACAAATAATATAATTAGCTCAACATTACTCTGAGATTGACCTTTCTGAAACCCAATCAGCTGCAGTTCTCCTCATTTACCCTTATCCCTCTCACAACTTTCAGAATAAAGTTCAAAATCCTTAGAGTGGTATATAGGCTCCTGATGATATGAATCCCACTTACCTGTCCAACCATTTCATCTAAGACCACTCTGAATGAGCTCTCCTTTCCAAGCCATGAGCTCACACTTATTTCTTCCACAACCAGCGACTTTGCCAGTGCTGTTCTCCCTATGTAGAGGGTTTTCCCTCCATATTTCTGCCTGAAGAAACTGTCAGGTTTCCAGTTCTGTCCAAGCTTTCCTTCTCTCTATGGCTTGCAATGGGCATGTGCTTGCAAGTCACAGGAGCTATAGAGACAAAGAGGGCTTACTTCCTGCCTTCAGGAAGCTCATAGCCTGGAAGGGCAGGCAGCAACCATGCAAAAACCTAGATTTTATTTTAATATTTATGAAAGCATGGAAGAAGACAAATTTTCAATTGATTTCTGCTGTAGTTATGGCTGGGAAAGAATTCAAGAAAGTTGAGAAGAAGGCGATAGTTCAGTTAAACCTTGATGTATGAGTCAATTTTTCCCAGTGGAAAAAGTATTATGGTGTAGTTATGGTGGGAGGGTGAATAAGCATTCTGTGAAATATGAAAATGAAACAAGAAGTTTTGCAGACTATTCAGGAAGAATGAGAAGTGAACTTTGGCTGCTTGTAGACTGGTTAAGAGGAACACTGCAGTAGGACATAAATAAATGAATAAATATATATTTAACCATGTCTTTTAGTGATAATTTCAGTGGAAAAAGAAAAGAATCAAGAGTGTGGAGAGTGGGTAGTCTTTTTTAGAGAAGATGGCCAGAGAATTTCTCTCTGAGAAGGTGATAAAGGAGCAAGGGCTGGAATTAAGCAGGGAGTTGCATGGTGAATGGACTTTCTGGGCAGAGGGCACAGCAAGGGCAAAGGTCAGGCAGTAGGAGTGAATTTTCAATGAGACCTGGATGTCTGCAGCTGAGTGAGCAAGAAGTGTGGAGGGAAATGAGGTCCAAAGAGTCTGATTATCGAGTCCACCTGACACTTTGCACCAGTCAGAATACATTTTCACCTTTGCTGGCAAAATCCCACATACCTATCCCCTTAAGCAAGTCTAGACCAATTTTAGCCAAGAAAAAAAAATGTATTCACAATGTTAACACATTCCCCCCCCCCCTCGCCAATCCTGAGGATCTGAAGTGATAGTATTTAAAATAGGACACTAAGAGAAATGGTTTGGAAATAACCACATCATGGGCTCTTGATCCAAAATCCTTTGGGAATGCTTTAGCAGAACTTGGGATTCCCATACTTATACGTGAAATTATATTTTTAGTTAGCAGTTTACACCTTTTTCTGTGGAGAAGCACTGAAACTTCATCAAATTTCCCAAGTAGTCTGTGACATTCCCAGGATTAAGAACCCTTGAAATACAGTTTCAATTACCTATTTCATATATATATATATATTCATATATTCTTTTTATATTCAATAAAGTAGGAATAAAAATGAACAGCTACCTTGGTCCTTCAAACGAGACCATCTTTTCTGAAGAGTAACAATTTAGCAAATAAGGAAAGAGAAAATATCTATTTTTCCCGTTAATACAGACATTATCATAGACGATAACAAGCTCCTGAGTGACTTTGGTATACAGGGTCCTGAGATGGTTACCAAGACTGAGAACCCTGTGACCCTCTTGTTAGTGTTGCATCCTCTTTCTATGTTTTTCCCTTTATAAAAATAAAATTAAATAAATAAAAATAAAAACATTTTGCTCTGATGGCACCAGCAAATAAATCCAAGTCTGCATAGGTAAGAAACTTCCTCCCAGGGTATGGCTATGTCTTCTTTCCCACACTGTGAACCACACTTTTTGGTTTTGTGTTCATAGTTTCCAATTCACAAGTCAGAGACAACCAGTAAATGACTACTTCACTAGACATGTTATAATAATCCCATCAGCAATATCAATATTGTAAACAAATGGCATATACTACTGAGAACGTGTTTCTAAATAAATGCTTTTTATGCCATATGTCATTTAATCACCAAACAGTCCTATAACTAGGTATTGCTCTCAATTCCACTGCATGGATGGAAAAACACTGAGATTAAGAAAGGTTAATTTATATGTCCAATTTACACATCTGGCATGACAAACCTGGAATAGAAACCCAGTTCTGTCTGATCCCAAAGCCTGTGCTCTAAACCACAAATCTAGATGCCTACCCTAAGACAACTAAACCAGAGTGGAGTCTCCTCACGTTGCAAAGCAATTTTTCCAAAGTATAAATTTCACAGGTGTGTTGCTAAAGATGCTAACATGATCAATACTTGAAAATGCAAATGCAATCATTATATTATATTCACCTCAGAACACAAAAGCTTGATTGCATAAAAATGCTGCTTTTATTAGTAAACAGGAGAAGGTTGAAAGTCTCTGCAGTTTCTATATTGCTTTATCACTACTGGTTTAGTGTATGAAAATTTGATCAACGCAGCTTCTTAAGAATTCAGTTTCATTTATATTTCCAACCCTTACACATAAATATGGCGATGTATATTTCAGAGACATTAAAGACACTTGTATAAAAATGGAATAAAATGTTGTGCTGTAATTGTCATTTTTATCCCACAGAATTTGGGGGGAAAATATATTTATGTGACTCTAGAAGCCATAGCTCAGCAAAATGCCATCAAACGAAATTTCTAAATCTGATATCTGTTATCAAGTATCAGGAATTACCTTTTCAATGAAAAGCATCTCTCCTGGGTTTGCAGCACCGAAACAAAACAAAAAAAGTACGAGTCTATAATTTTATGATGTGCGTCACTTAGGAGAAAAGGAGTAACTTTGTTCTTCACTTTCTTTGATGTTATCAAAACAAATCATCACCCTATTTGCTGCTCCTTTCTCCTTCGTGAAGGAGGAGACTGGGTCCATGATGGAAGATGTGCCTGTCTCAGCAATGGTCTCCCAATTTTTGCTGGTAATAGGAAGAATACATGTAAGTTATTAACTAATCTCCTCGTCAAACTCTTGCTGGAAAGCTTCCCAATTTTCCTTTTAAAGAATCTAGTGATTGGCCCAGGAATGTTTAAAAAATGAGACCCCTGGGCTGTGCTAGACCTGAGAGCACGCAGACAGAGGTGAGACTTTGATCTCCTCCATGATCATTCTCAGCTCAGACCACCAATGCCAGGAGTCAAGCAGATAATTTGCAACTTAGCACTGGAAGTATTTGGAAGGATTTTTCTGAAAGCTGCTCTAATCAAGGACCATGGAAATCAGGTACAGACACATCAGTCAGGAAAACAGCTCTGAAAACTCCTGTGTATTTTTAATTTAGAAGCAGTCTTTGTCTATTGACTGCTTATGTGTTCACCTGATCCGTGGCAGTCCTCCCCACTCTAACCCAGCCCAGTGGGAAATTACTATCATCTTGGCTTGAAATCAGTCAAATCCGTGGAAATCACCATATGGTGTGGCTCCTGGTTTGTCAGGAGGGTGTGGAGAGCACCCTTCTCAGGTTTGCCTGCTGATGGAGCAGTATCTTATTGAGTCACAGCTGGAGATCAGAAGCACACTGCTCATGGTTAGTATATGGACTGCATTTTATAAAAGGCCTCCTACTGAACTCTCTTAATTTTTTAAGAAACGTAAGTTCCTTCAAATACCAAAGAACAAAGCTTTATTCAGATATACCTCCATTTGTGCTCCTTAGAAGGAAAAAACCCACAATTTATCTTATGTTTTAAGATTAGAAGTTACCTAAAAAAATCATAGGTGAAGAAAGGATTCAGTTAACTCATGGTGTCAATCAAAGAATGTCACCTTTCATGAATTATAGATTTTTACAGCACGGTTTCATCTTAGCTGCCCACCTGAAGTGGCAGGGAAGTTAAAAAAGAAATTTCTCTTTAGTGTATCTTTTTTTTTCCTTTCCCATGATGGATGACTTTAATCACATTTCATCATTTCTTAGACTTTCATTTTTTTTAAAACAATTTAACATCTCAAATTTAGATGTGTCTTAAAATTTATAGGATACCTCAATTTAATTAACAACTTTTTTTCTGTCTTAGTTTTAATGAAACATGGTTATTTCTGTGCTTGTCTTCTTTATCTAAACCCTTGGATATGCCCCAAATTTTCTTTTTTATCAATATGCTCAGAGCTATTTTGACAGCTAGCCCTGGGCATATTGATGAGGTAGAAATCTCCCATGGGCTGTGGCTGAAGTGGCCAGTCAGCTACTTTCCCCAGGACTTTCTCTGAGTGGCCTTCCCTCTTTGCTCCTCATCCGGGGTCCCCGATAGTGACAGACACCTGCTCTCACCTGACCTTATTTCACTCCAGGCTAAAGATGAACAGTTCTCACTATCTCATCTACTGCTTCCTTATTCTCAATGTATCAAATTGGCCTTTCCAGGACTTTGATAAATGGAATTAAAGTACATAATATAATAACTAAAAGAACTGATGGAAATATCTGTGTATGAAACCTGGTACAAGAATTCTCAAATAAAGACTATGTTTAAATAAATACCCCAGGGAATGATATTGACCAAATTATATTGTTATATTGTATGCATGTACAAATATGTAACAATGAATTCCTCTATTCTATACATACACTATAAAAATATGGGGAAAATACACCAATAAAAAATATGGAGGCAAGTTTTACTACTAAAAACAAAATACAAACAGAAAACAGGCCCTAAGAACTTGCATATCAATCAAAATTTCTGGGATCTTCCTTGGAATTGTGGAGACTTTGTAGAGGATGGTTTAATGCCTGAAGACTAGATTAGGATTGACCTAGTACTTATACAGTAACAGAAATAAAATAAGCAAAAAATTTTTTCTTCCCTAAATCTATAATGCAAGCTGATAGTACCCAGGCTTTATATCATTGCTTCCATATTTATTTGGCTATTTCATCTGCTCATATGATATTTTAAAAGGTTAACTAGGCCTTTGGTCTTCTTGATTATAGTACAAGCTGCTTAAGTAGCACCACTGGTAAAAACAAGGGAGCCACTGGATGCAGTGGGCACATGTCTGTCATGCCAGCCCTGCAGAAGGCTGAGAAAAGAGGATCATAGTTTGAGGCCTGCCTGGGAAACTTAGTGAGAACTTGTAACAAAATAAAAAATAAAAAGGGGTGGAGATATAAGTCAGTGGTAGAGCACTGCTGAGTTCTATCCTTTGTACCAAAAAGAAAAAAATAAAAAGGAAAAAAAGAGTCAAGTGTGGAGCAGGTGGTTAGGGAAGGAAAATGTTGATATTTTGATATATGAATAGGACATTTAACTTGATAGGGAAAAAGTAAAACTAAAGTAGGACACCAATAACAGGACAGGATGGCCTGTCCAAGCAAAGGGGTCTGGCCAGCATTGGTACTGGAGGATGTGGCAGGAGCTTAGGAGGCTGGAGACCCAGACACAAGCCACCTTCACTGTTGTGTTGCCGTAGCCACTGGAGATGATGAAAGTGAAGAGGTGAAATATACAGAGATAAAAGAGGACCAAGTATAGAACCTGATTGGCCAGCCACAGTTAGGAGCTCTGAAATGGAAAAGAAATTCGTGGAAGAAACTGAGGTGTAACTGAGGGCCTGAAATAGCAGGGTATCACATCATGCAAACTGAAGCAAGAGACACTCAAAAAAGGAGTGTTAAACATTATCAAATGACGCTGAGCAGTCAAGGAGAACAGCAGAAAAAAAAAGAGGTGGAATATGACATTTAGAAGGTAACTCAAGAGGATACTGTCAATAGAACAGTAGGGCAGAAGCCAGATTTTAAAGGTTAGGAAGTGAGTGGCTAATGAAGAAGACAGAGCATACAGACTATTCTTTCAGAAAGTTAAATTTTCTAGAAAAAACTATAGAGAACACAAACCATGTTTATAATGTACACACTAACACCTTGTTGCAATTGTTACACCTTTAGTAAAATAACAGGTTCACTTGGTTTTTGTTTCAAAACATTTTAGAAGCTTCCTAGCTAGGTATTTCAAAATGATCCCTTCTCTCACCAAATTGATCTGTTCACTGTCTGTGCAGCAACTCTTCCTCATGGTCAGAGCATCAGGGCTTGGAAATCAACCCTTTTCTAAGGTCAATGGGAGCACTCTGGTTTTGGCTTCCATCTTGCCCCTCAGCAGCTGCCCTCTAGAATTTACTGAAAACAATTCCCCTGCCAGGAATATTTGCCAGTGCTATATTTGTTGATTTAGGAAAGCTGTGGCAAACAACTATGATGCCATGTGTAGCAAATTGTCAGAATATAATGTGTCACTTAAAGCTCTCAACTGACTCAGGATGACAGAGTGGAGTCACCAAAAACAGGGGCTTTAGAACATACCTGTCTCTGAGTGGCTCCTTTGGAGGCCCATCAAACTTAAATTTTAAACTCATGTTCATTGTTCTCTGGGTTCACAGTTGACTTTATGTGTGTGCTCTGTGTAACACAACAATAAAATAAGCCCAAGGACCACTCAGCTGAGCTTACACCCTTCTGAAGCCAGAAATTTACTTCACTGAAAAGGCTGTTATACATCGGACTAGCAACCTCATCTTCTATTATCCATGTTATGTTTTCTCTGCAATGTATTTTCACCTTTAGAGATATTAATTAGTGGAAAGCTTTGTCATAAAATATGCAAATGGATGTTTATAGAAGCTTTATTAGCAATGGCCCAAACTAGGAAGCAACAAAGATGTCCTTCAGCAGGTCACACACACACACACAAAAACAAAACAAAACAAAACAAAAACTCCAAAAAAAAAAAAAAAACAAGCCATCATGCGATGAAAATATAGGAGTAAACTTAAATGCATATTATTAAGTGAAAGAAGCCAATCTTATATGATTCCAATAATATGATATTCTGTAAAAGATAAAACTGTGGAGAGAGTACAAAGATCAGTAGTGGCAGGGGTTAGAAGAGATGGAGATAAGAGTGGGCAGAGCACAGAGAATTTTTAGGGGAGTGAAACTCTTCTGTATGTGACTATTATGGTGTATCTGTGTCTTTTTGTATTTTTTCAAACTCATGAATGTGCAACACCAAGAGTGAACTCTAATGTACACTACAAACTTGGAGTGACAATGATGTGTCAATGCAGGTTCAATATATGCACCATTATGCTGGGGTGTCACTGGTGTGGGAGACTATGCACATGTGAAACTAAAATTATTCTAAAATATACTCTATATAATATATATATATTATATATAGACTATATAGACTATATATAATATAGTCTATTTTTTAAAATAAAGTAGTGAATAGTGTTTTTAAAAAATGGAAAAGGTGATGTAAAGTTGTCAACAATAGAGGCAAAAATCATGACTCGAGGCCATAGAGTCCTGAATGTCTCCATACTGAGTGCTGAGCCCACCTGTACAAGCTCAGAGCATTAGTTCTGTGCACTCAATGTTGGTGAAACTTAGGAGTTGAGCTCATGTTGACTGAGCTTAAGGAAACAATAAAAGAAATGCTAGTTTCTTAATTTGTCATGAGAAATCTACCTTTGCAGTGTATCAGGTAGGTGTTCAGCATAGTTTTTCACACATTATTCTATAGGAAAATTGACCTAGAGCAGAAGAGCAAGATACCTAACCTTGGATCTGCCTGGTTTTCACCTCATCTGCTGCTCACTGGCTGCAGGATCCTGATCAATTAAACTCTTCAAGTAACAGTGTCCAGATCAGTGCTGTTGGTGCTAGAGTATTTTCCATAAGGCAACTGTGAGAATTAAATGAAGAAATTCACCTAAAATGTTTACCACAATGAAAAGTACATGCTCAACAGATAATATAGAAACAGGAATCACAGGGAGATTATTTGGTGACAATGAAATCAGAGAAACAGTGATTTGACAGAGATCCTTACTCCATCAGTATTTTCTTTTGGGTTATTTGTCATGCATAGAAAGAACCTCCTCTACCCATGGCTATAAAATTATTCTTCTATAATTTAATGTAGTATTTTATGGTTCTTTTTCACATGTAAATCTTTGCTCCCTCTAAATTATGTTGTGTTTCAGGAGTAGCTTCATATTTTCTTAAATGGTTACTTAGTTATTCCATGTTATTATACTTTTATTCTTTCTATTTTCTCTCTTGAAGGATAAATTTCTGGGGATGGGGCATGCTTTCACACCATATTTGCTCTATGAACTTCTTTTTCTAGCAATTCTTTCTTGGTAATTTTTAAGTAATATACATAAGGCTATAGTTTTAAGTCACTTTACAAACCAATATAATGGAACTTCCTTGGAAAGGTAAAAAGCATTACATTGTGATAGTTAGACACCACTGATGTGCTGGTAGGCACAAACTCTCACGTGTCTCCTGATGAGGGGCTTATTTCAGTAGGTGGCTTCTTGATCCCATGAAAGGAGCAAAAGGACAGGAGCCAAACACTGAGTTCTGACTCTGGAAAAAAATATTTAATCATTGAGCCTTAGAGATCTCATCTGTAGAATGAGCAAGCCAATACCTATTCTTTTATACCTCAGATTAAAACTCATATTGTAGAAATGCCTGAGATTTCAAACAGTATTGCTCTCCATTGTACAGTGGTACCATGGACAGTGTGAGGCTTAAAGGGCCCTTGATTCCTGATTGGTCCAAGGGAGGTACCTCTTAATAACCTCAAAGGAACTTTAGAAGTTGTATGTAAAGGAATTTATCTAGGAAATCAAAGATTGGTCTTGGAAAATTGGGAACAGTATTGGAGTAATTAGGGACTTTACAGAAAGCATGGATGGATGAACTTATCAGTACTTCCTGATTAGGAATGACTACAACCATTAGATCCTCCTGGCTATTGGTGTAGGAAGGCACTGAACCATGACTGCAGATGAGAAACTATTTGCAGACTAATGCATCCAGGGTGGTTGCACACTTTGCATCTCTTGCTTACAATCAAACCTTCCCTTCCAGTTTCTACTCATTGCACGCATGTGTGCACACACTCACTTCATTTGCAATCATTGTGACAGCTATGGAATCAAGCTACTCAGAAGTCCTTTCAGAAAATCCCTGCCCTGTGGAATGTATACAGCCTCCAGTTGCAAAACTGGATTACCTTTGGAACTTTGGATCCTGTGTGATGTTCATGCCCAGGTCCAGTTCTAGAGCTGGGATCATCAATGATCACAAGATGACCAGTTTGGGAGGGAGTGGGAGGAACTCATTATAATGCACTCCTTGTCAAGATTACAACTGAATCCTCTGCCTCACTGGCATCAAAAACCTAGAAGATGTTGTCTGCTGGTTTCTTGAAAAACTTTGAAGGTTTTAAAGGTATCTTACCTGAATTATTATACTCAGAGTGAAAGTCATAGTTTGTCTTGAGATGACTCCTTTCTAAACAGCACCATGTATGCACAACCTTCTGCAGATTAAGAAATGCTCTGCCATGTGTGTCCAACCTTGAAATTCTTTGTTTTGCTTTGTTTTGTTTGAGGTTTTTTTGGGGAAAAGAAAAAAAAAATATATATATATATAAAATGCATAAACATATTTTACATATATAATTTTATGTAAATATATATATAAATTTATGTATATATAAACTTACTTATATATAAATTTATGCAAATATATACAAATTTAGTTTTTAAAAGATACCGAAAAACTGATTTAAAAAAAGCCCGTTAACTTCCCACCACACGCTATTGAATTAGTTACCACTATGAAAATGTAATATTCCGTATTGTTTGTTTGTTCACACAGTTCTCTGATGCCATATCTAGCTTTTCCAGCCTGACCTTTCCTAAGATTCTGCTGTCTCTTTCATTGGGATTTAAATGAAAGGGCAAAGCATTTTGCATGAATATAGAACAGAATAGGAATGCTATAAAATCCACTAAAGCAAAAGAAACTCAGGACAACTGATGGCATTGGTTGAGTCTACCTGCTCTCAGGGAACTTCCTGTCATACATCACACAGTAAATCTCTGGAGAATAGACTGTTTATCATTTGCTGAAGAAAAGAGGCTACAAAGAATCAAAGGAAACACGATTATTTGCATATCAAAATTAAAGATTTATGCACCACTGTTTTTGGCTTTTCTATTTAAAAGTAAGAGTTGAATTGTTAGTAAACCTGTATTTAAATGTGAACTAACCCCTCCTTCAAAAATGTTCTTCTCTGTGAAAAATAATCCCCATACCCTATGCAAACAACAGTCCTACCATTTTAATGTCTAAAGCAATCTGGCATACACCTTAGAGTTTTCATAGCTATGTAAGTCCAGATTAGAGTCAGCTCCATATAATTAAAAGGACCAATCATCAGACTCAGACCAGGGCTCCATGTCCTATCTTTCTTTTGAAGTTCTCAGTGACTTTGTTACCTTTCTTTTCCTCTACTTTTTGTTTCCTTTTGTTCTTAAAAGTTATTTTGCTTTGCCAGCACAGTGGCACACACCTGTAATCCCAGTGTCTGGGGAGGCTGAAGCAGGAGAATCCCATGTTCAAAGCCAGTCTCAGCACCAGTGAGGCACTAAGCAACTCAGTGAGACCTTGTCTCTAAATAAAATACAAAATAGGCTGGGAATGTGGCTCAGTGGTCAAGTGCACCTGAATTCAATCCCCAGTAATGCCCCCCCCCCACCAAAAAAAAGATATTTTCTTTGATAAGCTTTTAAGTTTCTGAAAAGTTCAAAAAACATACCATCACATTCCACCATCCAAAATATTTTTCTATTCCTTCTACTAGAATAAATCAAATATTTCAATGATAATTAAAGTCTCCTTTGTATCTTCCAAGAAAAAATATTATTGTGAGATTTTTGCATATCTTTCCATTTTTTGTTTTTGTTTCTACTATACTATATGAATCCACAAATGCTATATAATGTTATTTGATAGACTTATATTTGCAAAGATGGTTTCATATTGCATGTATCATTCCTGCATCTTGCTTTTTTCAAACAATACTATTTTTTAATCTTTTCACTTATTGTCATATATAGTCTCTTCTTTAAAACTGCTAAAGAGGAAGCTTTGGGGTTCATCTTTCAGCAAGACGAACTGAAAAATAAAACCCTATGTTCCCAGAGCCATAGTTTCCTGATGCCTCCACCCAAATAACAAGACACAGGACATTTTAATTTGAATGAGTTTTTCTATCAATAATCATGGGAGATCCGGAAACTAAAAGTCAGAAACATGGAAAATCATAAAATTTCAAAAATGCTAGAAAATTCAAAAAATATAGTCCCTGCTATTGTTCATAATATCCTGGCTAAACTGAATTGGTAGTTGAAAACCTTACTGGTATCCTGTTCTGCCTTGTTTTGAGAAAGTAGAACTAAAAAAACTATCTCCCACATTATGACCCAAAGAGAAAGATTCTGGTCACCCTGCTTCCTGGAAGGAGGCTCGGCCCAGACTCCTGTCATGGTATGAAGGACACAAAATAAATGCTACTTTAAGTGGATGAGTTGCTCTTTGAGGACCTCTGGACAGGACAGTGGCCATTTCACAGAGGAGTTTGCTGTTAAGGAGACAGTAGTTGAAAGCATGGGCCCTGGAATCTAAATGCCTAAGTTTAAATGCCTGGCCTGCCTCTGACAAGTTCTTTGAACTTGGACAAGTTTCTCTATCTCCATGAGTGTTATTTTCTTATCTGTAAAATCAGAATAATAATATAGCCTAACTCAGATGGTTGTTTGAGTATTAAGAGCCAGCCTCTAACATGCCCTAGGTAAATGTTAGCAGCTATTATTACTGTTATTGTTATTCAAGGTCCTGCGTTCTCATGGTCCCCACTTCGATTCACAGTCAATGAAGAGAAATGAGCCTTATACCTCTTCCTGAGAACTTGTCATTTAGATTCAGTCAATACTCTGGGTTATCTAGTGATATTCAGTTTTAAGGGCAAGCTGAGCTAAAAATCCATACATGAATATAGGTTCAAAAGTTGATATCTCACTTACGTGCAGCCCCATAAATTTTCAGGATTAAAAAACCAGCATCATTACCTTCAAGAAGTTTCATGGATTCACACCAGAATGCCAACTAGGGAATCAATATTTTAGCAATAATGAAGCCTGAAAAGGTGGCCCCCAAGGAGCACCCTGACACCTGGAGGAGGCAGTTATTTGAGCCAGTTATTTACTGCCTATGAAGACAATGGTCAACAAAGAAGATGTTTATTAGAGGCTCCCTTAGTCTTACCAAACCCAGCCCACCTGTGTGGAATTGTGGTGACAGTCCCAGAAGTAAGATGGTTAAAATAACAATTGGGTCATTTGAAAAATTATGAAAATGTATTCACCATGATTTTTCTTTATAGGAAGAGATTCCTATGATAATATCATGGTGAAAAACTTTTACAAAAATTTTTAGAAGTTTGGACTTCTTTTGGAGTTTTCAAGTGGAGAAGCTACCTCTGCCCATCATGGACATCTTCGTCAATAACCATTTCCTGTAACTCTGAAATTCATAAACAATCAAAGTCAATATGCAGAAGAAAACAAAAGACATGAGTTCTGGCCAGGCGCAGTGGTAACATACCTGTAATCCCAGCAGTTTGGGAGGCTGAGGCAGGAGGATCTCAACTTCAAAGCCAGCCTTAGCAAAACAGAGGCGCTAAGCAACTCAGTGAGATTCTGTCTCTACATAAAATACAAAATAGGGCTGGGGATGTGGCTCAGTGGTGGAGTGCCCTTGAGTTCAATCCCCAGTTCAAAAAAAAAAAAAAAAAAAGACATGAGTTCTAAAACAGAAAGGAATTTACAAGGCCATTTGCAATTTGAGAGATTATACAAATGGCAAAACAGAAGAAATTCTTGTTGTAGCAGCACATAAGTTAGGATTCAGGGAGCCACTTAAAAACAAAAAATAAATCTGCACCTGCCCTAAGTATATACTTTGAGAGTCAAAAGTTTTCTTAATTGAGTTCAATACACATCCTAGAACTTGAACTTTATGGCTATGATAACACAGAGATAGGGAAGTATTAGGCATCATGTTGGATGCCTCTTCAGCCAGCTGTTTGATAGTGGGTGGGGGGATGAGGGTCTGGGTGGCCTAAACCTACCTGAAGAGATTGTTGACCACATTTGTGGTCCCACCTGCTGGTTAAAATTTTTATGGGAGGTAATGTTGTCATGTGACTTGGGTTATAAACAGATTATTCATGAGGCATGTTCCTCAGCTTAAGGGAAGTTTCAATCTTTAAGTTGCTTCCTGGAAAGTTTTTGTTCTCTGTTAATAATTGGTCTCTCTGTTAACAAAGTTGATTCACTCTAATTAATCCCTCAACATCACCACATCTATCCTTCATAGTGTAGGTGTCAATGTCTAGCTGGACTTAAACAGCCTGAGAAAGATCATTTTATTATTATTATTTGAAGAGACACATGGTATAACCATGATAGGAATTTTCAATATGGATCAAATTAGGGTCTAGATCCTTTTAAGTCTTTTAAAAAATGTTGGTGTGATTTCAGATCACCATTTCCATATTTGCCAGTCTCATTGTATTTTAGAACATCAAACTCATTTAAGTAGATCAAATTTCTCACAGCCCAAGACTCATCTTCTTCCCTTAGCTGCTAAAACATTCCATTTTCATGTGACTTAACTTTGAAAGAAAAGTTACAGCCCATAAAAAAGGATTTTACTACAAAGTGGAGTAAAATACATACTAATTATAAAACTCATAATAAACATAAATCCTGTGTATGAAGGACTTGGGTGAATTTGAGCCACAAGACAAAAAAAGAAGCTGATTTCACATTTCCTAATATTAATTCTCTACTGAGCCATGAAATGGATTAAAGTTCTAAAAATAAATATTAATGGGGAGTTTCTGCCAATACTATCCAAGAGAATACATTTTAATAGTAAACATATCAAGTGAGATTTTTTTCCTCTGGCATTAATATAAGCTAAAACTCCCTTTTAAAAAGAAATCCTTTACTAGTTTGAATTATTATAACCTCTACATTTGTTATCCTTCAAACATTGATTACTTGGGACCTAGAAAGTCTTCCTAACCTTTCAGTGTTTTGCAAAAGCTCTATGCACATCCCTGTCAAATTTCTGCATGTTGACTTAGTTTTGATGAACATCTTGGTAGCTTTAATAGAAAATTTTGTACGCTAGGTTTTTCTCTGCCACTTCATGACATCATTTTAGATAAATTCATAAAAAGAACAATGGACGAAATGCTTAAGATTCTACCACTTTAACAGAATTGTCATTCTCATTCTTGATTTACCCAAACAAAAAAAAAATTAATTCTAACTTCTAGAGGTAATTACAGAATTTATATATTCATAGAAAACCAGTGTACAAGTAGATGATATCACAATTTGATATTTATGAAATGCCAGTTTTCCATAAATATAGAAAATCAGCAATTATCACTGGAGCTGTTTATTAACATTTGGAAGAAAATAAATAACAAATGGGTTCATTATTCATTAAAATTCTTCAATAATATAACAACTGTACCCGTCTTAAAATAGTCCTATGTGATATACGTGTTTTGACTTCATAGCCTCTTACACTAGTCAGATTACATTTAAAGTAATACTTCCCAAAATATTCTCATTACCTTTTCCTTATATTTTCTTAGATAGCTACCAATTCTAACTTTTTTATTTGCATGTTTATATGGGTGTGGGTGATTTCCAAACACAATTGTGTGCTGTCAAGAATCTATTTATTAGCCAGAATTGTGGGTGAGGTTCTAAGATGGAAGAGCGCAGATTTTCCCATAACTGAGATGTAGGTAGACATATGCTCAGCTGGCCATTTTGTTCTTGTGTCAAGAGGACAAGGAGATGAGAGTGCTCAGGTGGACTGCTCTGCTGTCCTGAGGAAGCAACCTTCAGGGGCAAAAGAATGGGTATGTTTACTTATTCACCATTTGAGCAAATAAGTGGTACCTTTTTTTATCCTCACAAACCACTCAGTGTTCTGAAAGAGCACTGTATTTCCCCAAATTGCCCCTTTGGTCCAACCTCCAGAAGTTTTGTGGGGTTTTGGCTTGTGGTTATTTCTATTTCACCCCTCTGAAAGTCAATGGGGTTTTAGGAGGCCATCCCTCTTGCTAGGATTTCTTTCAACTCTAGCTCAGGAGCGATTGTTAGATGTTGGTTTCTATCCAGCATGTTTTAAGTACAGGGTTGTAGTTTTTGAAGGAAGAAAGGCCGAAACAATGCACAAATTAAAAAAAAGATTAGGTTGTCTAGAATACCACAATTGTTGGCCATCTACTACTTTTTTGAGGAATTTAGGGTGAAAATAGAATGCTGACAGGCAAGCCACTAGATCACAGGTTGTAACAGAGTTAGAGCTCAGGTGCTGAACCCTTCTGAGCTCCACCGGGGCCACACACAGGATCTCTCCTTTATCATTTGTGGCTAACTGGATTATTTGGGTTGCAAACATACATTTTGGCATTATCAGATCTTAGAGTTGGAAGAAAATGTAAAGGTCTGTCAGATTGACCTTCCCAATCTCTTCTATTTTGTATCTGATGCATGATTATTCAGGATTTTTTCTCCTTAAAAAATCAGCTATTACTATCATTGCTAAATATTTAGATAATTTCTATATTTGTTTATATGTTTTTAAAGAAGAAAAATGCCCACACCATCTAGCTTAATTTTTACTGCACAGCTGTTTTATAGATACATGTAAATCATACTTATAAGGTTTATTCTGTAACTCATTTGTTTAATCTGCTATATTATGAATGTCTTTATCAATAAATACTTACACAGTCACCTTAAAGACTGTACAGTGTGTGGATTTGCCAACATCTATTTGAGCAATGATGCTGGGTAAATGTGATGTTTCATATTGTCTTATATTTTAAACAATGGAAATATGAACACATTTCTTTGCAAAGTTTTCCATTTATTTCTTTGAAAAAACAGCTCAGCTTCTTTTTTCAGCTTTTCTATTGATAGGAAATTTTGTATATCATGAGGCAGACTTTTCATCGTTGGACAGTTCCAATTCAAATAAAAGCTACTCTTGATTCTGGAGAACAAATCTAATTCCTCTTTCAGTGAATAGCTTTTTTTTTTGTTTTAATGCTCTGCACATTTTATAGGCCCTCATTATCCAGACTTAGGAAGCTGGCATGGAATAAATATTTATGGACCTCCCAGAAAGTGAAAGGGACTATTTTTGGTTTGGTTTTGGGTTTTCTCCCAGCTATATTGAAGTACAATTGACAAATTAAAAATTGTATATATTTAAGACTTACAATATGATGTTTTATTATGTAGACTGTGAAATAGTTAAATCAAGCTAATAAACATATCCATTATCTCACATACTATCCTCTATGTGTGTGTGTGTGTGGGGGGTGTTTGTGGTGAGAACATGTAAGATCTACTACCCTAACAGATTTCAATATACAGTACAATATCATGAACTATAGTCACTACTCTGCTCTTTAAGAACTCTAGATGTGCTTTCATCATGTATAACTGCAACTTTTTTATACTCTGGGTACTCCTCACTCCGGTCTCCCACCAGCTCCAGGTAATCACCATTCTACTTTCTCCTTCTGTAACTTTGTAGATTCTACATATAAGTAAGATCACGTAGTATTCTCCTTTCTGTTCCTGACTTATATAACTTCACATAATGTATTATAGGTTCATACATGTTTTCACATCCTTCTTTTTTTTTAAAGGTTGTATAATATTCAACATTTTTTTCACCCATTCATTTGTTGATGGACAATTAGGTTGCTTCTATATCTTGGCTATTATGAATAATGCTACATGGAAGTGCAGATATTTTTACACAATTTTAATGAAATAAATTTATTTTTTAATTTTCAGAAGTAAAACAGTTATGGCACTTTATATAAACTGTTAGCTTGACAATTGATATCTGGTTAACCTCATACAACATTAATATTTGTTTTCCTTTTCTTAAAAATACTCAAGTACACTTGTATCACATACTTTAAAAGACATTCTAAAGATTGCTTGCATTTTTAACAATTTCTGTGAATAACAAAGTTCTAGTGCATCCATGTTTTTCATGAGACTTGCAGTATTGTTATATGTCAATTTTTAACCTCTTAGTAAAAACCTTATTTTTCACAATGAGAAAGCAGAAAACAATATATAATCAAAAGGGACAAATCTGAATCATTTGTTCTCTTTGTCAAAAGATAGCAGATTAAGTATGGGGATCAGCATAATCATAAAGACAGACTATTTGTTTCTAAATTTTAGCTCTGGCTCAGGAGATAATAAACAATAATGTATAATTTATTAGTGAATATAAATTCCCTATGAAACTCCCCCCTATTTTATAGGGAAAGGAATTAGTTTCAATGTTTAAGAGAAGAATCAGTGTAACACAATTTTTCTTTTATCACAACTCGAGAAATATCTACAGGAACCTCTTAGGAAACAGGTTATTGTCCATTCACCCCTTTTGCCAGGGTAGGCAATCCTGAATCCACATAAAGAAAATAATTCAAAACATTGTTTTGTTGTTGTTCTCACACATGTTGCTTTTCTTCTGTGCAAAATTCAGATTAGATTCCTTTGGAAGATCATTTCTGCTACAGTTTGGATATGGTTTAAGTGTATCCCTCAAGGGTTCACCTACTAGAAGCCTGGTCCCCAGTGCGTAGGTGTTAAGAGGTGATGGCACTTTTAAGAGGTGGGCCTTGTGAGAGGTCATTACAGGCCCCTCCCACTCTGTGGTGTCCTGCCTCACCATCACATGGTCTCTCCCTCCTACCACCATCCCCCACATGGATTTTCATTTCATCCGATATAAAGTGATATAGCTAGAGGGGCCCTTGCCAGAACCAGTGGTATGATACTTGTAGACTTTCAGCCTCCAAAAACATAAGCTAAATAAATGCCTTTTTAAAAGTAAGTAATCTAGCCTCAAGTGTTTCATTATAGTAATTGAAAACAGACTAATAAAACTGATCTTTTATCAATTTAATGTAAAAGCAACCTTCAACTTTAAATAAAAATCATGACTTTTTAAACTGCAAATGGTTCTCTGTGACAAAATAAGTTAAATAGCAAATTCTTGTATCTAGACAGTTATTTGCCACAATTAATGAGTGCGACTTAAAGCTCTCAAGTTATTCATTTTCAGCTCAAGTAAAAACAATGATGCTTTTGGAGTCACTCATTCTTCTGAGTCTTTAATTCACCTTTAGTTCCAATTCCCCTTTTTCTTTGTCTATAGTTAAAAACAGTTTTCCTCTTGCTCTTCTTAGAAATTGCCTCCATTAGCACAAAGTTTTCTCATTTGAATGGTTGGCAATTTCTTCAGATCAAAATTCCACTCCCTAAAAATTTTCAGTTTATTTTCATTGAAAATGTCTGGCATCTCAAGGCCATAGCCTTCCTACCGCTCTGGCTCATGCTCCATCATCTGCTTGATGACTGTTTCCCCGGAATAGTGTTGCCTTCCCTGCCCATCCTTGATGCTGTTATGTAACTCAATCTGCTCCAGCTCACTGCTAAATCTATTTAAGTGACTTTCAGTTAATTCACGAACATCTTTCTTTGAATATCCCATTTAGAGGGATACAGATGATTTTGAAATCACTGCAGTTTTTCACCAGTAAGGTTGAAATGCAAGGCCTTTTCATTCTTCAATTCTTTTTTTTTTCCTCTCATAATCTGAGCTGCTTTTCTACTATATGGATGGATGACTTTTTTTCCCCCAGCCTATATTTCTTCCCTTTTGTACTTCAGGGAGGAGGGTTCAGGGAAGCTGGCGAGGGTCACCACTGTGGTGACCTCCAGAAGGCTGCAGAGAGTCTCTGCACTTCAAACCTGACATTAATGAACCTGGTTTCAGCAACTAATACCGGTACTCTGGCCTGAGCACATGTGGACCCCATTTCTACAACACATTGATTTCATATCCTTTGTTTATATGCCTAGAAATTAAATACTGGTTCATATGGTAGTTCTGTTTTTTAATTCTTTGAGGAAACTTCATACTGTTTTTCTCAATGGCTACACCAATTTACATTCCCACTAACAGTGTACAAGCGTTCCCTTTTCTCCACATTCTTACCAATACTTGCTTTTTGTCTTTTGGGCAGATGTTTTAAGCCATAGCTTTTATGTACATGATGATAGCTAAAAATTACCACTACTCAGAAGTTAAGCTTTCTATATACCCTACCTCCTGTTAGATGATTCCCTAATAGTTTCATCTGTCTTTAGATGTTTTAACAAAGAACTAGAGTTATATAGGTGTTGTATATGGTAAAATGTCATATAATTTCGACTGATGTCTAAAATGATGCAAAAGATCATCTTTTATTTTTATACTTTAGTGGAAATGGCAGAGATTGACAATTATTCTCCACTGTTCATTGTCTCTTCTCCTTTAGTAACAGAAGACAGCATTACAAACAGATAGAAAACTGCATTTTCCCCAACCTTCTTTGCAGCTAAGTGTGGGTATATATCAATGTTCCTGAAAATTGGATATCATTGAAAGTGTTCTGTGGCTCTTCCAACTTAGTGGGAATTGACTCAACTGGCATGAGCATCTCTTCTGTTCTTTCCCTTATTTCTAGTACATGATAGCTGGTACCTCAGCAGCCCTCTTGGACAATGAGATAATCTTGCAGTTGGAAGTCATGCTTTAGGATGGCAAAACAAAAAACTAAGAGAAGCCTGATGTCTAATAACCATAAATCTTGCACATCAAGGATCAGTTCCCTATTTCTAAGCTCCTTTTAGGTGCAAGAGAAATAACATCTGTTTTATTTTAGCCACTGATTTTTAAACTAGACTTTTCTTTTACTGGCTACTTAGTGCATCATGCAATGCTTAATAGATACAGGAGGCATACCCCTAGTGCTAATAGAGAGTAATAGTCATTTTTGCTCTACCTGGTTCTCATCTGAATTTATGACAAATTTGTAACAGATAAAAAGAAAAACTCTGTCAAAGCAAGCCACATATCAAAAGTACATATCATCATGTTGGAGTGACATTTCTTGATTTGTGTACTAATTCTTATAACATGTATTCAACATGTGCCCTAGCCTGGTGTAAGCAAGACATTCACAATATTCCTCATACATTTAATAGTTTACTTAGAAATTGGTGACTGTGATTACATTTTTAGTAACTCAAATTCCTTTCAATGCTTCCTATAAGTGTCAGAGGCAAGAAGACAGTTTGGTTACAACAAAGACAAAGGTTAAAATAAATGTGAGAGAGATGAGGGGAGGAGAAAGCTGCTGATATCTAGGACCCCATCAGTCTCACGTAGATGTATGTTTCTTAGAAGCAATAAGTATGAAAAATACAAGGGAAAAGAAATATTTAGGTGAGGAAAATAGAAGAGAATAAAGAAAGGAAAATAAAAGAGATTTTTAAAAATTGCCAGTTATGCCCTGACTCCTAATATAATGTGGCTGCAAAGCCCCTTGGGTCCCCTTTATTAATTGTTCTTTTTTCCTCCTCATTGGGACCAATGAGGCAAGGACTATAGAAAATCTAGGGGAATGATGGCAAGCACTATTCAACAATCAGAAGGAACACAGACAGAAGGGAAAGGAAGAGGGGTTGCAGTCTCCTTCTCATGGTCAGAGAGAACTCATGAAGTTTTGCTGTTTGCAGTGACTGTCATTAATATATATATTCCTCTGTTTGATTTCCATTTTAAATTCCTTTTCCTATTATGCAGAAAATTGAATGATATTAACATAAATAGTCAATTTAAATGTAAGATAACAATGATGAGAATAATTCAAACAGCAATGTCATGAAGCTATTTTAAATTAACTTTGTAAAAATAGGTATAAATTTCATTCAATGTATATTTTAACAGGGTTATAAATTCAGAAAATAACAATGGAAGTTCCAAATTTAAGAGTACCTCTAATCATTGCTAACAAGTTGCCAAGAGAGCAATTATACATGAATTTTAATGCCATTAATAGTAGTCATTTCCAGCTGGAAAACTTAAGGAAAGAGAAATGTTTATCTTTTTTTTTCCAAATGACAAGAAGAAATTAAAGCCTTCTGATGGTCATGGGAGATGGTTTTGAGTGAGGTTCTGTCTTATGTGTAATGTTGCTTCTGTTATATAGAAAATGCAAAGAAGGGCTGGGGCTGGGGCTGGGGCTCAGTGGTAGAGTGCTCACCTAGCATGTGCAAGGCCCTGGGTTCGATCATCAGCACCACATAAAAATAAATAAAATAAAGGTATTGAGTCCAACACTAAAAAATAAATATTTAAAAAAAGAAAATGCAAAGAAATAATGTTAAGGGGGAACAAAACCCAAGGGGTTTCTTTCCCAGGACAACTGTTAAGAAGGTATTCCCCAAAATTACCCCAATAGAGTACCATCTAGCACCTACAAAATCAACAATGACCATAGCCACCCAGTGTAGTTCAGAAGACTTAATATGCCTCTAAAAAGATTTCACTTGTAAACTAGAGATCAAGGTAAATTGAATGGTAGCTATCATCTAGTGCATAGTAATCTGCATTTATTCAAAAACGTTGCTAATATGAATTGCTTACATTATGGTTAAATGTGCTCTAGGTTTACCTATTTTTAATAAAAAGTAGGTGAGTATATATTTTATGATGATTTACAATGGTGAGGATGAGGAAGGAAGCAAAACACCTTTGTTCTCATTTTAATAATAACAACAAAACTCTAAAAACAATTAAAATACTTGTCCCTTGGGCTAATGAAGAACAAAGGATGCAAGGAGGCCTTGATTAACAGCACTCTAGAGAAAGAAACACCTCATAGGTGATAAGAGTTCTAGAAGTTTCCATCTCCAGGGCTGTTGCTTGTCTGTAGGGGATAGATGGAGAAGTTGCCATAGACGAGGAAACGTTGCAGGAACAAAGACAATCTGGGCTGGCAGAATGGATTAGAATACAGAAGAGACCTAAATGCAAACTGCTTGAACACCCTTCTCTTTCCATCCTTAACCTTACCTTGAATTTTGCAAAGAAATTCAATGAAGAAAGGACTGGAAATTGGGAGTTCTTGCATGTACATTCTTGAGCCCTGAAAGAGATGAACCTAAAAGTCAACCAAAAATATCAGAAAGTACAGGCTAACCCCTCCCTGCTTAAGTCCTGATAAGACCAAAACCAGAGGTGACACAGTAGTTTGGGGGTTGGGCTAATCATAAGCAATTTTAATCTAATTAAAGCTGAAGCCCAATTTCAGAACTACACGGCTCTAGGAGAAATCTGAGAGAACTGACGCAGCCTCACTGCCAGATAAAGGAAAAGGTTTAAATATTCTGGAAAATCAGTAAAATGGAATAAAAAGTGTCTCCTCAGCCCTCACTATTTATTATACAGTGTTCAGAGGATAGTACAAAATGACAAGACACGAGAACAAGAAGGAGAATGTAAGACATATTAAAGGAAAGCATATTTAATAAAAACATTGGAATTAGCAGAAGACTTTAAAACAATTATTTTGAATATGCTAAGGAATTTACAGGAAACGATGGCCATAATGATAAAGAGGAGAGATATTTCGGGAAAACAAAACTATTTTTAAAGCACCAAAGCAACATTCTAGAAATGAATAATGTAGTATCTGAAATTAAAACAAAAACAACAAGCAAACAGACAAACATTGGATAGTCTTAAAAGCAGATGAGGCATTTCTAAAGGAGGAATCATGACCTTGAAAACAAGTCAACAGAAATTATTCAAACTGAGTCAGGAAGAGAAAAAAAGACTTTAAGAAAAACAAACAGAGCACCAGTCACAAGATATGGAGAGGATGGACTTATTTGTGCTTAATAGCTGTATCCATGCAGATACCATTAAAAAATGGAGACGCATCGGGGAGAGTGAGTGGTGCACCTCTCGGTGGTATTCTTTTGTTTTTTTATTTTTTAATCTGCCAAAAATCTATAATCAAATCAGAAGAAAAAGGGGGAAGAAATGAAGGTAATATAAAGACATTTTTAGATAAATGAAAGCTGAAAGAATTATGCAGCAGCAGATCCACACTATCAGAAATGTTTCAGGGAAAGGAAACAATATCTGATGGAAATATGAGTGTACACAAAGAAGAGGGCCAGACAGCAAATATTTGAATAAATATAAGTATTAATTTGTTTATCAGTTTTTAAAAAGCAATTTATTATTACAAGAAGACATTAATAAAGCTTATGGAGTTTATAACATATGTAAAAGTCAAATTATTGACCACCATAGTGTGAGATGGTTAATTTCACATGTCAACTCACTTGTCTGGACTAAAAGGTGCCCAGATGACTGGCAAAACATTATTTCTAGGTGTCTATGAGGGGTCTTTGGAAGAAATGAGCATTTGAATAGTGGTCTGAATAAAGAAGGTACTTTCACCCATATAGTTAGCACCACCCAATCCACCAAGGACATCCCCTAAAAAAACAAAAAGTAGGGAGGAAAAAAATACACTGTTCTCCTTATTTGAGCTAAGATATCCATCTTCTCTTGCCTTTTTAGACATTAGTAGTCCTAATTCTCAGGCTTTTGAACTCAGACAAAATTTATACCATTGATGCTCATCCCCCATTCTTAGGCCTTGGGATTTAGACTGAATTACACCCCTGGTTTTCCTAGTTCTCCAGATTACAGGTAGCAGACTATGGAACTTCTTGCCTCCATAATGAAGTAAGCCAAGTGCCATAATAAATATAAATGCATGCACACACACACACACACTCACACACATACCCATTATTTCTCTTCCTCTGGAAAAACCCTAATAATATAAACAGCCAAAAAAAAAGAAGTAGCAAATATGCTCAGTAAGACTGCAGGCCTACTGCATGGCAGTGTCCAAGACAGTACTAAAAACTGTCAGATTACTGTAGCAATAAGAATAGTGAGTTAGGAGGACTGCAAGGATCTGGATATCATGTTAGGTTAGAACAAGAGCATTTGATAAATTTTGACATAGTTGCTAAGTGTCCCACCTCTTAGATGGCAGAATAAGCAATGAAGGGAATTATGATTCTGAACTTAATTATGGCCAATAAGGCAACACTTGTTCATGAATTGAAAGTGACACAAATCTTGGAAGACAGTGACATTTGTGATAATAACAGAAGTGGACAGCTCTGGATGGTCAGAATCATCAATGCCATCAAACTGTGGGCTTTAGATCACCAGCAACGGTGAGACCTGTGAGAATTGCAGAATCCAGACCCCCACTACAAAATTGTGGAGTCAGACTCTGCATTTTAACAAAATCCTAAATGATTCCTCTTCAAATTAAAGTTCAGAATCCCTGCTCTAGGATGCTTTTTAAATTTGGATTCCTGAGTTCCCTGAAAGATTTGTTGAATTACTCACTGTGAAGATGACACCTAAAATCTGAATATTTGCTGCGCTCACCAGGTTCATCTCTATGCACTAATAGTTGCCTATCATTGTCTTAAGATTAAGATTTTCCTAAGTCAAGTCCTTAAAATGTAATCCTTAGAGATCCTCCTTGAATAAAAAAAAGGTTCTCAAGCAAAATGGGTGATAGAAACTGTTCTATTCACTGTCTTTGAAACTGATGTTCTGAGAAGTCTTTCAGGAAAACATGCTGCAAGGTGAACCAGAGTTTCATAGGTATTCAGTAACGGAAGTTCATTTTCTACTTATTTTCACCCATCTTAACAGCAAAAGCTCATGAAATATTTCCATGCATGTTCTTTATGTATGTAACTTGGAAATCTTGAAACCTTCCAAGGTTTCAAAATTCTTGACTTCTAAAAGTTCAGAGGAAGTTCAGGAAGGATCCCCATGACTCAAGAATCCAAAAGAAAAACTGGTTCAGAATAGAATTTTTAAAATATACAGTAGTTCTCCACTATCCATAAGTAAGGGAAGTCTTAGGCATATGTTTCATGACCCCCAATGGACACCTTAATCTATGGATAGTACAATATATATACACACACTATGTGTGTGTATGTTTATATATATATATATATATATATATATATATATATATATATATGTGTGTGTGTGTGTGTGTGTGTGTGTGTGTGTATCCATCTAGATAGATAGATACACTGTGTTTTTTCCTCAACAAAGTTTATTCACAAATTAAGCACAGTAAGAGATTAATAATAACTATTAACAAAATAGAGAAATTTGAATAACATACTATAATAAAATTCTAGCATTATTACCTTCATGTTTGGGGGCCATTGTTTTTAAAAATAAAGGTTACTTGTAAACAAGCACAGTATAAGTACAACAATTGATCTGATAATGGAGACTGATACTAAATGACTAATGAATTGTTAGAGTAACTGCATGGAAAAACTGAACAAAGGCATGATTTGTGTCCCAACCACGCTGGAGCAGGATGGCAAAAGATTTCATCACACCATTCAGAATGACACACAATTTAAAAATTGTGAGTTAATCTGGAATTTTCCATTTAATATTTCTAGTCCCTGGTTGACTGCTTGCAACAGGAACTGTAAAAAGAGAAACTATGGAAGAGGGGTCACTTCTGTATGTCATTCAATGGATACTGCAAACTGTGGCAATGCACAGGCAGGGAGAGGGAAACTCACAGGACCACACAAGCTTCTCCTTGGAGGTCACTTTTAGATGGGCCTAGGACCAAGAATTTTAAGGATGACATTACAATAATGGACACTTAAGAACCAGAAGAAATCAAGTTTGAAGCCAAGGTTAAGGAAAACTGTTGTTTGTTGATTAACCTGGAATAGTAGAGAGACGTGTGCTCTCATATTGGTTCTGGCACTAGCCATCTGTGGGGTCTCCAAGGGTCCCCTGTCCAGTGAGGGCCACACCTCTAAACAAGAGACATCGTGTCCTTTATCTCTGAGCTTCCTGTTCTTGATTCCCAGTGTTACTCATCTCACACTCAGATTAAATGAAATCCCTGTTAAAAAAACAATGACACTCTTCACAGAACTAGAAAAAAGATAATCCTAAAATTTATTTGGAAGAAAACCTAGAATATCAATATGATACTAAACAAGAAGAGTAATACTTAAGGCATCATAATATCTGATCTCAAATATACTACAGAATTATAGTAATAAAAACTGCCATGATATTGTGACATGAAGATCAATGGAATAAAAGACACAGAGACAAATTCATATAGATACAGTCATATGATCCTCAACAAAGGTGCCAAAACTATATTGGAGAAAAGACAGTCTTATTAATACATGATCCTGAGAAAAACTGTATATCCATATGTAGAAGAATGAAAATAGATCCTTATCTTGCACCTTTTACAAAGTGGATCAATGTCCTGGGAATTAGATAAGAAACACTGCAAATTCTAGAAGAAAACATAGGGCCAATGCTCCAATATATTAGCACAGGCACCAACTTCTTTAATAAGATTCCCAAAGCTCAAGAAACATAAAACTAAGAATCAATAAGTGGGATGACATCAATTTAAAAAGCTTCTACAGGGAAAGGAAACAATTAAGAACATAAAAAGAGGGCTTACAATATGGGACAAGATATTTACCAGCTACTCCTCTGGCAGGGAAGTAATATCCAGAATATATAAAAAACACAAAACTCTTAACATCAAAAAAAAAAAAAGAAAAAAAAGAAATAACCTAATCAACAAATGGGCAAAAGAACTAAAAAGATATTTCTCAAAAGAAGAAATTCAAATGATCAACAATAAATAAATAGAAAATTTGTTCAACACCCTTAGCAATCAGAGAATTGCAAATTAACACTAAGATTTCATCTTACTCTGGCTAGAATGACTATCATCAAGAATGCAAATAATAATAAATGCTAGTGAGGAAGTGCAAAAAAAAAAAAGCTACTCTCACGTACCTTTTTGTTGGTGGGACTGCAAATTAATACCACCTCTTTGGAAAGTAGTGTGGAGATTCTTCAAGAGACTAGGAATGAACACACCATTTGACCCAGCTATCCCACTCTTTGAAATCTAACCCAAAGAACTAAAATAAACATACTATAGTGATATATGCAAAACAATGTTTATAGCAGCACAATTCACAATAGTCAAGTTATGGAGCCAGCTGTGTTCCTATCAACAGGTAAATTGGTAAAGAAAATGTATACACACACACACACACACACACACACACACACACACACAATGCAGTTTTACTCAGCCATAAAGAAGAATGAAATTATGTCATTTGCTGGTAAATGGATGGAACTGGAAAACATCATACAAAGTGAAGTAAACCAGACACAGAAAGTTGAGGGTCTAGTGTCTTCTCTTATACACAGAAGCTGGAGAGAAATAAGGAATTTTTTTAAAAAGAGAAAGTCTCATGAAAATAGAAGGGAGAAAAGTGGAGTAGAGGAAGAGAATCCAAGAGGAGGGAGGAGGGAGGAGGGAGGAGGGAGGAGGAAGGAGGGAGGAGGGAGAGAAGAGGGTAGTTCTGGGGAATTAAATGAAGCAAATTATGTTACATGCATTCAGAAATATGTCAAAATGAACCCACAATTATGTAAAACTATAATGCAATAACATAAAAAGAATAACTCATACTCAAACTTATCACACTTCTTTTTCTGCCTTATTAGAATTTTGTGGGAATCAACACGAAGGGCATTGAATGCTTGTCATGTCTGGAAGCTCTGCTTTGTAGCCCATCTACAATCATATATCAAAACAAAGATTTAGGTAGATTGATGATGTGCCTTCTCATTCTACATACCTCCAGGAGATGACTTCTTTTTTAGCTGCTTCTCTTCTTTCCCCTGAGTAAAGAAGATGGATTAAAGTTACATTGGAGAAGGAGAATACTTTCCAATAGTTCATAAAGTTGAAAAATCCACAAAAATAGAAATTTTGGGAAAATGCTAAAAAGCCTGCACTTGCTATTCCTTGACTTAGAAAATTGTAATATTAGCACCAGTGTTTGCATTTGAGGTTTTATAATGCAGCTGACGGGCAAACCGCAAATTTTGTGGAAACACAAGCACATATTCATCAATTAACAATACATTAAAAATTTAAAGAATGAGACCTAGTAGAAATTCTGCTGTTGAATCACATGCTGTGACACAATCAATACACAAGTCCAACATGTTTTTTCATATACTTTGAATAGGGTTTTACTCCACATTTTTGACCCAAGCAAAAACCCTGCATTTTAATAGCATTTAATACATAAGTGCTAAATTTGTTAATCTCCATAATGATATGAAACTTATAAGCCACATCACAAATATGACTTTATTGCCATAATAACTAATGGCTAAAATTAAAAAAATAACAATGTGCTACAATATTTTGGTGGTGATTAAAAACAGAAAGCCAGACTATTAGGACTGCAAGAAAACTGTTAGAAAATAATAAAGCAGAGTTGACAAAACAGAGGCCAGCAGCCACATGCTGGACATTCACACCTTTACTTGATTTCTATTTGAAGTGAGCAGTGTATTTTAAATGGCACTGCTATTAGTAAATGTTAGGTTGATTGATATAAACAGCTTGGAGTCCTGCCCCCGGTTTTACTCAATATTGACATACTTGACCATACACTTCAAGCATTTAAGTTTGCAACTCTCCTCTTGTCAAAACTTTTAAAACTAGCAAGGACATTGAGAATAATATAATTCAATGAATTCACAGGTTTTGGTGGACCAACAAAGGTTGTGAACTTTTTATGATAAGCCAAGACAATTTTTTTTTCCTTCAAAAATAACTACTATCCATATACTATGATATCATAAAGCCAAGTTTATTTTTACAATAAAAAAGAGAACATCTTTTTCCAAGAAAGGCCACTTAGCAATCTTCCAGTAATAAATATATAATGATGTTAGATGTAACATTATCTTTTCCATTTTTTTTTAATTTGCCACTGACCAGTGAAAATTTCCTCATAGACTGACGCAGGCTCTCAGACTGGCGTCTGGAAGCCACTGACCTGGCTCAACTTTTCATTCTAGAAATGAGGATATGGCTTTGTGATGTTCCCAAAGTTGAGTGGCTGGTAACAGCCAAAGTCCATCGCCCACTTTCCAAGCCAAAACCAGGGGTTCTACTTTATCAGTTGCCAGAAGATGCTATGTCGGAAGGCTTTTCTGGGGCCAGGAAAATTCTGGCTTGGGGTATAACCTTGTTAACAAACTTCTCCAAACTCCTATCCCAGTGCCTTCCACATTAGAAAATGTGACTAGAGTTCTTTGGTTCTGTCTTCTCCTTCTTTCAGCATGCAAGTTGCTGCATTGGCATGCAATGCCCCACATAAGAATATGGAAATGTCATATGGAAGATGGTCAGATGTTGGCTGATGACACTCACATTTCCCTTTATAGCCCTCGCAAAGCCAGGCCCACTGATTCTCTCTCTGAGGCCAGACCTAGAAAAGGGGATGTGAGTTTGCAGTATAGAAAACAACTTAGAGCCAAAAAATTAATTGAAAAACAAATTAAGTCTTTATTGTCATTTCTTGGAAATGCCAAAAAATTCATAAACCACAATAAATCTTTTCCAAAAAAAATTTATTTGCAGTCCTGGCCCCCCCTATTGCATGCACAGATCCTCTAGGCCACAGCAGATCCTACTGCTCTTCCCTATTATTATTTGTATTTTACATAGTAAGGAACCAAATAAAGAATGGATATGATTGATGGCTTACAGTCACATACGTTATTTTAACATGACACATATAAATAGTTCCTTTTCCTTGTCCACAACAGACTAGTCTGTGAAAACATTTTTAAGATTAAGTTTTTATCAACAGTATGCACTTACTACAAAGAAGGCATGGTTTTAGATGCCAGGAAAATAAGGATAAATAAGAGATAAGATCCTTGCCCTTGTATAGACCTTCCATGTAGGCTGGGTAGGGAGGAGAAGGAGTGTTCTTATACAGAGGTGAGAAGCAAACAGATAAATTGATGAGATAATGAATGAGAAGTGCTATAAAGAAAATGGAATAGAAAGATGTGAGGTTCAGAGGCAGGAGTGGGTGTGCTTGTGGCTTCATAAGTCTGTTTGGACAGGGAGGCCTTCCTGAAAAGAAGATCTGGAGTCAGATCATTATAGGAGAAGAACGCAAGTATGAAAATTTCCTAAGATGTGAGATAAGGGGACATACTGATGGGGCTAGTGATCTAAATGTATTTATAAAACAAAAAGAAAGCCAATGATGGTAGAGATATGAAGTGAGGTTAGTGGAGAATGCAGTGAGAAAGATATTCAGCAAATAGTTCACATGGAAAGGTATTTGCCAAGGCAAGGAGTTGAAATTTATTCTGTGTGTACTGGGAAGCATTAAGCAAGGGAGAAAAGGATGAGCTGATTATTTTCTATAAAGATCACTTTGCTTGCTATGCTGAAAATAAGGAATTTTAGGGCTACTAAGGTATGCATAATTAGGATATAAGAAAATGCAGATTTCTTAGATAAGGGAAATACCAATAGAGAAAGGGATAAGTGAATAAATTCAGAAAATATGCTTAGATAGGGCAGACAAAATTTGCCAAGGAACTAGATGTGGAGGTGAGAAAAAGTGAAAGATAAATGGTGATGCCTGGTATTTGCATTAAGCAACAAGGGATAGTTGTACCATTTTCTAAGCTAGGGAAGATTGATTCAAAATAAAGAAAGTTGGGCAAAATCATGGTTCTAATTTACCTGTGCTAAGTTTGAGATGCCTAGTGGACAGGTACGTAAAGATGTCAAAACTGGCATCTGGCATCTGCTGTGTTAAGAATCAGTTTGATTCTTTCTTAGCTCAGAATATCTTCCTTCCCTTCTTCAGCAATTTCCTATTCACCCTTCAAGTGTCAGTTCATATGCCCTTCTCTGACCAGTTAGCTTCTCTCTTCTCATATGTCTATTTCAGCACTGATCATGAGGAAGAGGCAGAACATGAATGGTTTCAAGAGCTATTTGAGGAGGTAGACATCAGCAGGAGGTAGGGAGTGTTTGATGCAAGGTGTGGAGGGTGAGCAGGTGTCAACAGGGATTCCCTGGATTCTGGCTTGTCCATCAGTGTAAATGATGGTACTATTCACTGAGATACAGAATGCTAGAATAGAATGAGGCTTAGGAGGACAAAGAAAGAATCAGAGACCATTTTTATAGCATTTAATTTGAGGTGCATATTAGGCAGCCATATAAAGATGTGGAGAGGACAGTTGGCTATTAGGGTCTGCCATGATTTTCAGATACAATAATTATGTGAATAACAATAGGGGTAAAGAGAGAGCTTAGAGCGATAAAATAGAGATTAGGAGCAAGTATTAAGAAGATCCAACATGTAAAGTTTGGTTAAAAGAAGATAGGTCTGAAAAGTGGATTGGGAAAAGAACATCCAAACAAATAAGAGAAGAATTAGAAAAATATTAGATCATGGAAACCAAGAGGAAATAGATTTTTGGGAAAGAGGGATTGGTCAACAGTGTTAAATGCTGCATAGAAGTATCTACTAGTAAGCCAAACCTATTATTCTGCCAGTGTATAATGTATGCTGGTGACAGATGACACCAGCTTCCCTACATTCTGTGATGTCATGGATCCAGCTTGAATTGGCACAGTCTAAGTATTCTCATCATGGAAATCAGCAAGTGCTACAAATTAGGGCTTCTTCTACCTATGCTCTACCCACTGACCGAGGCTGGACACTAGAGTCATTAGGAAGCTAATAAATATACCAGTTCTGGGTCCCATTTCCAAACAGGGTAATTTATTTACTCTGGGGTGGGCCCTACACACAATGGTATTCTTACATGATCCCTGGATATTCAATTCAATTATACAAGTAAGATCAAGAACCACAGATCCATGAGGAACTAAAGATCCATGCATTTGGTATGCAGAGAACATAATATTAATGTCCAGGAAGCAATAAAATATATTAGTCCATAGGATATAGTTCAGGATTCCAGTTACGAAAGACTGGAAGTGACACACTCTGAGCAGGCGTAGTGTGAAGTCACAAGTTAGGTCAAGGAAGAAAGAAAACAACTACATGTCTAGGTAGACACGGTTCAGAATCTTTTCACCAGCCTTCTTGTCACAGAATACAGCCTAAAAATTGTCCAACTCACAAAGGAGAGTAGAGTTTAGCCAAGTTATAAATAGAAACTTCCATCTGTAAATATTGTCCAGCTGTACCTAAAAATTGGCTCTACCCCTGAGCTTTATAGGAGCCAATAAATCCTCCTCATATATTGGGGTCCTCTGTTACTTGTACCTGAAAGTTTTGGGGGTTTTTTCTTTTTTTTTTGTCATTAGAGGTGTATGAACAGTGACCTCCTTTTTTATCTTGTCTTAATATCCAGAAAAATTTTTATTACAAATAAAACGATGCCTACTCATGGTACAGGTGAGCAGTACAAACTGCAGTCATTGATCTGCCATATCAGTGAAGACCCAAAATGTTCAATATTCCCCGCTCTTCTGTTATTGAATCACACTTTTTTTGTTTTATGCTGGCAACATTTCCTATTGATTTATAAATAAATATCTGTGACATTTATATTACCTAATATGGAGGAGTACACACAGGACTCTAATTTTATCTTATAATGAAGTAGTTTTATAGAAAAGTTAGTTGAGTATTTTTATTTTGGCTAAGTGGGGATGAGTCAAAAAATACACCCACTGTTAGGGTTCCTACTGTGTTGCCTGTAAAATTCAAAATAGCCCATATTCCGGGTTTCTTTTAGGCAAATAATTTTAGTTCATTTCAAGAGGAGTGAGCAAGGCAACTTGAAAGATCACTTGTCCTGCTTTCAGAACTCATGGCAATTTTATAAGAGGTAAGTGGAGGGGGAAAGAGCCTCTTAACCAATTAGCCACAAGGCCACACAATAGCTTAGAATTAAAATTACCCAGACATGAGGATCCAAGAAGGGTCTCATTTATGTTATCAAAGAGGTTCTATTGCTATTGAAATGAGTAAGAGGGTAGCAGTTTTAATGGTCCTATAATAAAGTGATTAAGATTATATGAAAGTAGGTAGGACCAAAGTCTCTACAAGTGGTGGAGACTTAATGAGGCTTTTTACCTGGTCTATTTTCCAATTCAAATTATTCTGTGGGTAGTATTATAATGTAAGAAGAGGATTTTTCAACTGTCTGAGTTTTCTTTTGTCTTCTTCAGAGGTAATATATGTTTGGTTTGGTTTCATAAAAGGCTATGTGAGCTTAAATCAATACACTAACAGAACCTCCTAATGTCCTCCAGATATTTTTTTGAATTCAGAAGAAAGTGAAATAGAAAAATGGTGGCAACACAGGGAAAATTAAGTTCCTTTTTCTAAAGCTATATCAATATTTGGACTAAAAAAATTATTTTTCTAACCAAAAAAATTTAAAAAGCTATAAAACAGTTCTGTGATTGGTTCGTTATTTTTATAGCCAAAGTTTGCTCTTCTGATATTTTAGGTGCAAACCAAAGAAGTAGAGATCATTGTTGAGTAACTTAAAGCTACACAAGATGTCTCCTGATTATCAGGCATAAGCCTATTCTGATATCTTTCTTTGATGGGTTGATAAAAATATATGTTTCTTCCTTCAGATCCAAGAATGGACTATATTCATAGAATTTAATACTCATTTTATAGACATTACTAGAGACTCAGGAACTCTGAGGAAAAGAATTGCTTTGCTTCACTTTTGTATGTTATTTTTGTTTTGGAAATATTTAAGGAAAAATGTCTACGTCTCGGATTTTGTTGGATGTTTCTCAACCTTTGTTTTTTCATTACCATCTTCCTAAGGAGAAATTTTTTCTTTTAATCAGTGAATTTAAATTACATAATTTATTTAATGAATTAAATTTTAAATTAAATTAAATGTCTCCCTACTGAGAGCAATTAAAGTCTAATCAAGAAGATTTGTTGGGTAGAGTTGCACATCAGAGGCCTACAAACTTCTGTAGTATCTAAGATTCTTTTTACTCCCTCTTTAAAGAGTCAATTTTCACCTCTTTGCAGGATTAAAGCTGAGATACACATTCTAACTAAAAATGAGCAAAGTAGGCTCCTTGTAAGAATCCTAAAGAATCTCCCATAACCCAATTATAGTAAGTACAACTAGGCTCCAAGCTCCAACCAAAATGCAAAGCCATTCAGCCAACAGCTGGCTTCACCATTTCTTATCTCAGTTTTCTATTTTTTGTTTGTTTCTTTGCTTTTTCAGGTACTGGGAATTGAACCTATGGACATTCTACCACTGAGATACATCCGTAGCCCTTTTCACTTTTTATTTTGAGGCAGGGTCTCCCTAAGGAGCTCATTTCGGTCTTGAACTTGCAACCCTCGTGCTTTAGTCTTCAAAGTAGCTGGGATTACAGGTATGCACTGCCATATTAAGCTAAGTTTTATCTACATCATCTTTTCCTTTCTGCTTCTACTGATCTGGACAAGCAGCCACCCAAATGACACATTCACATATACTCTGGAATAGAGAATACCTCGTGTTATTCATCTCTTATTAGTTTGCTGGCAAGGGAAACCCTATAAAAAGGAGGGTCATCTCAAACTTAGGTGTCCAAGGGAATCCACTAAAGAACTTACTAAAATTCAGATTCATGTGGATTTTTATGTAAGAACACATACAGTATAGATTACTCATTCTATTTCTCTACTTTCTTCCCTAATTTCTCACTCATAGAATTGTTTTTAGTACTGCCTCTTTGCAGAGATGATACAAATAATTAACTAAAGGTGTCCTATTGTGCTGTTCTATCTTGCTGCCAACAGGACTTTCCTCCACCTGGAATTTAAGCAGAAAGTACATAGATTGCTGATGAGACAGTTCATAGTTTAAAAAAAATGATGTTTCATTTTTGAGATTCTCAGCTCAAGCAGGCACACTCTCAAATATATGCCATTCACAACAGCGAGGCTGTCATGGTGGTGTGAGGAAACAGGAGGGGGCAGGAGAATGAGGGGAACCCTATCTGAGAAGGAGGGAGGGACACTGTGTTATCCCTTTTTCAAAGGAGCTTTGCAGCGGGAATAGGGGCAGTGGTGGGGAGAAGAAAGTGGGGAAGAGAGGTACCCAAGAACATTTCTTCTGAAGTTTTTTAGATGATTCTGAATAATAAAGAAAATGAATTTTGTATCTCATTTGGTGGTTGTTTTCTGGTAAAACCTGCGCCACATCTGCTATTGCAAGATATGTGCTATTGTAAGAATAAAGAGCAGCAGTGACATGGAGTGGCTAACCTTAGAAAGCCTGAGCAAAGTCTGCTCCTGACAGGTAAAAGTGTATTGAACAATGTCACAGAAATTAGACTGGAGCACCAAATACCAGGTGTCACCAAGAACTATCCAAAGGGGATGTGGAGACCCCAACAGAGGTCAGCAATAGACCTCACTGAGAGAGGTGGAACAAAATGGCTGTGCCTTCCTAGGATTGCTTATACCCAGGAACCTCTCATGTGCTACATAGTGAGCCAATATTGGACACAGTCCTGGACTTAGTTGCCACTGCAAGCCCTAGCAGCTGTACAAGCCAGTTAAAGCTGGGAGAGGAAGCCACCTGGTTACATTCACCCTGCTTCCAACCCACCTCACACTTTGAGGTGGGGGCCAGATCCATTGGACTTCTAAGGGAAAAGAAAACAAAAAATTCAGCGCTGAACTTGACAGAGACTGAAATAACACTGTTAATAATACCTGTACTAGAATGGAATGATTTCGCGGACCATACTGACCATCCAAAATATACTGAATCTTAACACAAAAATGTCCAACTATAACGGGATTAAGTTCTCTGAGTCTAAGCAAGAAAGAAAGCAGATAAAAGAAGTTCAAAACAAAGATAAATTTATTCTTATACAATTTTATTTGCAACTGCCCAAATCACACTTGTTATACTCTCTTGACTTCCAGCAGTAATGTTCATAGAAGATATGAAAGCACTAGATTGATTTATAATAAAAGTCCTTAAAATGCAGATTTTCTACAAAAAAAATTTCAATGAATCTCAATTCTATTAGCTTTAGTTTCTCTGAGAAACAAATTATGAAAAGAAAATCCTTCTCTCTCTACAGTTTTGGATTAGATGGAGAATGAATTGTAAGGAAAAATTACATCAGGAAATGTTATGGGCTTTTGTTCCTGGACTTTATAGAAACAAGCTGGCTATGGGGAGTAAAGCTGGCTTGTCATAGTGATGGTACTCTGCAGATCAAGCCACAAACAACAGGCAAAATACAGGAGACAAAGAGCAAGCTTTAAAACCCACCACCCCAGTGTTTTCTACCTTCTTTTTAAATATCACATTGTTTTTTTTCCCCCTGAGGATTTATACAAACTGCCATTTTTAATTTTTTACAACTATATCCTATTTCACAGTAAAAATACATCATCATTTTTTAAACCTAATTCTCTGTTTTTAACATTTCAATTGCTCTTTCCTTTCCTCCCTCTATTCTCCCCTCTCTCCCTCCCTCCCTCTTTTCTTCTTTCTTCCTTTTCTCTTACATTTAATGTGGCAATGAATATTCTCCACTGAAGTTGCATGCATATTTCTCTGTATTAGTTACCAAAAGGAATACTTTCCTTCTAAAAAATCTCTGAATTTTAAGTTTAGATAAATATGCCAAGTTCCCTTTCTAAAAGCATTTCCATTTCACACACTCAGAAACACTATTTCTTTTCTCCATTCTCAAACTTTTAAATGCTTGTCTGAAGAACATATTCATATTGCATTGTTGTTTAAACTTCCTTTTTCCTATTAACAGTAATGTTGAAGCCTTCTTAAATTTATACACCAATGGTTATACCTAGTAATTACTTTTTTGGGCCATATCCATGCAATATATGCAAATAATAATGGTAAATGTGTGAAAACATATTATCCTGACTATTAATACAGTGTTTAGCTTTTAAACTATCAAAGTACTAAATTATATTAACAAACATCTTGCTGTTGAATTCTTTGCTCAGTTATTTCACTAGGATATGACTAATGGTCTTTTTCCCATTCACTTTTCTTACCATTCAACTGACCCTTTCAAGCTGAAGCTTTGTGTTTTAACCCCTATGATTTGTATCACTTCTTCACATTTCCTTGACTCTCTACTCTACCAAACAAACAAACAAAAAACCCAGTTGGGTGGATTTTGGACCTCAGATATTGAGTCTCTATGCCTATACTCAGTTCACACAACTTTTAAGGGATTGTCTCAGCTTTCTTTTTTTTTTATCAGATTAGTAATGCTTTTTTATTTCTGTCCTTTTTATTATATAGCCCTTCTGTTAATTTTTAAATTTAAGAAAGTGAAATTTTAGTTTCTATTAATTCTGCGTTTTCTGATTACTGGTTTTTCATAGATGTGTGCTGTGCTTTTATGAATCCATAGTCTTTTGAATTTTATTGATGATATCAATTAGGACTGATTTACTGTCTTCAGTTTTCTGTGTTTTCTCTGTTGCCAACCATTATGTAAGTTCCCTGGGTTCTTCCTTTTTTTTTTTTTTTATTGATTGTTCAAAACATTACAGAGCTCAAGACATATCATCTTTCATACATTCGACTCAATTGGGTTTTGAACTCCCCAAATACATAATACAGACTCACTTCTGTTACATACTCACATTTTTACATAATGGCATATTAGTGACTGTTGTATTCTGCTACCTTTCCTATCCCCTACTATCCCCCCTCCCCTCCCCTTCCCTCCCATCTTCCGGGTTCTTCCTTTTATACTGTTAGTTTTTATCCAATGCCCAGTGATCCTTTGTTGCCCATTTATTTTATGGATAATGTACCACAATTAACATATAGAACAGAGTGGGTGTTCTCAATTTCTCCATTGTGCTTCTCTACTGCCTGGAGGGGAAGAGGATTCCCCAGTCAGCCTGCCTGCTTTACACCCACATCCTCCAAACCCTCTCTCTTGGTAAAATAAAAAGTACTTGAGCTACTCAAGAATGTTGGTGTATTTGCCTCTTACCCCATCTATCATGAGATTTAGCAATTTGTCAGATCCCATGTTTTTACTTTCCTTAGAGGGCAGGTATTCTGTTTTGCCCGTGGCAAAAGTACCTCCAGTCACCTTTTGGAAAGGGTAAGAGAACAAAGGAGGAGGTCTAGCCTGCATATTCTAAAGCAGGTTAAAGATTCTCCCAAAGAGGTCTCCCACAACTCTTACCCTCTTCTTATCAGGTCTGCTGAGAAGCTGATCCAGAGAAATGTAAGTTCAGAGGGAATTTCTTCTTCATTTGTATTGGACTGTGGAGTCCTGTGCTCTTGCCAATCCTATCACTTCAATTTTCAATAGTCCAGAAATTTCTTAGTTTCTGGCAGAAGAGGATGCTCTTTCTTATTTACCAGCTCTGTGACATGTTCATAACTTTTCAGTAATTTTAATATCTTTTTGTGCACAAAGGAAGAAAGTATATATGTGCTGTACATGTCCATTATCCTGATCAGTTCCCTAGGACTCTTGGTAGAACCTCTTCTCAGCCCTTTCTTTGCCCAAGCTGTTGGATTTAAACATCACCTAACCCCACCTGTTATGTGTGGACTCTCCTGCAATTTTTTTTCCAAATGTATGGTAGTTGCATAATAAGATATTACTTTGTCATTTCTTCCCTAACGTTCTCATCTGTATAAACACAAACTAGAACCTGAGTCTCATGGGTCCAAACTGCAGATCCCAACCAAAAAATGAGATGTGCACATTTGGGAAGGTGCCTTGTTGGATTATGTGATTGCTTCCTCCATTCCAGTCATTGCATAAAATAGGTTAATTAACAAGCCGACTTCAGCCTTACTAAATTTATTATGAATTATATGTTCAGGGATGTTGGTAAAAGGCCAACACTGGCATCTCTTTAACTAGTAATTATTGTGTTTTGTTGTTGTGGACCTATAATGCATTAACGAGCCAGGACTCGGCTTTATTAGAATGCACGTGGCTCCTCAGTTCCATGCATATTTATTATGTGAGAGAATGGGATTCTTCTTCTCTAGCCTTCACTAATTTAAAAGAAGATATCCTCAATGAAATGTATTCAAATATTTTGACATTTTGCTTCACCTCACTTACAGAGCAGAAATTGTTTCTGACAGTTATTATACAGAGCTGGAATCCTGCTGCTTCCACTGTTGAAGAACAGGTTGAAAAGACACAGCGCTTGCATTTTGTTCAAAGAGTGATTCTGTGGCTTAGAAATAGCAGCACTGTCAGCTGTGATTCACTGAGAGTTTAGATAATATCTAGTCTGTAGTCACTGCTAACATGGGCTTAGAGTGGAAGAAAATGAATGGAAGTTGGTGCTCTGAGGTTACCCAGGAGGATAAGTATAAAACACGAAGCTGGCATTTGGACACCTAAAATTTGGTAGAAATCTTCCTCCTCTTTCACATTGTCAGTCCCCCAATATACCGGGCTTAAATTTCCAATGTACTTATTTACAACAGTAAATGTTAAATTGAAATACTGGGGCATTAGAGAAGCTTGAACTGTTGAAAGTGATTAGAGACAGCAGTTGATGAGCATTTCTTTGATTCTATTGCATTAAAAGTAAAAAAAAAAAAATCACTCTAAAATCATCTGGAAGTATGTGCAGGATGGTACACTACAGAACAATTACAAACCCAAAAAGTAACCTGATATGATTTATTTGGGGTATCCCTGGTTTATTCAGCATGTTGCTTCTCTGAATAAGAAGAAGGTATTCTTCTGAAGTAAGGGGATAAAATACTTACTTAAAAAGGGCCTGATGCTACTAGTGGCAGAATGTGGCACTAGCAGCAGAATTTCACAGAGCTACCGAGACAACCAGAAACAAGGAGAAAGTCATTCATCAGTCTAGTTGTCATTATTTAACAATTTTTATTCCCACTTTACATCCAACCCAAAGCTCTATCTAAAAGCAGAACAGTAGCTCAGAGTCACACCTGACCACCAGCTTTCTGATAGGCAACAGTTCAGTCGATCACAATACATGTATGGAGTCATATATTTTAGCTCCATTGGGCATAAGATAAAGCAAATAAGCAACTCATATGGGTATTGAACATGTTCTTTCAGGCTAACAAACAATTAAAACACAGATTGAGGACATCAGATATTACAAGGAGACTCATTCTGCCTACAGCAGACCAAAGTATCTGGAAAACTGGCTACTTCGGTCATGCATCTGGGGGGCTAAAGACATTTGGGGGTTGACAACCAGATTGGTTGAATCAAAGGCAGTCCCAGCTAAGGCTTCAGGAAAGAGCCCCCAAGAAGGGCTTCAGTAGGAAAAAAAGAATCCTGCAGGAGGTCAGGGGATTTATTTTCTGGTAATGTCCCCAGGGACCTGTGAGTAAATCTGAAGGGCACTGAGGGGTGACCAGGTCCATTATTCATCAGAATGAGACATGGCCAATTCAGACCTCATCAGGGGTCTCTGCTGGGTAGTCAGAGGTCATACCCTGGGAGCAACCTGGGAATAGATGAGTAAAAGCTTTTGCCACTTTGGAATGATGAAAAGAAATATAAGTAGATTTTTTTTTTTAAAAAAGGTAAAGTCAGCCCTAAAGGAAGTACAAAAATATGTCTACATTAGAGACCAAGTAAATTGCGCCAGGCAACTTTCTTAGTAATAAAAACTAGTTAAGCTGGGGGGGGGGGGGAGGAAAGGAGGCATCAGCCACACTGAATTAGTTTATCTGCTCCTTATTCACTTTTATATCTCTAGTTAGTACCTTACAAAATGCTTAGCACACAGTAAGTGCTAAATTAATGTTAAGAGGTGAATGTCAGATTCTTTCATCTCCAATGTAATCACAATGGGAAATCAGGTAGGAAGCCATAGATTGCAATTTTTTTTTTGAGGGCAACATTTGCTATGGGTAATCAGGTAACTGCCTAGGAAGTATGACTTGTGGGGGCTAAAAGTGTTTCATTTTTTCTCAATATTTCCAAAATCCAAAATTTGAATATCGGAAATGCATACATCTTCTACTGATGATGATGAGTTAGTAGATTCTACATGAATTATCTCACTTTTAGATTTTATAACTACTCCTTTTTACAATTGAGGAACCTAAAGCAAAATGACTTATTCAAGTTAGTCTTCAGCTCTCAATAAGAATTTGACATTCCAGAGCTTCGGCATTTGACTACCATCCTATTCTATCTCCTACACTATTACTCACTATTACTAAGTAACAAAAAATAAATAAAAAACAGACATCATGTAGGAAAGGGGAAAAAAATAAATTGTCAATCATTTGCATGTTAATTTGAATTGATTCCTCAGATAAAATAACCAGGCACTGAGTTGGAACCTAAATAGAAGTGAAAATCTGATGAGAAGGATTACTTTTGGAAATTCCAATCCCAGGGCTCTGACACATTTATTAAGCACTTCCTGTGTGCCAAACATTCCTAAGGTACTATCTAGGGATAAAAAGAATTATGTGTCTGTCTCTATCAGGCCAGTTTTACTTTCTGTTGGGGAAAATTATCTTTTCCACATACATATACAACAAAAGATGTATTATTTATTTAAGTCTTTTAAGAAAATCTTAATTGTGTGATTTTTTTTCTTTGCACTAGTGTATCACTAGAGTTGGAGATCAATTTGAATGAGGGGATTCTCCAAAGAAACCTTCAAAGAATCGTTTAATAAAAATGTTCTATTGTTCTATTAACTGAAGAGTGAGGTCATAATGCAGTTATAAACTTTATGGCAGGGAAATCTCTACAAGAAAGCACCATTCAAATGGCCTTCTATTAAGGAATAATTGAAGGCTTTGGAAATTACCTTTAGTAAATATTTGATGGAATATTGAAGCAGTTACCTATGTATTTCTTGTTATACTTGAGGCCAAGTCTTTTTCCCTTTAACTATCCAGAGATTTTTGTGAGGGTAAACATAGCCTGTGGCTCACACTTAGATATAAACAGAGTTTGCTTAGTTTTTTCCTGATAGAAGCTTTAAACAACCTGAATAGTTACAGTGAAAGGTAACATTTGCACATCTAGTTTCTTGTACTCCCTGGAAAATTGAGTTTTCCATAGTAGAAATATCCACAAATTTGTAGTTAATAGTCTAAGTAATCATTGGAATAAATCTTTCCTCAAATTGAGCATGCAAAACTTGGAAAGTAAGAGGTTGTCAGATGTGGATATTCTTTTGATTATTCACATTTTTGCTGTGAAATAAAAGCATCTGGATATATAATCTCATCTAATATATAACTGATCAGATATAGTATACATCAAATGTATCATTATATATTAGGTATATAATATACTGAATATTAGATATTATATAATACAATGTAACATGAAATATGTTTCATCTATGAGTGTATATATGTGTGTGTGTGTATAGATGTGTATTTAATGTTCTAGTTTATGCCAGATATTTATAATAATAATGAACTAACACTTACTGAACATTTAATAAGTGCCAGACACTTTGCTTTAGAAATCTTGATCCCAGAACCCTAATTAGGGAAGCTTTTTTGGTTACTATATATCTGTTTCATAGGTAAGGAAACCAAGGTCCAGGTTAAACAACTTGTTCAAGGCCACCAGCAAATAACAAAGCTGAGTTTTGCAGGCAGGCAGCTTGATTTGGAAGCCTGTACTCTTAGTCACTTTATTTATGTGGACTTATCCAATTAAGAAATTCTAAAGCTTTAGTGACAAAGCTCCATTTCTGACTTGTTTGTGTTTCTTATTGCAAATGAAGTCCTGGCATAAGCATTTGTGCCTTTGCCCATTTTACGTAACTGAAGGCTGACAGAAAATAGGTTAATCAATGTGTAAAATGTGCCAATATCACTGTGCCTGGCAAAATACTTTCAAGCTGAAGGTCATCTTAAGTTAACCTTGATCTGTCTTAATCATATTCATTAACCTTCTTTCACTCTTTAAATGAATTCTAAAATACTAACACTAATCACTTAATCACTATATAAGGTAAATGACACCTTGTTTCCTGATAATAGTTGGTTAAAAAAAAAAACAGGAAATTTTGAAGCAATTGTTATTTCCTAGCCAATTAGATTAACTATAGTTTTTTTTTTTACTAAAGTAATAGATGGTTTAAATCTAGTTTATTCAAAGCTTTCCAAAACTTTTTTCTGCCCTCTAAATCAATATGAAGTTTGACTAAACATAACATTATTATTGAAATTTTAAAAGTTCTTTGGGAAACATCATATAACATATTTTACATTTTTCCTTTATTTGTATACTAAGACATTTAAATCATTAAACTCTCACAAATCATCAAGATTTGAACATATTCCATTCAAAGTCGAATGTCATTAGTAGCATTATCAATATTTACTCAAAGTAATTCTATGCCTCAAGCCATGACCTTTTATTTAGACAATCCATGAAAGCAATTTTTAATTTTTTTTTAAACATTTTGCAGGTTGGCGTTAGGAAACCTTTTTCTTCAAACTCTTCCTAAGTCCATAGATTTAAATAATGTCTATTAAGCAATAAGTTATTGTCTTAAGCATTTTGATTATTAAATTTAATGTTAACACTCAAAGTGTCATCATGCCCTCTCTGTTACTTTAGAGACAGACCAGATAACAAAGGGACTGTTGACTCAACTCAAACCCATTTGGACCACAGATCCACCAAATAGTCATTTCCTAGGTATACACTGAGTAGCTGAAGTAAACCCACACACTGAATCTTTGACTTGTGTAGTGGGAGCTATTATAGTGAAATATTTGAGATTGTAACCATCTCAGCCAAGATCAATAAAAAACAACATCTCATTTGAGGAAGAATGATAGGAGATTAGTGTTAACATTGAAGAACTAAAGGATGCAGGTTAATGGTTCTTATGTCCATTTATTCCACCAGCCTAGCCAATGCAGAAGCCAAATGCATATTGCAGAATGACTAAAGACTACTGCTAGCTCAGCCAGGTAGATTTCCTGACTTCATCTGCTGGGCCATAGTAGGACTGTGGCTAAAGTCAAAGGAGCAAGGTCTCAGATATACAATCTGCTGTCATTGATCTGATAAATGCATTCTTTTGCATTCCAGCTAGAAATTCAGTTCACATTAACTTGGATGGGCAACAGTACTTGTGTACAGTTCAGCCACAGGGCTGTGTTAATTCTCTTGCCCTCTGTCATAATATTGTCTGAAGAAATCTGAGCTGCCTGGTCATCCAACAGAATATCATGCTGACCAATTATATCAATGACATCATACTAATTGAACAGGATGAGAAAGAGATGGTAAACACACTTGAGGACTTGGTAGGTTACCTGTACTCATTTAGCATTTGGAAAAAAAAACTTTAGGCAAAATAAACTTATAAACTTAACAGAGTTCATTTGAACAAAGAACGATTTATGAATTGGGTAACACTTAGAATCAGAAGAGGTTCGAAGAGCTTTATTACAACAGTCTGGGTTGCAAGCATTTATAGGCTAATGTAAAAAGTAAGTCAAAGAATACATATTTGATTGGTTGGAATGGAAATAATCCAGGTAGAGGTTAGTTGGTGGTAGCTGATTGGGAAAGTCTCCATTTTCATTTTAATGTTTACTTTGGGCTTGGTTTAATTATGTAGGAACTAAAAGTGCTACAGCTTAGTAGCCCCATAATTTTTTTTTTTAAAAAAAATCATTTTTTCTTAACATAAGACACTAAGCTCTAGAGAAATTCAAGGAATTGCCATTTCAGTGAAGATTTTAGGGACATGGTTTTTTAGGGATTCAGAGGTAAACCAGAAAATCATCTGCAAAATAAAAGATAAATAGCTGAATCTTGCATTCCCTACCACATATAAGGAAACACAGGACACAGTGGGACTTTCTGGGTTCTGGAGACAACACATTCCATATCTAGGAAGACAGCTCTTGGGCTGAGACAGAATACTTCACAATGAGGTAAAAAATGACCGTGTGTCTAAATTGCTCATTATAAGCTAGTAACGTTCTGTCAGACCCATCAAGCTATAAATTTGGATGGATCCAGCAGCACTCTATCATAAAATGAAAATAGAACAAACAGAAATTGAACCACAGATTAAAGGAGAGTAAGCTGGGAAAACAGGTTGCTCAGATCCTCGTGTCAGCCACTGCCCATCCCTCAGCTCACACATAGAGCCATATGAGAATGCCTGTGTGACCAGATAAAGGAGGAAGAGAAGATCCAAACTTTGTTTATGCATGGTTCTGTTTTCTATTTGAAAACATACAGTAACTGTATCAGCAACACATTCAGAGGTACTTTGAGAGACAGCAGAGAGGGAAAATCTTCATACTGGAAGCAGATGTGATCCATGCGTCTGGTCATTCACCTTGTGTGGAAGGAGAAATGGCCCTAGGTGAAAATAGAAGTAGATTCTTGGTCCTGGTGTGGTGCCACACACTTATAATCCCAGTGGTTTAGGAGGCCGAGGCAGGAGGATTACAAGTTCAAAGCCAACCTCAACAACTTAGTGAGACCCCATCTCAAAAAAATAAGGAGTTGTGGCTCAGTGGTAGAGTGAATGCCTAGCATGTGTGAGGCACTGGGTTTGATTCTCAGCACCACATTTAAATAAATAAAATACAGGTCCATTGACAACTAAAAAAATATTAAAAATTAAAATAAATTTTAAAAGGACTAGGGATGTAGCTCAGTGATTTAAGTACCCCTGGGTAGAGAAAGTAGAGAAGAGAAATAGATTCCTGGTTAGGAGCATGTGGTGTCTATCCAGAGGCCTAGAAAGAAAATAATGCTTGGAGACAAAAAATGTCTGGGCTTGAGGCACATAAGTGGACATAGGTATGTGGGCATGAAGTGTGAAAATTTTGCATCACACATTAATGCTGACCAGGAAGCATTTGCCTCACAAGAATTACTGAACAACAAAAGGACCCTAGTCAACCTCATCACAACCAACCCACAACTGACATAGTGGGCTTATGAATGAAGTGACCTAAATGAAACCAATGGAGACTATGTGGCCATCAGGACTAGCCATGGGGATAGCTCAGTGGGAGGGTAAGTTTTAGAATGATGTGGTGGAAGCGTTAGGATAAGTACACTTAGACCCCAAGAACAACTGAAGCAACTAGGTCTGCAGTTGATCCTGCTATCCTATATTTATAACTTTTCATTCAAGAAAAGAGGTTCCTGGGACCATAGAGGAGCTTCTCCCTGAACCTATATGGAAGAGTAAGTCTGTGCGGCACAAAAGGTATACTACAAATCAGATCATGGGACCGCTGTTGGCTTATGGCTTCAGCTGAAGCAGATGCTGAAGCAGATCCTCCTGATCCAGCCCTGTAATCTCTCAGAAGCCACATTTCCAGTAGGTAACACCAGTCTGTGATTGAGCCCAGAGCAGGCTAGTTCCAGCAAAATTCAGCACCTCCTCATTTAATTTGAAGACATCCCATCATCCTGACCAATATTTCCAAAGAGAAATATTCTTACATCCCTTACTAGATCAAACTCCCCCAAAGGCTTTCAGCTTGCTTTGTCTAACTTCACTTTATAGCCCTTATTGGTATAATTCTATGTTTTTATTACTTTATTTTTATTATTATAATTATTTGTGGTACTGGGGATTGACTCAGGGGTACTTTGCCTCTGATTTATGTCCCCAGCCCTTTTTATTTTTTATTTGGAGACAGGCTGTCACTAAACTGCTGAGGGCCTAAGTTGCTGAAGCTGACCTTTAACTTGCAATCCTCCTATCTCAGCTTCTTGAGTGGCTGGGATTATAGGTGTGTGCCACCACAGCTGGCTAATTCTATATTTTTAGTATAAATTGTTGGATTAAGTTCTCTCTCTCCTATTATATTATGAAGTTAGTGTGAGTATTTATCAAGTCTGATCAACATTATTCCCCCAACAAGTACCTGACACATAGGAAGTACTCAATAGATATCTGTTGAATGAATATGGTGCTACCATCACCTTTAAAAATAGTTTATCCATTATATTGCAATATGAACATGTGGTTTAAGAGTCTATCAATAAGTGAATGAAGTCAATAGACCATAGCTGAATAGTGTTCTTCTCATTAGTAATTACACCACAGATATATGCTTGTGTGTGTGTTTGTGTGTGTGTAGATGCATGCACACACGTATGTAATTGGAATTGAACTATAAGGCAAAGAGGCCAAAAATGTAAACTACTCGGCAGTGGGAAAGAGACTTCTTGGACAAGTACTTGAATATTCATTGAAGCTAGGAAACTACAAAGATCTCCAGGGATATAATTTCAGACTCTGATAAGAGCAGTTATGCAGTAATTCATTGAGCAACGGTACCAAAATGAAATGCTGACAAAAAGAAGAAAGATCAAAGAGTGCTTTCAAGGACAGAGCAGGAATCGGGCATTGCAAAAGAGAGGTGTGATGTGTTTGGCAGAAAGGCTTAGTGGAAGAGAGGAACAGCAGAAAGAACGAACTGCTGGAGAAAGCAGAAAGTTCAAAGTGTCATGTTACCTGTCTTCAACACAGATCAAAAAATAGTCCAACATTCCCACCTGCTGACTTTGTAAAATAAAACAGAGGTGAAGGGTGGCAGATTAATTCCAAATAGCCTCATCATTCTGTTGAAATATCCCAGCAGGTCCAAAAGGACACCAGGAACTAGTTAAAGTTTACTATAGCTAGCTGAAACCAAAATATTAATTTGGTCAGTTCCCCCCCTCCCCAATTAATCAATTCACCAAAATCAGTAGTGTCCGTGACAATTGAGTCACACTTGGACTGAGAAGTTCTACAGAGAAATCCCCAAATCCAGTCTGCTGGCCTTGCCCCAAATAAGACTCACCACACTATCTGTATATTTCACTCATTGGTGACATTGCAAATAAGGTTCAGCAAAAGAAAAGGATTTATATTCCCATTGGGTGAGAGATGCCAACCCAATGGTAACAAAATGGCCTGCCTACCAAGTGCCAGGCATTGTGCTAGAGGCTGGGAAGGCCATGGAACTCTGAGCCACAGACTCACTCCTGGCCTCCCGACACTTACAGTGTGCTGGGGAAAAGATGCATTAAGCAAATAAACACTCAGCAGGTTGCAAAATCACTGCTGTGGCTACTGCCACCAAGGAGAGATACATAGTGCCATGGGAACCTGAAATCAGGGGATTTGGCCTGGACAAGGGCAGCATTTCTGATAAATTAGAATTGAATCAAGAGCTGGAGAATAAGGAAAACAAAGAAGTTCATTGCAGGCAAAAGGACCAAGTGTGTGTGCAATATTCACTGGGAGTAACTAACTAAATTTTTAGATTTTTTTTTCTTACAACACCCCAAACTTCCCTTCTCCCTGCAATATGTTTTGATATACTCTGTCTATCCAAGTATACACAGAGAGCCATGCCAGTGGTTTGGTGAGTACAGTCCTTCTCTCACCATGTACCAGTTGGAGATACCAACAACACTCCTCATCGGTTCCATACCCCTCACCCCACCCCCAGTGGCCCTCAGGGGAAAAGAAAGCAGCAGAAAATAGGGATAGAGCTTAGGCAGGGTGGGGGCTATGGAAAGAATGTGTCCCCTTGCAGGTCCATTCCCTGGAGGGACCAACTTCAAGACCACACATTGTTCTCTTTGCAGGTGTCAGATGCCCACCAGCCTTTTTCCTGCCTGGAAATGCAAAGAAAATAGTGACAAGATCAAAGGAATGCCAACAGCCCTCCAAGTCAGCTCTTAGAAACTCTTGAAATGAGTGGAGACTTGGAATGACTGCTTATTCTTATGTCTGGGATCTTTCAGGAAATGTATGAAAGACAAGGGAGACAAAGACCCAGGGTAGAAGGGTTTGCAACCTCAAAAGACAACAGGAGATCAAACACTTCAGAAATATTGCTGTAATTGGAACAAAAATAAGAAGTGAAATCACTGTGAATTCCTCTTTATGAGTTCAAAACACAGAATTTCTTTCTCCTTGGTGTCATTTAGCTGTCATTATCTGGCCCACGAGGCAAAAGCAAACCAGGTAGCAGCTTTGGATAGGCTCTTGTTTACTGTACCTATGTCTTTACAGCACCAAACTTATATTAAAATACCCTCCAAATGAAAGCACCCAAAAGCCCTATTGCTAGATGTTTTCCACTGGTACAATGATCTTCACTGGTTGCTTAGGCCTGTGTTGATGCTATTATATTTAACAATACCCATGAAGAAACTACAAGTCTCCACACATAATGATATGTGCTTTCATATACAGGTGCACAGCTGTGTTAATGATGATTACTAACAAATGAAACATAAATTGTGGAGGTTGCGGGATGTGGGGAAAATGTATGCCAGCATCAAAGTGTTTCAAGTCCAGGCATAGGAAAAGAGAGAATTTATATGCAGGATTTGTAACTCATACAATGAGCCAGGTCTGCCTAAGAAGAGTGAAGTGGAGGATAAAAGTTTGGAGGATGGAAGGAGTCAGCCTAGGTAGCAAGAGTCAGGTGTAGATTACAGTGAATATAATAGAGAAGCTGAAATAGACAAAATCCAGGATGCAAAGCAAACTCACAGCAAGCGTTAAGAGAGACTGCAGAGCCCATACTAGGCCAGGGAAGGAGTAGACAGTAAGCTGAACAGAGTTTCCCTAGAAACTAGACACAAACATATCCCATTGTGGTGTTCTGATAGCTGCAGAGTTGGGACATTTCTTCTGTTGAGTCATGAGGCACTGCCAATCTTTTTCCTTCCCAGGTTCTAGGAACCAGGCTGAACTTCTCATGCCCAAGGCCATGATCTAAAGCCAAAAGTGTACGGAAAGAATTTTCCCAGAAAAACCTGTTGGTAGCTCTAGGACTGGGAGTATAGTAGGAATAGAAAAAATTGCAAGATTTACTACTTAAGATAAACCAGGTGTGCTATATTCACGTCCACTTGAATGTAGCTGGAGGCCCCCAATAGGTCTGAGTTACGGAGGAGGGAATCTTCAGATTTCAATAGTCATGCTGCTTCAGGGTCCCCTTCCAAAAGCAGGAGAAGTGTGTGAAGTGTGTGAAGGTCCTTGAAGCAAAAGTATCATGCATCTGTAAAGCAGTTTTATATCAAGCACCCTCAACAACACAGCTCAATAAGAAAATGTCTCATTCTGGGTGTGTATCAGCTCAACAAAAAAAAATGGTAGAGCCTTCCCCTGGGTCCTAGGAATAAGACTATGCAGACTTGTGGTTCATTTAAAAGGAAATACAAATGATGCATGGAAGTAAGTTTTTCTCAAACCGCTCTAGCCAACCACCTGACTGTGCCTAGAGTGATTGGTCCTGGGCCTATGTGAAAGAGCAGGGTTGGCCTCACTGGTGTTTCTGAAACTATCTAGTATCCACCTTAGCCACACACACTGGCTTGACCTAGAGGATTTCCATATCTTCCACTTTCTGCAATCTCCTCACTTCTTTAGATCACAGATGGAGCAAATAATCCTAGCTTGGATGATTTATTCATCATCTTTCATCAGAAGTCCCTCATTCTTCATGCTTCCTTTGCTTTAAACTGTCAGATGCAGATGGCCTTTAGCTGAGATGATTCTTATTCCCTGTGAATAGTAAAAGAGTAAATTTATGTAACAAGTATTCAGCATTGATGCAGAGCAGGGCAGGGTAAAGAGGAGCAAATTTGGAAACAGAAGAAATCAGAACCTAGAGTAAAGTCTCAAAAGCAGACAGTACCTCTTTGGGTCTCAAGGTGGTGATGGTGGGATAAAAAGTCCTGGTAATTCAGGAAGAGAGGCATGAAGACATGGGAGGCAGAGATCTAGCATACCTTCTCCTTCTCCCAATCTTGTTTTCATCACAACAGCCACACAAATGCCTCTTACATTAAACTACAGCTGAGAATGGGAGATTGACAGAATTTTCACTTTTCATCTGGATGATTCAACATCATGTAGAAACAGCCACTGTGAGCCTCCTAAGGAGGGGAAGGGTGGAAAGCAACCTGCTTGAAAGACTGATTTTAAAAAAAAAAAAGTTTAGAAGCCACTAGGTGTTTGGTACTTATTTTCAAGGCTATAAATCCCACAGCAGGTGCACCCAGGCAATCAGGATAGGCAAGAACTCTGATAAATTCAACGGTGATACTTAGGGCCACAGAAACCCTGGGAGGCTATAAATAGTCATTAGGAATGAGATGTTGCTGAACACAGAGGGAGAAATCCACCAATAGAGCAGAAATGTAAATCAGGAACTACTCTGAGGAAATTGTGTTTTCATATTAAGTATAAAGGAAGAAAAAAGAGAAAAAGTAAAACTAGATATTTTTTTCCCAATGGTTGGTCAGAATTTAAGTCGTTTCAGAACATTTCAATGGAAGGAAGGAAGGAAAAGGAGAGAAAAGGGGAGAAAGGGAGGGAGGGAAGGAAAGAAGGGAGGGAGGGAGGGAGGGGATGGGGTAGGACATAGGACAGGGGAAGGAAGGGATGGGAGGGAAGGAAAGTATGGGAAGGGTAGAGAAAGAGGGAAGGAAGGAGGGAGGGAGGAAGGGAGGGAGGGAGGGAGGGAGGGAAGGTAAGAAAAGAAGGAAGATCACCTCAGCCCCCATTAGAGAGTTCTGCACAGATTTTACAACTGTGTCCACAGTCAGTGACCTATAGAGATTGTCACAACACCTTCAGCTGACAAGGTTGGATTTCTCTTTTTGCAAGAGACCAAAACTTATTGATAAACACTGCTTACCTCGCACATATTCTCTGTGGACAATGTGAGGATTAATACATGTTTGTTAAGTCATTCTTGAAGTATGTGAAGGTCCTTGCGGCAAAGGCATCATGCATATGTAAAGCCGTTATAATCATTTTCAAAATTCACTCCTTACCTGTTTCTGCTTCCAACAAAACACACATTTTAATCACTAAGGGGCTTTAGTTTATTGGATAGCACCTCACAAATATCAGAGAACAATAAAAATGTATTTCATTATATTGTCGTTAACAGCCTAGTTTTTAGGATATTTCTGTCTGTAGTCTGGATCATCTCTTCCATGAATGATATTTACAATGCTGGGATAGGTCACCTTGAAATGTAAGTTTGCTCTATACATAAAGAACTCTGTGGAAGCCACATTTTTAAAAATGCTCTCTCTCATTTTTTTTCCTCTCTCAAATTTTACATATGGATTTTCAGAGCAATAATTGTTGCAAATATCTAGCAATACAGAATCAGAGTGGTGAAAGAGTTGGTAATGATATTGTTATACCACTTAATATGTTCTTGGCTGACCCACACTGACCCTATTTCAGAAAATGCTTTCATAGACCCAGAATATAATTGATTTATTTCCTCAGTCAGGGAAGCATGGTCATTTACTAGCAATTGAAAAATGAGGTTCGGCATCAAATAATGTTTTATTAAGCCCTATAAGCATGATAAGACTAATAGAAAAAAGACTGGGATTTCTGGAAATAAATAGAGAAGATAAAAAGTAGTGATAAATAGCATCCACTTTGAAGGTGAGTCACCTGGGTTCGAATCCTGGCTCCACGGCTCATCAGTGGTACAGCTTTGAAAATCATCTTCTTTACGTCCACTGCTTCTGTAAAATAGCAAAATCAAGAATACCTACCTCCAAGATTATTGAGAGGATTAATAAAAAGTTAAAAAAAAGTATAAAACTCTTAGCACATATGACTCACCTGCACAGATACTGAATCGTAGGGATAATTCTATCTTCTGAAGAGGTTTAATGCTGGGTCTCGTCACCAACATGCCTGCCCCATCTATTAGTGAAAGTAACCATGAATTCTCTCAGTCCTTCTTCTTGATATCCCTCACATCTGTACCTTCCTGCCTCTCCCACTGAGAGTTCTTCCTGCAGATTCCCTTCACCTTTCTCTTGATATGCCAACTACTATAGTAATCTCCTAGCCACCATCTTGTTACGCTTAGAATCCACCTTACCAGCACACAGCCTCCAGATCTACTTTTTTATAATGATATTTCCTATATTTAAAAAATATTGATGTTTCCCCACCACCCACAGGATGGAGCTGAAATATTTTAGTCTGGCATTCCAGATCCTTCCCATCTTGGCCTCAGCCTACCTAGACATCTTGACTTCCCTCTGTTCACCGTCACTGATACTTGGCCAAATCAACTCTTCTATCCACAGCAATGGCTGCTCCATGTAAGTTGAAGTAAGCACATGAATTCATAGAAACTTTCCTAAACGTTTTTGCCATCAGAATCAAGGGAAAGTCAGACAAAAATTTATACAATCTTCCCTATGCCAACACCCCTCCTTTTTTTCATGCAAATAGCCTGAAATGGAAAGCCAAAATTGCTCATCACTAAAGTGAATGACTTTGAGAACACAAAAGACTGGTTAAATTCATTCACATTTGAGAGACCCTCCAGGCTGTTCTGAATAAGGATCTCAGCAAGTATGCAGTTCTGTAGTCAGAGTTAGGATAAGGCCCTTGGATGAGAGACTGCCATTCCCCAGGTTACAGGACCAGTTCTAATGCAAGTAATTCACTATTCTGGTTACTACCACTGTATTACAAAGTACTCTAAAACTTAGTGGCTTAAAATAACCATGTTCTTTTGTTCATGGTATTGGAGGTCAGAAAATTAGGAAGGACTCAGTTTTTCAGATTTTCCAGGGGCTAAAAATACAGATTGGGTGTGGAGGCAAGACGAATAGTTTTCAGTTGAAATCACAGGGAAGTATGAGATTTTCCAAGAAGAATGTGCAGGAAAAGAAGGCAACCAAGCCAGAACCTCAGGAAAATCAGCCTGTCTGAAAGAAGGTCTGTCTTATTCACTTCTAACTTACATGCATTCCTTAAATATAAATGACAACTTTATAGAAATTTTCATTACCACTGAGAAAAACAGGTGATTGAAAACTCTGCTTTCCCTCTTAGTTCTCCCTTGGAATCCCTTTTGGGGCTGCAAAATATACAGCTATCGGCTGGGATTAAAGTCATCTGGAGACTGGACTAAATATCAATACACATTTTAAAGTGAATTAAATTAAAAGAGACATCAACATCATGTACAGGTATTATTAGTCAGAATAAACCAGGATTTGCCACAATAACAAACAGCTTTACAATCTCAAAGACTTAAACAATGAAGGTTTATTTCTTGCTCATATGACACATTTATCAAAGATTGACTAGGAGCTCAATTCCACATCATCATCATCATTCTCACTGTGCAGTTGAGATCCACAGAGCAGCCATTGTCTGGAATATCATGGGCCACCTAGCAAAGGGAAAGGAGAATATAGCACAGCACATAGTGACCCTTAAATCTTCTACATGGAAGTAATACATGTACTTCCATTCACTTTTTGTCAGATAAAAGTATGCTATGACCATACTTGAGCTCAGGCACAACGAGGAATTTCTTACAACATGCCTAAATTGAGCCTGAGAGTCAAATATAGTAAACAGCATTATTAACTAACCCAACAAACATTTGCATCAAAACTAGTTTGCTTTCAGCTGAGAAATCAGAGCAGACTTATTGGAAGTAATCAGGAAGTCAGCATTTGTGTGGAACATAAAAAGTTAGGAGGATTTAAGTGACTGGAAATGGAGAGAAAAGAGGAGAGAGAAAAAGCATGGAGGTAGGAAAGCATGAGGCAATATTACAAGGAATAGTCCCACTTAACTGGGACATGAGGTGCTAGTTCATTCTAAAAAATTTTATGCTAGATAAAAAGATGAATTTGCTCTACACCAAACCTGTAAGATTGATAAGCTTGAGAGGAAAACGATATGCTAAGTTACAGAACGGATAATGGAGTTGCACCATAGGCCACAAAACTAGGTTCACAGAGTAAATGAAAGAATAAGCCCTGAGGATGAGATTTAAGAAATAACTTTTTGCTTAAATCAGAGAGACAGGATGCATCCTGTTAGAATTAGAAAATAATAATGGAAAAAAAAAGTGCCTAGCAAGAGGGACATGCATATTCTCAGGTAAATTTTCAGTGCTCTCTCATGAATAAAAGAAGAGGCTGAATGGTTTTTGGTTTTAGATGCTGTTGTGCTATTAATATCTCCCGTGTTCTTTGGGCAGAAGAAATTAATAACAATAGAAGTACCTTCCTCTATCATGATCACCATATGATAGAAACTTACTTAGTAGTTTTATTGCTGATCAAAGAACTAATTTTTATTTAAAACAATAAATTGTTTACTGTCAAATACCAGTTAATGTTCTCATTATTATAAGCTTCTGGAAGGAAGGGCCCAGATCCCACTTAAATTTTTGTCATCATTGCCAACATGAGATGATATTTTGTACAATACATTGAATTGACTTGCTACAGCTAAAAAAAAAAATCCTACTCCATTTGTGTTGTTCATCCTTTTCTTTCAAAACAAATATTTTGCTTAAGTAAGATTTTTGCCTTCATTAAAGCTTTTGTGTTCAGAATGCATATGGTCTGGATACTTAATGTAGTGAATCCCAATTTTGTTTAAAATTTTATTCTATGCTTAGGCTCCCCTCTCTACTTGTGTTTTTATAATACCTATCAACTTCCCATTTGGATGTGCTGAGGGAAACAATTTAGTCAGAAACCCCTACTGCCTGCTAAAAGTTTATCCAAGAACATTCTCCTGAAACAGCCAGCTTCTCTCAGCCCCACCTCACTGAGTCTACCTTCAACATACCTCCCCAAAGCTATGAGAAAGAAAAGGAGGAAGGTTCTTTAGTGCTGGCTATTAATGTAGTCCTCCAGGGCTTCCTAGATTATAATCCTTCTGTGCCACATACCTGAGTTCCTGCTCATGGTCCTTGATCCACAGACTTTAGGAGTTCTCAAATCTGCCCTAAGTGGGAGCAGCCTGCAACTCCCAGGGTAGAATAGATTTTACATTTCGGGGGGATGGGGTACCAGGGATTGAACTCAGGGGCACACAACCAGTGAGCCACATCCCCAGCCCTATTTTGTATTTTATTTAGAGACAGAGTCTCATTGAGTTGCTTAGTGCCTTTCTATTGCTGAGGCTGGCTTTGAACTCACGATCCGATCCTCCTGCCTCAGCCTCCTGAGTCTCTGGATTATAGGTGTGCACCACCTCACCTGGCTAGACTTTACTTTTTAAAACATGTGTATAACAACTTTTGGTGACATAGCCATGGTATTTATGTTCCTGACAGGAACCCCTTTCAGAAGAGGCTAAATTCACTTGTGTATAGAGGGGTGAGGTAGGAGCAAGAGCAATAAGAATGAAGATGAAGGGGCTGGGGATGTGGCTCAAGTGGTAGCTCGCTCGCCTGGCATGCGTGCGGCCTGGGTTCGATCCTTAGTACCACATACAAACAAAGATGTTGTGTCTGCCAAAAACTAAAAAAAATAATATTGAAATTCTCTCTCTCTCTCTCTCTCTAAAAAAAAAAAAAAAAAGAATGAAGATGAAGGGAAAGGCCAGGCTAGATGGGCTTCAAAAAGAAAGGGTGAAAGCCATGAATTAATTTATATATATATATAGTTTACATAATACCTTTATTTCATTTATTTTATGTGGTACTAAGGATCGAACCTAGCACCTCACACATGCTAGGCAAGTGCTCCACCACCTACGGAGCTGCAACCCCAGGCCCATGAATTTTTTTTTTTTTTAAGGCAGGCTCTGATTGTGTCACCCAGCCTGGCCTAGAACTCCTGGGCTCAAGTGGTCCTCCCACCTAAGCCTCCCAAGTAGAAAGAATACAGGTGCACACCACCACACTCAACTATAAGATTATTTTTATGTGAGTAATACATTTAATATAGTGTAAAAAAGAGAGAAACATTTCTTGCTCTTTAAAAGAAAAAGACATTTATAAAGTCCCTCTATTTTATAAGGACTTAGGAACAACTTCCTTAAAAAAAAAAAAAAGCCAGAATACAACAGACAGGGGAATCTGGATCCTGACTAGGCTCAGTTCAGTGGGGAGCAGGTCTCTGCACACTTAGAAGCTAGGTGGGGAGATGTTTGAGTAAAAGGGCATTAATGGGAACTGACACACTCCAGATCATCTAGCCGAATGTATCATAGCATATCTAGTTAGGACAGAACAGTCTTCAGTGAACATTTTTTACCAAATAGAGCATATTAAAGTAGAAAAAGATGTTAGATCATTTAGACATTTTATCAAACTATATTTGCCTAATAGAAAATCTCTCAGTGATTCCAGTGTCAACATGGGACCCCTCTATCCTCAGTTTGGACTGTGGCACTAATATAACAGGTCCTAAGGTGAGTGTGAAAGAGGTCTCTGTACACAGGATACAGAAGGGTTAGGGTTGGAAAGAAGGAGAATGGACTATATAATGAGATTTTTGGGGGGGGGGAGTTCCCCTTCACTGGAGGTAGGGCCTCTTCACCTCAAGTGCAGTGAGGGTGCTCTCTACAATGGGGCCACTGAGAGTTATGTGTGGCACTCCTGAGAACCATGATGGTAATGTAAGCAGCTCCCAGAGTCAATGTGAACCTAGAGAGTTACTGTTTCTCCTGAACCAAAAGGAGGCCATGAGGGAGTGAGGAACTCTTGAGCCCTAGGCTCTAACAGGAGCATAGATATGATCCACCACTGCTCGGGAGCCCAGGAAGAGATCATAAGTCTCTCCACCCATGCAAGAGAACCTCAAGGTATAAGTCCCCACAGATGATACTCTGAGGAACCAAGAAAGAACCCAGTCTCCTCACATCTTCTCTCTCCCTTGACATTGACCCTGGTAAAGATGAAAAGCATCTAGCAAGTAGGAATGAAGTAAGTAGAGTAAAGGTCTTAGCATGGGGGCAAAAGCTTGGAAAGAACTCTTACCTCTTTTCTGAGACTTTTAAAATAATAGTTCAACATTTGAGCAATCATTTGTAATTTTTTGTTGCATTTTAATTATACTTAAAAATAAGGTTGGTCATTGCAGATTAACAGATGGCCACAATAGAACAATATGATTTGGTCAATTTAATTCCTAACACCTCCTCTTTCTCTTCTTTCCTCTCTCCTCCTGGTCTCTCCTTCCTCTATTCTACTGGTCTCCCTCTGTTTTTATGATACACACCTTTTTTCCCTTTTTTCTCTCTAGCTTCCACATATGAGAGAAAGCATATGGCCCTTCCCTTTCTGAGCTTCACTTATTTTGCTTAACATAATGCTCTCAAGTTCCATCATTTCCCTGCAAATGGCATAATTTCATTCTTCTTTAAGGCTAAGTAAAACTCCATCATGTATATATACCACATTTTCTTTATCCATTGACAGACACCTAAGCTGGTTCCATAATTTGGCTATTGTGAACTGTGTTGCTATAAACATCCATATCCATATATCACTGCAGTATGCTGACTTTAATCCTCTATGATAAATATTAAGGAGTGTTATAACTGGGTCATATTCCTGGTCTTTTGAGAAACCACCATACTGATTTCCATAGTAATTATACTAATTTACAATCCTACCAATATTATATAGTGTTCTTTTTCTCCACTTCCTCACCAGCATTTATTGTTATTTGTGTTCTTGGTAATTCTCACTCTTAACTGGAGTAAGATGAAATCTCAGTGCAGTTCTGGTTTGCTTTTCCCTGATTGCTAAGGATGCTGAATATTTTTTCATATATTCAATGACCATTTGCATTTCTTCTTTTGAGAAGTGTATGTTTAATTCATTGGCCCAGGTATTGATTGGTTTGTTTTTTTGAGTTCTTTTTCTGTTTTCTGGTTATTAGTCCTCAGAAGAGTAGCTGGCAAAAGATTTTCTCTCATTCTGTAGGCTGTTCCCTCATGCTCTAAATGCTGATCTGAAGCTTTTAAATTTGATGCAATCCTAATTGTATTATTTCCTGAGCTTTATGAATCCTTTTGAGGAAGTCATCACCTGCACCTATGTGTTGAAGTGTTGACCCTATGCTTTTTTTTTCTAACAGTTGCAGTATTTCTGGTTCAAATAATAGAGCTTTGATTTACTTTGAGTTGATTTTTATGCATGGTAAGAGATAGGGATTTAGTTCCATTCTTATACATATGGATACCAGTTTTTCCAAGACCATTTATTTAAAAGGCTATCTTTCCTCCCACATACATTTTTGTCATCTTTGTCAAGTATTAAATGATTATATCTGTATGGGTTTGTCTCTATATCTTCTATTCTGTTCCATTTTTCTATGTGTCTGTTTTTATACCAGTTCCATGCAGCTTTTGTTACTATAGTCTGTAGCATAATTTTAAGTTGGTTATTGTGATGCCTCCAGTATTGTTCTTTTAGCTCAGGACTGCTTTGGTTATTCTGGATCTTTTATTCTTCTGTGTGAATTTTATGATTTTTCTTGTTCTATGAAGAATGTGATTGGTATTTTGATGGGGATTACATGGAACCTGTAAATTGCTTTTGGTAATATGACCACTTTAGCAATATTAATTCTGCCTATCCATGAACATGGGAGGTCTAATTTATAAAATTTTATTATTTATTTTTATTAGCATAACAAAGTCTCATTTTTAATATGCTTTGTTTTCAGCATAACATGATGAAATAATTATCTCAAACCAACATTGAATAATTATCCAAACTCTTAAAGTGGTCCTCAACTCATATACCAATCTCTTACCTTAGAGTGTGAAAATTGAGGGATCTTCCATCCAGGGGAAGAGTCTCTCCAAAGCCTAAATCTTAAAGAAGCAATAAAAAACAAATATAGGGTAGCACTTTATTATAACCTAGAAGCCAGGCATTCAACATAGTGGTTACATTTATGACCAATTCTCAGCCTTGCCTATGACATCGCTATGTCTAGTTACACACAGAAATTGCCACCATTTTTCATGATATTAAAATCTATAATTTTCTAAATTTGAAGCCTCAAACTACTATTCTTGGTTTCTTAAAACTTCTGTAATTATTAAGGGAAAGCATTGTTTTCAGAGACCTTGTCTTCTAATCCTTGACCATAATATAGCTAACTCTCCCTCATATGTAACAGGTCATTGAGGCTTAGAATTTTAAACTAAAGTAGGACTATAAAAGAGGAAAGTGTTCTGGTCTATCCACAAAATTTTCTAGCTATTCTTTTATACTGCAGCTATTAGTTCCCATTTCTTTAGATGTTAGGCTAAAAAATTTCCTAGAGAATCAAATTCTCATTTTTCTGCTAAAAGGAATGCTTTAGAAACTTTAAGTGTCAGGGGTGTGAATATGGGCTATTGTTTTCCCAGAGTTAAAGATAAGAGGGGGATGGTGCCCTCAGTTGCAATGTGGCTACCTAAAGTGGGCTGTACCATATGAAAGGGCAATGGGATCTTTGATTGTCAAAGTGAGCATTCAAAATGACTTTTTTTATTAACGAAAAAATATGATTAAATATAATTCTTTATCTTCAAAGTGATTCTTTTGAAAAATTGTGATATTTCTACAAAAGATGACAATCTGCCAACACAGAATAACTTGTGAATGCAAATATTGCTCACTTCATTGTCCCCGAGTTCCTTCAGAAGCTACATAATCTTACTTTCTAAAAAATGTAGACGGCAAAGTTAATAGAATTCAAAAGGACTACCTTTCAATCTGAAAAGTTATAAAGATGTTAGTTCTCTGAGTCTTTAAGGAAATCCAATTATAGATCTTTTTTATTATTATTATTATTCAAGCAAAGACCAAAAGAGGAGCTTTTCTTCCCTGGTGTCATTTGCTCAGCAGGAATTCACCTTGACATTGGAGCGGATTTCCCTGCGTTTCTCATTAAGAAGTTACTACAGACACCCAAACTCAGAAACTAAGAGCAGTCACAGGTTACTCTGTGTACCTTCAATGTACACTTTTCACACTGGTGTATCTGTGGAACTCAGGGACAGAACTAGGGAGATGAGCCAAGTGCCAAGGGCACAAAATTTAAGGAGGAGCTCTAAGTGTTGGACAAGTGCAGGGTGAAAGTGAATGAGTCCTTACATTTTATACCCTTAGCACCTCATCCCTTCATATAGTCCTGGCCCTGGTGAAACTTGTTACTTCTTAGGTATGCCCAATCTTTAAAAGAAGAAATCAAAATGAAATTTTAAGAGTCTATTAAAATCAGTACTGAGTTGTTTTGGAAATGTTCAAAGAACAAGGATTTAATATTTAATCTTCTTTACACAAAGAGTTGAGTGAAGCAGTCATTGCCTGATGAAGCTTTCCTATAAACCAAACACATGGAAAAGTTCATCTCAGAGAGGGAGTAGGATGTTTTGAGGTGTTTAGAACACAAATGAATCTGGAAATATTCATCTCTGCCCTAAGAGGGAGGTTCTTATTAGTTTTGCCCAAAGTAGGTACTATGTTCCATATAGCGACATAACAATCCTGACTGTTACTGCCTTTTTCTTCATCTTTTCACCACACAAGTTGAACTGTTTTGCCACCCAGTGATCAATTTCCCCATCCCCAGGTTTGGTTATAGTCAATTTTCAATGAGTTTTTATAATGGCACTATTTCTATAACTTCATGAGCATATAGGGTTCTGTCACTTTAGGACTGCTTGACAGTGTTTATCCATTGTTTTTATTTTAGCTCAGTCCTTAAAGAGTATACTAACCATAATCAACTACAATGAACATGGATTACTAACAAAAAAAGAGGACATTGTATAGTGGGAAATTTCTTTGACCAGCAGATGTATCTATTGCATGTGTCATTTGGTCCATTGTGTTTTATAATGCTAGCCATAAACAGAAAACATAATGTGGCTATTGGCAGTCAAATGGTTTGTTTTTAGTTTCACAGAGTAAGTACAAAAATGAATGGAATTTTCTGCTATTTCCCCAGAGTCCTAATAATCTTTTCTCCCACTATATACAAATTACACTTGTCCCCTTCTATCAATATGACCAAACAAATGCCAGAAACTTGTGTTTTTCTCTGGGATCAGGTTGGCAATTATCAAGAAGCAACTCTTTGATGTTTGACTATCTGAAGTATAATATCTCACTTTGACTAAAATGAGAAGATGGAAGACTGTAGTTGTTTTACAGAGTTTATCATCATGGAAAGGGTTTACTGATTCCTCTTTCTTCATAGCTTTAGGACAGGATATGTCAAGGTTTCCAATGAGCTCCATCATCCATAAATCAGAGTATGCGTGTTTCTCTCTAATGAACTAATTCTCCGTCCTATACAAGACTAAGGGAATTTGGTGCTTACATCAATTAGATAATTACAATAACAAATCTCCAAAAGTTCAGTAGTTTATTTCTTGTTCATTTAACAAGACTATGTGAGGTTTCTGGAAGACTGACAGATTTCTTTCAAGTGAGAGAGATCCAGGTTTCATTTATCCTGAGGTTCTGCCATCCCCTAGGGCTGCTGAGTCCTCTGCATCCAGCCAAGAGTGCAAACAAAGACTGTGATGAAGACATAATCTATTATTAACACCCAATGCCAAGACATTATGTACTTCACTTCCACTAATAGTCTATTTGCAAGAATAGTCACATGATCCTACCAGGAGGAAAAGGATTTGGCAATGACATCCACGATGTCACAACCTCTTTCCAGTGACACCCTATGGTTGGAAAGTATGTGTGGATTTTACTGAACCTCTCCCTCATCCAAATGTCAAGGTTTCCAATGAGCTCCATCTGAATATAACAATTTTCAGAAACCCATGACATGCACTGGTTTTTTATTTTGAAGCAGATGCTTTTAATACCAAACTACATCATGACTATAAGTTATTGCACCTTCCTAAAATTTTCTGCTCTTTGAAATTTGGGGGATACTCATTAGTTCAACAAAGAAGTGGTGTACCTAAAGATTTCTCAATATAGGGCTGGGGATGTGGCTCAAGCGGTAGCGTGCTCGCCTGGCATGCATGCGGCCCGGGTTCGATCCTCAGCACCACATACAAACAAAGATGTTGTGTCCGCCGAGAACTAAAAATAAATAAATAAATATTAAAAATTCTCTTTAAAAAAAAGATTTCTCAATATTCTAGAATTGAATAAACTTTCCACATAGCTCATTCACAGAGAAAATAGCATATGGGCTGAAATATCAGTTTGTGGTGTGACACTTCTTTTACTTATTTTCTCTTTATTTTTGTCTGTAATCATTATTTTTTATCTTAAAAAATGCCCTGGGATTTTTTTAAAGTATTGTGAAAAGAAAGGCATGAGAAGCTTTAATAAATAAGCCAGGAGTTCACTCTATTGCTTGTCTATACCTGATTGGATCCATAGGTCCACAACATGTCAAAGCTGGTAAGAATCTTGGATTCATTCCAGCCTCAAACCCCTCATTTTACAGATGAACAAACATGCTAGCTAACCTTATTGATTCTCCTTCTTCTTTACATGAGTTTTCCCTTTGCTTTCCAATCCTTCATCCTTTCTTTTTACCACTGTGGATGCTACCCATTACCTGAACCAACTTCCCTGAGACTCAAATAACCTTGTCTTTGTTTACTGATGAAGGAAAAGGGCTTTTGTTAGCCAAGCAATTTCCTAAGTAACACTGTGGATCCCATATCAATGTTATTAATAAAAGAGATCTACATATATTTTTATTTAACTCTTGGCATTGTTCTCTTTTGATGGAGATTAGTCAGTTTAAAATTAAGTGTGCACACTCTCTCTCTCTTAGAAACTATGAAGAAGTGCCCTACACAACACGCTTACCTTAATGAATTCCTGCCATCAGAAACTGGAATTGTAGTTAGTCATGAAATACTCATTTTCCCTCATCATTCTTCTTTACAAATCTCATTGACCTTCCAGTAGAATAGTCTCAGAACCAGATTACTTGTAAAAGTTCAGGGGCTTCATAATAGGGAAGCTCAGCCAGGATATGTCTTTGTTTATATTTTGCAAGGTTGAGTGCTGAGTCCACTTCCTCATCCTAAGATTCCCTTCCCTTTGCAACAGAATACACTTCATTGTGTGTTTAATCTGTCCACAGACATTCTTTCTCATAGTCCACTCAGTCATTGAATGTCAGATGCCACCATCTCTAGAAAATCTTCCCTGGTCTCACCCCCAATCCCAGCCTCCCACAGCTCAGAAGGTGGATAAAACTCTCTTCCTTTGTATTTACATAACAGTTTCTATTTATCTGCCTGAACACTTTCACAGTGTATTGTTCTAGTCTATTCTATTCTCTTTCAGATCGTGAAGGTAAAGACTAAACCACAGCATTTAGTGAAAGGGGGAAGATTCAAAGTAACTATTGGTTAAAATAAATGAATAAGAAGCACTTGACATGATGTAAGTTAACCAAGCTATGCAAATTAACACAGACTCCCAGGCTTCAGGTATGAAAAAGAATGATGTAGACAACAGATTTATTATTTATTTGTTTTTTAATTGAAAGCAGAAACAAAGTTGTGATCAGATTGGTGGAACTGGCAGTAAAATTGTTTTGGCTATTTATGATCATTGAGCTCACAGGTCTGTAACATTAATATTTGCTTATATAACAGGTATTCATAAATTCTTACTACTTGATAGGAACTGTATTTAGGAAGAATAATGTAGACAATTTTGCTGATGGCTAAAAACCAAGAGTGACTTTTAAGTCCTTTATCACTTGGTCTTTAAAATATCCCTTTTCAATGGATGTTCCATAGTGTTCCCAAGGGATTATATCCCAAGAAACTCCTTACTCTACAATACTTTATAATAACAGGTTACTAACACTAATCTGAGGCTTACTATGTGCCAGCCTCTGTGCTAAGCACTTCATATGAATTATCATAATCAATCCTCATAACAACCCATTATGAAGATGAAGCACTAAACTCACAGAAAGGTGAAGTCATTTTGCCCAAGACCATACTACTACAGAACTGAGCTGCAAGCCCAGGCTGTTAATCATGCTGCTTGCTTCTTACTTGTGGTTTCCAAATAGCCCTCCTGTCACCTCCCCTTTCTGTAAGAGACAGTCATTCTCCACATCACGATTTTGCAAAACCTGGTTCAGAATAAGATTAGACCTTATGTCTTCCTACCACAAACTCACTCACCCCTCTGTGCTTAGATATTCTAATGTCTCTCACAGTTCCACATTGGACATCCAGAGATGCTGTGCATACTCCTGCTCTATAGCTAAGAAGGTGCACAAACAACAATTTAGGATCCTGACAGAAAGAACAAGACAGTTCTACAGAGCATACCAAGGTGAGAGGCCTGGCATACTGGGCCCAGGTGAAACCTGTGAGATTGTAGTGCCCTTCGGAGCCTGTAGGGGATTGGAAACAGCTCCTCACTCTGCAGAAGCAGAACCGCCCCCCCCAGCAGATGGATGGATGCTTCACTTGACTCCACAGTCTCCCTTTCGATAGCAGACCATTGACTCTGGCAGGCTTCAGAGGAAACTTTCTCCAGCCTGCCTCATCAAAGCGAAGCCTGCTACAGTGCAGAGAGGCTTTGAGGCTTGAAGAGGAGAAAGAATATAAAGTGAGGAGCTGAGGGGTCTCAAAGGACATCTCTCCCAACAAAAGCAAAAGAACACAAGTATAAAAGACCCATGATTTCTCTAACAGTACGTAAAAAAATACAGGTTGCTAGTTTGTCACATCGTAAATGTTTTCCCCACTGACTCTGAAGCCATCATGAGCTGAACCAAATCTGAATTAAAAGAGGCTTCAAAGGAAGCTTAACAGTTGGTCACAAGGGGTAAATTTCCCTGTACTGCAAAAGGGAAGGCTCCCTGGAGGGTGCTAAGTGGCAGAGTCCCTTCAGGAGCTTAATACAGTAGAAAATCATAACTCTTCACAGGCCAGAGCTGGATGCCACTGCCACCTTCACCAACTTGCTCAAAGTCGCAGTAAAACAAGGATGCAAACCCGCAGCTGTCATCTCTGATGACGGATTTACTGACTTCGGATGGCCGCTTCTCTTTTGAATAGTTCCCTCCTCCCAGCCAGCACACCAATGACAGAGACACACACCACTGAGGTTCAGAAAACTCTTCCCACAGCTGCCGAGCTTCCGAATAAAAAGTCACCTTCTCAGAGAGTGGGACATCTTTGAACAAGCCCACGTTTGTAGACAAGGTGAGAGGAGACCTTTGCAGCTCCCTGGGGTGTTTGCTCATGATCCAGCTGCCCATCTGCCCTCAAGTACTTCCAGGAAGATGAACAAAAGGGGAAAATACCTACACTATTCTCATGAACTGGGACTTTTGATTCCCACCAGGGACATTGTATGCATGGATTTAAATTATTTAAATAAACATTTCAATAGCAGTATGGCCAAACTGTATTTTAAATGCCTTACAACTATATATTCCCTTCATCACAGTAATAATCCCATTAAGCCAACAAAGAAATTGGGACATAAGTAAGTGCAGTGATTTGCACCAAATCACATGGATGGTAAATGGCAGAGCCAGGCACAAGCCCAGGCTCAGACTCCAAAGTCCAGGGTCTTCACCACCCTGCCACACCACCTCTCTGTTAATTCTCTTATCTCCATGCAAAAACAAATTCATGCCCCCTGTCACATAAGATCATCCTCTAGGTATGATATGCTCAGCAATGCTCCTAAGTTATTGCTTCCAGGTACAATCCTGCAAGCTGGCTCAAGATGATGGAGGAAAGGAGGAAGAGCAGGAGGTGGAGGGCCACGGAGATTACCCTCATGTTGGCAGAGAACTGGGTGGCTTTGTTTTTCTTTGCTGTTTTTCCAGTTGCACTTAGGAAACCAGGGAGCTTCTGATTCATCTGCTGCTTAGGAGAGACCTGTTACATCCTTCCTTTGCAAGTGCCCCCTGGCTCTTTTATGTCCCCACTGGTTGTTGCTTGGTCCCCCTCCTTCTGAAAAGTCTCTGGAAGCTGTTTTATTATGTAGAGTCGGGCAAAAGACAGACGGGTGTGTGTGCGAACGGTGATGAAGCTGGCACCAGGTCTGCGGTGTCTGTGGTAGTTTATTACTGCTGCCAGCAGAAGAGAAATCTGATCCTGGCAGATGCAGCCTGCTGTGAATCAATATTTTACAGGTAGTATACTTTGAAGAGATGACATCAAGACAGAATCAAAAGAGAGGAAGGAGAGCGAGAGAGAGGGAAAAAAAAGAAAAGGCACAAGTAAGAGCAGAGAATTTATCCTGACATCCTTTGACAGTCCTTCCCACAAGGAGTGAGGGGAACAAGCCTAGGCAAGGAGAGCTGACACTGACGTGGCAGAGGACAGACTCCTTGACAAAAGCCATTACTCCCCACTTGCCTCCACCACACATGCACTATCACAAAAGGGGAAACACAGCTGTGATGCCTTTTGGATTAAAGAAGCCTGTTCTGAGGTGTGGGCTGAGAAAACACACAGGAAGCAGACCTTTCCTTCCCTGGCTCACCTAGTGGGAAACTGAGAAAGCACTATGCAGAGAAATGAGCCCACCTTTCACTGCCTTTCTTGGTCTGAACTCTGGAAAACATTCCAGACCTTCCCTCTTGGGGGGAGAGACGTGGGGTGGGTGAGAAGAGTCTGCCAGAGCTTTTAGGGTCCCAATGGACAAAGTACAGAGAGTGCTCTCCCCAGCCGCTGTGTCTTCCCTGCAGCGTGCCTGCAGGCATGGTGCCATGGATGACACTGGAAGAGTCTGAGAGGATTGCAGTTCATCCCAGTAGACAAAGGAGCTGTATCATATGTGGCCTAAAATAGTGGAGGGTGGTTCTCAAGGGGTGAGAATTAATTAAACACCAATCAAGCTCCTCTTTTGAAGGAGGCCCTTTCCTAACACCAGGAAAAGACGGTGAGGGTGCGAGGCAGATGCAGAAACTAATCCCCTACAATCCCAGTCCAGACAGGGGAACTAAGACAAAGGCACATCCTCCTGTTCTAATACAATACAAGGTAGACTGATGAATACACAAAACTTATCAATGATGCTGCAGCAGAGTTCAAAAGAGACAGAAGTCTCTGATATCCTATACTTGCAATTTTAGATCTGAAAGGAACCTTGGTTTAAGGACAAGGAATGTTGATTTGGTTTGATGGTGGGATCTGGGCAAACCTCCTGACATTTCAGACAGTTCATCCAAAGATGAATTGGATCTGGGTTTGGCAAAATGGGCTGGATTTCAACAGGAAAAAGAGATGTTATATGAAATGGCTGATTAAAAAAAATAGCCCTTAGTGTTCTCAAGTCACATGGAGATAAAAATTAACATAGGTTTAAAGACTTTAGTGAAGAAAGTCTTAGGGAAAAAGAGGTTACCAATAGTTAATGCCTATATCAGCTAGAGCAGTTGCCTTTTCAAAGCCAATCTTTTCACATCCCGGCTTAAACGCTTTTATAGTTTTCCACTGCCCTTAAAGTTAAGTCCCACCTTCTTAAGATAGTTGCCTTGTGCCTTCTCTACTATCATCTGAGCTTTTCCATTTGGTTTGTAATTCAGCCACTTACTTGCTTATCTTCTAGGCAAGACAAGGATGAACCACATTCTAATGTCTTAGGACTTCCTGTCTAATTCCTAAAAAAAAATTCTTTAGGGATCAGCTTCATTAGAACCTTGCATCAAGTTAAAGCCCCTTTCCATGTCTGCCAGTGACCTTGCATTTCCCTTTGTAGTCTCTAATAAATTGGGGCTGCACTCTCAGGATCTAGCACAGTGCCCCATGAGCAGAGAGCTCAAGAAAACTGGGTAGAGGATAAGCCTTAAAGCATCTATTAGAGCCAAATCATGAAGGGACCGGAATACCAGAAAGGAGCTAGTCAAAGAATAGACGTTGAAGATTTGAGGGAGGGAAGGAAGGCTTGAAGCTGTTTCTTAAGATGACTTGGCAGTGACATGCAATGTGCTTTGGAGCACAGAGGGGCTGTTCAAAGGAGACACACTAAGAGACTTTAAAGCCTGGCCAGAGGCAATGAGTCTGAACTAGCTGGTTGCTAAGGAATGTGAATATATATGAGAGGCTAGAAGAAAGTCCAAAGAAATAGACTACATAGGATTTCCCAAGAGATGGGACATAGAAGAAAGGAAGTAAAGGTGACTCCAGGTTTAGAGAACAGGCAACTGGTAGAATGGTGATCCTTTCACAGAATGGCAGGCAGGAGGAGGAGTTGGAGATGAGCAGAGGGACTAGAAGAGAAGATGGAACTGACTCATGTTAGATGTGCTGACTTTAGCTTCTATGTGCTGAGGAGACATCCAGGTGGATTTGGTCCTCTCTGGGGTCCCATTGCTTGAGCCTGGGATTCAGCATAAACTGTTCCCTCTCTCATGTTTCACATCCTGTCATTGATTCCCTCTTACCTCTCAATCTGATCCTTTCCCCTTCTCTCCACTACCTCATCACTGCCTCTATGCAGGCTCTCTCACCTCTCATCTGAAGTCCATACATGCCGTTCCTCTTCCTGCTGACCATCCTGTGGTCAGACACCTTTCCTGCATTAACTCACTTTCAACAAGCTAATCCCTGGCTAAAGTGAATTAGAAGGTGGGAGGAAGATGGAGATATTAACTAAGAGAACCGATAATCAACAGTATTTTAGAAGAAAAGAAGTGGCCATCCTTTTATATATCATGAAACAGTGGGAAGATAAGAAGCAGAGTAGAGCCACAGATACACAAAAGATGTGCTAGTGACTTGCAAGGGATCTATTTCTGCAGATTTCCCTGCTAACCTAAGGCTCAGAAGTACAGCGCAGGGGGTATGGAAGATCTAGCCCAGGACTTCCCAACCTATCTTTGAGAAAGAGTCAGCTTCCCCATTCAAATGCAGACTAATACTCTGTCATATTCAGCAAGAATAGATATCTTTTTAAATGATCCCATGCTTGAATATCACGACAATATCAAATTGCTATCAACATTTTTAAACACTTCCTCTAAATTCCTGAACTTATCTCATTATGGACCTATGCCAAACAACTCATGGGGTGGTATCTGTCATGGACTACATTGAGAGTAACAAAGGTCTAAATCTAAATCTGCACTGTCTTGTCCAGGGCAGTAATCACAGCCACATGTGGCTCATGAAGATGTGAAATGTGACTTGTCTGGATTGAAATACACTCCAGATTTCAAATACTTACTACAGAAAAATATGTAAATATCTCATTAATACTTTTCACATTGATTAAATGTTGAGATGATAATATTTTGCATAAATTGGGCTAAATTAAATAAATTATTAAAAGTCATTTCACTTTTTTAATGAGAAAATTTCACATCACATATGGAGCTCACATTGCATGTTATTGAGGCAGCACAGGTCTAGGTAGCAAAACACCTATAGGGTAGAGTTTCTTCAAATCTTCATCCCTCAGATTCACACTGGGTAATTTGTTATTTTTTCCACAGAATGAAACTGCAATTAGATCCCTCGATAATTTATTTGTTTCCTAGGAATATTTACTTCTGGACTGAGCTGCACTGAAATGAATATAGAGTCTGGACTTTGTGGAAATAGCTCTAAAAATAACAGAGAAGGCTTATTTTCATTGCAGGTGTAATGGGAAAGACTAGGAACCATCAGCAGGCTGCAGCCAGGGAGGAGGAAAGGGGTCATTGAAGGATTAGGTGAGCTTCCCTGTAAATGTCAACAACATAGCATGTTGACATGGCTTGCTAAAACCCTCTTGGGGGATTGTAGTATAAGATACTTTGTTAATCTAAATCATCTAACTAAATATTTTTCTCACAGCATGCCTCAGTCAGTTTCTCACATTAAAGAAAATACATTGTTCTCAGAAATGATATACCGGCAGGTCCTGTTTAGGATTAATTTTCATCTTTAAGATCCTCAACCTAATTTAAAAACTCTCTTATGGGGCTGGGGCTATAGCTCAGTGGCAGAGCTCTTGTCTTACACATGTGAGGCACTGGCTTCAATCCTCAGCACCACATAAAAACAAACAAATAAAATAAAGGCATGTTGTCCATCTATCACAACAAAAAAAGGTTTTTTTTAACTCTCTTATTGACAGATTCATTGGGGATTCAGTGTCTAAAAAGGATTGTTTTTGATTTTTTGGTTTTTTTGTTGAGGTTTTTTGGTGCTTTTTGCTTATTTGTTTTGTTTTGTGCTGAAGTTTGAATCCAGGGTTTCCCACATGGAAAGCATGTCCTCTACTACTGAGCTACACTCTAGTCCTGAAGGACATCTTTAACTGGCCTGATCAAGTTTGGCTTAAATATGAGTTGGTTCAGGAGGACAAAATACAAAGTTAAATTTATCCAAAGGTGTTGTACTCTTTAACCAAGTAAGCAAACAGACATTCAGCCAAGGCTTTATAAAGATCTTCCAGAAAGAATTATTCTTGCCAATTGAGGATTTATTTTTCTTTCCAACAATGTCAACAGCAATAAAATGGGTTCATCTCCTTCTTCCAATTCCTGCAAGACTGTCTATTTCTTATTAGCACATACAACAGGTTCTCACTTGGCAAATTATTTTGTCTTGAAAATAACTTCCTCTCTGCCTTCATTGTTACTAGTAGGTGGTCTTCCCAGAGATCATCAGGAAAATTATCTCCATTCCACCACACCCCTTCCAAAGGTGTTTTCCTTGTGAAATGGGGTGACTATGGAGCAATGGAAACATACAGATTTAAGAAATCTCTGTCACTTTTCTGATCAGAGAGAGCCTCTGGGTTGTATTGAGGTTATCAGCTTTGGCCGAGGTCCAGAAGCTGGACATAAACACATGTAAAAGTCATCTGTTGGGAAGATCATTTTGTAACTTTATCTTTAGGTCTGTAAGGTGATGGAATTACTGTAGCTGATCATAATATAAGGGGTTTTGTTATATTATGACCAAATATAGAAAATATAATAATATAAATAATATAGAAATATAATAACTGCATGATATAAAAAACTAAAGACCTAGGATTACCTCCTAATTCATGTCTGTTTCGTGCCATAATTATTAATAGAGCTCTCTCCAATCTCAAAGCAACCCCATTTGAACAATAAAGTATATAGCCACCCTACATAAAGTACAAAATAAAGTGAGCAAAGCAATTGGGCATACAACCCACTCTGTTCTATTGCCTCACTTCTATCAATCACACTCATAAAAGCCATGTATGCTAACCAAATGCTGCATAACCATAATTATGATTTCCATTGGGAAGTGACCATTGATTAGGAAATGGAGCTCTTTTTATTGGAGAAGTATAGGGCTAGCCAGAGGTTAATGGGGACAAAAACAGTCTGGCCTAGAATTCTTGATAGATTAATACTAATTTGTATGGTGGAAGTTAAGTGCTGTGTGGACTGCCAAAGGAAATGCAGAATGATTCTGGATAAACAGGAAGGTCAGAACAAGAACAGGGACAAACTATGCACAACTCCAGCTCACATTCTCAGGGATGAAATGGCCCAAGTTCTTCAGCTCTTGACATCTCACCTAGGGTCATCCCCTGAGATGATGTGAAAAACATGCTTTTACACTACCATTGTCCTTGCTGTAACCTGGAAACAGAGTGAGAGTAAAAATATCTAGCATGAGGCATTGAGCAATGGAATGGATGCTTGCTGTAAACAGCTGGTGTGACTGTACCAGTGTATTCTGACCAGGAGTGGCAGCCAACAAAGCCCAAGCCAGCCCCATCACTCACACACACAATTCACTTTGCTCCAGCTACTCTGGTTCTTTTCCAACCCAAGCCAAGCTTGCCCCACCTCTGAGAATGTTCCTGTTCCACAACCTGTGCAGTCTTTTTCCAGGACCTGGAACACTTGAGACCTAACCTTTGTTAGGTCTCAGCACAAAAGTCAACACCTTAGAGTGGTCTTCCCAGACAACACTATGTAGAGAACCATCTTCTGCGGATACTCTGTTAAGTACATCCTCATTCATTTCCCTTGTGTTCCACTGAACAACTATATGTTTCCTTGGCCATCCTCTCCTCTCTTTCTCCATGAGCACAGACTTGTTCTTGTTGGCCATTGTATCACCAGTGCTTAAAAGAGTGCGTGACACAGAGAGTCTTGGTAGAGTGAGGAAGTAAGTGAATGTGCTTACATAGGAATGGGAACCAAAACCCTCAGGGGAGGATACTTGCCCCCAAACTACCTTATTAACATCACCCTAATGGAGACAAAAAGACCTGAGCAAATGAGAAAGAGCTAGAAGTCCTCTCTGCTGGCTACTCAGCACAAGTCCAGTGCTGGGAAATGAAAAAGGGTCAACTTCTTCCCAAGACACTTGGGCCATGGATAATAAACTGCACAAGGTCCAGCATAGACTTGTCCCCAGTCCCCAGCTCTCTTAGTCTTCATTCCTATAACAAAGTAAGATGTTGAGGAGGGGCAGGTTGAGTCAATTACCAAGCAATGAATGGAAAAGGACTTAGAGAGGAAAGGGGCGGGGAGGAAAGATTTTAAGAGGTTGGGAGGTGGAGAAGGCAGTGTCCTGAATCCTGCTCTGTCATCTATTCTGAACACATTTGCTATTCTACTCATCCTGCACACCACGCTTCGTGGGCAGACATTGTCTACAACTGAGGAAGTTACTTAATCCCTTCGAACTTCAGTTTTCTCATCTGGAAAATGATAATAGGAAACGCCCTCACTAGATACCGGGAAATGCAAAGGGCTTAAGACATTAGCAAGCACATTAAAAGAGAAAAATTACTACCAAGCACAATAGTTTGGTGGCTTCAAGTAGTGCAAATAATGATGAAGAAAACTTTCAAAAGACAAATGCTGTGATTCATCAAGTCACACTAAGACTCCCTCCCTGCTTCAGAAGTTGAATACCTACAGAAATGAGAAACAGCCATCATCTCTTTCCCTTGAGATTAAAAAAATAGATATTCTATCTTTTTTCAAGGATTTACAAAGGAAAAATTAAAGTGATAATACCTCAGCAAGGCTGGGTAACAGAACTAGGGTTAATGTCAATTAATGAGGGTTAATGGCATATCACCCAGTCATGTTTTCAGAATGAATCAAAGAGTTGTGATATTGGAGGTAAATAAGGCAGGAGTTTCCAACTATCCAGTTTACGTAGAAACTTATTTCTTAATGAACCCAGGCCCTGGGTTCAATCACCAGTACCCTCCAACACACCAAAAAAAAAAAAAGAAAGAAAGAAAAACTTATTTCTTAAAAACTGACATGACTTTTCAGGGATACTGTTTGAAATACCCCTTAAGCTCTACCTTTTATGTCAAGCCATAATAGTGAATGCTCCAAGTACCAGAGTCACACCTGATGATAATTATTACAAACAGCTTATGAAATCTATGGTGCAATTTTGATCTTTGATTTGGAGGTAGTATTATGAACTAAATTGTTTCTAATACAGGAGATATTATGAGAGAACTTCATGACCTTTCCAACACATTTGAATTTTAGTTCTTAAATTTGAGTAATAGAAGATGAAAATTTTCCCAAATTTTAACACAATCTACTTATGTATACCTAGAGAATTCCTGAGATGGGTTTATTTTTAATCTATGCTTTCAGATGTGCTCGTTCATGAATTAGCATGCAATGGAGTAAACAAAATTTCAAACATTTAATCTGGTACCTTAATTATATGGGAACTGCATCCTAGAAATATATTCCATCTTCATATGACAGTATGATAAATTTGTGAGTTACATGTGTTTGAAAAATATTGTGGCATACACATAAAGCCACTAACAATGTGGCTATCAACTGTGGGGGTATACATTCAGCATTGTGTGTGTGCATGAACATGACCCCTGGTTCAGAACCCCATGCCCCCAAGGTTCCTGTAAGTTCGTGGCTACAGGTTCGTACAGTTTCTCAGGGCTGGGAACCCCAGGTTAGAATCACCAATGTTTTCACTTTTAGCGCTTCCCTTATTTAGCTCCTAATGGTAAGGTTCTGCGTTTGAGTCTTTGGGCATAACTTTGCCTATAGGTAAATGTAACACTTGACTAAACCAATCCCTGAATTCTCACTGAACTGTGGTCACTGGTGAGCCATGTGACTGGTGAGCCCCGTGACTGATGTCTGGGCCAGAAAATGCTTCTACAGGCTCCCTTGCCAGGGTGTGTGCAGAAAGCACCTTTCCTGAGTCTGAGGGATAAGGATTTTCCGCCTTTTGCTTCTGGAAAGCTTTTCATGTGCATTCCTTCTGTAGGATACAGAGGACATGTTTATAAGGACAGAGGAAAAAGCAAACTGAATACAGGAACACACTCTAGAGTTAACATTAGGCCAAACCAATGTTTGCAATCCCAGTATTCATTCTAACCATCCTAATGTTTCAACATCATTATGTAACCTTCATAAAGTTAGAGGGAGGCTACTTTGTTTCCTAGTTACCCATATTTTATGTAGAATCTTAAAACGGACTAATACGTTTAGTCTAATACACTTGAAGGTTCTAACTTTGTAATAAATGATAACTAGTCTGTTTGACATCTTTTTCATTTTATTTTACTGTTTCAGTTACTAATATCTATTTTTCCATTGTAAAAATACAAATATATACCCATATAGGAAATGTAGAAAATAATATAAAAGCATTATTTTTTAGTCAGTATTTTAGTCACTGTGACCAAAAGACCCTACAAGAACAAATTTAGAGGTGGAAAATTTATTTGGGGCTCACGGTTTTAGAGGTCTCAGTCCATAGACAGCTGGCTCCATTGTTCTGGGCCTGAGATGAGGCAGCACATCATGGAAGAAGAGTGTGGCACAGGAAAGCAGGTCAGGACATAGCATCAGGAAGCAGAGAGAGCAATCTCCACTACAGCAAAATATAAATCCCAAAGGCATACCACCGGGCAACTACCTCCTTCAGCCACACCCTGCCAGCCTACACCTACCACCTAGCTAATCCCTATCAGGATTAATGCACTGATTGGTTTATGAGAACGTCACCTAATCAGTGCACCTCTAAACCTTCTTGGGTTGTCTCACATGTGAGTTTTGGGGGAACACCTCATATCTAAATCATAACAAGCATAAAAGTTAAAAAAAAAACCAGAATTCCACAAACCTGAGTTACATGCATTGTATAATAATGCATTTTTCCCTTTTTTTCCCTCCCTTTTATTTGAAATCAGACAAGAAGTCACTTACCCTCTTGTGCTGATGAAGAAGTCACAAGAGCAAACCTCACAGGACTCTGCCTCTGGAAAAAGGGGGAAATTCTTATAATAAATATATTTTGAACATCTCCTATGTACTTAGCATTATGCTGTGTGCTGAGAACAGAGATAAAGAACCCAGTTCCTGTTCCGTTGCCTGGAGGAGGTGAGAACTAAATGAGTGCTATATAACATACATAAAGAGCCCTCTACAGAGGGAAGCCCAGGAAAGGAGATCTGGGAAACAGCTCTGGAGGGGATGGCAACAACTAGGAGAATCTGGTTAGGCAAATAACAATGTGATTCCACACGGCAGGCAACAAACCTCGAAGTCATGGTATGAGGCAGCTTAAGGGGATATTCAGCTAAAGACATAGTCAACTCAGTAACTTTCTCCTAAGGTTTTGAGATATCAGATTTTTCTGATCTGGAACACTCTGTATCAAAAGTTGAAGTTCAGGTATCAAAGTTGAACTTGTGGATCTGAAGCTATGACCTATGGATTTTCTTTATCTTTGACTTGAACCAATGGTCTTTCACAATAGCCATTGTCCAGTTTGCTTGAAGACATATAATAAATGCCAACTTAGAAAGCAATCTTGATCAAGTTTCTTTTCTTTTTCATTGTCTTTTTTTTTCATTTAGTTGAAATTTACCAGCGTAATCATCCAAAGAGGTAATATTCACCTAGTGAGAAAACACAGGTTCCTAAATCACCACTCTAATCAAAAGTCATATTCAGTCAAGAGAATAGTGTACATGCCCTCTAACATATTGTGGATTTATTCCTTTATTTATGTCTGTATAATCTCTTTGCCACTAGCCTCCTGATCAGGACTGTATTGAATGCTAATACTGCTAATGAAAACTGTAATAGATGGCTACCAGGATGTGTTAGAGCAGGGAAGGCAAACAGGTTCCATTTCACATGCCAGATTCTACTATTTGAAGCAACCACCTGCCCTAATGCTCAGCAAACTTTTCCATAAAGGGTAAGATAGTAAATATTTTGAGATTTGCATGCCATATGATCTCTATGACAACTACTCAACTCTGGCTATTATAGTAAAAAAGCAACCACTAGAGCAACCATAGATAATACACAAACAAATACCTGTGTCTCAATAAAACTTTATTTACAAAAACAGACTGTGGGTCAGATGTGGTTTGCTGACTCCTGGCCTAACAGTACTGAGTAGAGAAGGACCTAAGGCTGCATCTCAGCTAAGTGGGAAGGTTAAGGGCACAAACTTGGAATCTCTGTGTTAGATTAACTCAGTCCCACAAAGTGGGAAGTGAATTAGCTGCCATGAGAGCAGGTTGTTATCATGAAAGCAACTAAAGCTGGCAACTCCCTTCACTCTTTTTCCCACTCATGTTCCATCTGCGAATGCCTGCTTCCCCTTTTTTCTTCTCTCTCATGATATGATACAACATATGAACCTCCACCAGAAGCCAAGAAACCATCACCTTCTCAGACTCCAGAACCATTAGCCAAAATAAACCTCTTTTCTTCAAAAATTACCTATTCCCAGGTGTTTTGTTATAAGCAGCAACAGAAAATGGACTATGACAATGTTCTTGGTGACAAACAGCACAATTTGCTTGGGCTAGTTTATGCTTCAAAGACAAAAATCACAGAATTGGGCTCAACATTCTAACTGAGGAGCTAGGAGCTCCATCACATACCCCTTAGGAACTAGATCCCTTCACCAGGACACTATCTCCTGTTGCTTATTTCTGTGTTCAAAATTCAATCCTGAGCATCTGAATGATAAAGTTTAGGTTATATATCTGTTCGCCCAGCTGAAAGAGAGCCTGACATATCTAGGTCTTGGACTCTACCTTCAGAAAACAATATTCAATGTGTGGGAAATCATCAAAATTTAGATATGGCACACAAATGATGCTGGACAGCCATGCATGACACAAGTCCACATAGCCCAATCTGGATTTCTTCCTCATATAATCAGTGATCCTACTGTTCTGCCCAATTACTTGATATATAACGTGATGGTTGGTAATGGCAACTTACGTGTTTAACTCTTAAAGTAGGAGGAAATATTTTACTTTGACATAATTCATTATTTAAAAACTCCCCAGGATTCTAACCTACCTGCAAGCAGCTGCTGAAATACATAATAAATATATGGCTTAAAACCTAATTTTACCAGTGAATTCTTTACTCATAATTCATTACTTAATTTTCATCTCACCTTTAAAACAAAAGTATCACCCTAAACTAAGGGGTATGGAAAATATAATTATGTTAGTAACAACATTATACTTTTCCTATATACAGAAAACCAACTGATGACATTTTGTCCTTCTTTCAATTGCTTATTTTTCTTTATTTTCTAAAACAAAGCAGGCCAGGGGCCCTGGCCCTGGGTGTGTCCCTTTGACCAGTCTTGAAAAGTGTCCTTTACACCTTGACAGCTTTATCCCCTACAGTCAGCCTTTTCAGCAAACCAGGCGGGCACATGATTGGCAGCCAGTGTGTCGGTTCCTTGCACGACTTTATTGCTGTTCTCATCTTTGTCTACAAAGGAGGAGGCTCTTTTATGGTTATGGAGATAATTGATTCACTAGACTTTCCTCAGGTCTTTCAAAAAGCTTCTCACCTTATAGCTTATTACAACGGTAAGCTTCCCTTGCAATTCAAGCAGTAGGGTAATTTTCCAGGCTTGCTGAAGGCTTCCCCTACTCTCGCTTTTCAATATGGACTTCTCTCGGTATTCCCTGCACAGAGGAATCTCCATTCCTGACTAGTGCAGGAATTTCAACTTTTGCTATTAAAATTTACCATATTTGCCTCCTTCTGAGTGTTCTCCTGTAGCACATCTCCTCTGATCCAGAAATCGACTACTGACATTGTTTAAAGGAAAGAAAAATGTAAAACACATATCTGCTCTTCCCAGTCAACTTTTCATATCCATAAATATTGTTTCTTTAAAAAAAAGACCTACAAAGCTGATTCCTAATCACATCTGTCTTGTTCATTACTGTTTCCCAAGCCAGAGCTTGACCAGTCCCAGAGGGATCCACAATAAATACTTGTTGGATTAATAAATAATTGAAATAATAAATCCTAAATATATATGTTCATTGTATCAGATTGTTCTTCTGAGTCTTTGTGTTTATGGCTTAAACACCCATAATATGTAGTGTAAAATAAAAATATCATGGCAACACAAATGGAAATTGTCATCAATATCTTTCTTAAATCAAGAGCAACAGAAAATTGTTCACCAAAGCTCTAATTACTTTGGTTAGAACATTATATTTATAATATATCCATTACCTGTACCATATCCATATAAGTGAATGAAACAAAAAAAGTCAATAATGCTTAGGCAGGTTCCTCCTCTCCTTTAGTCCATTAAGCTAAGGTAGCCAGAATTCTTAGATAATAAATCACTCTCTGGTCACATTTGAGCCATTGGATATGGGATATGGATTGTTCATTTCCTTTCACAATTTACAATATGATATCTATGCCTAGATTATTGATGGGAGTTCGTAGATAAGTTCCAGAGTGTTAACACACAAATTTTGTCTGTATGTGCAAAATACACCAACCGGGAAAGAATCCATAGCTTTAATAGCACTTCTCAAATAAGTTAGTGACCAAAACAGTCCCAGCCTAAATATGGTAGAATATAACTTTCCCTGGTTTTTCTGTTTTATGTGACCTAATCCAGATAGTTGAAAGAAATTGCTAGTAGATTTCTACCTTGACAGCTTTCTGGGAATTCTCTGAATCATCACAGACTCAAAATGTTAATTAATTTAAAGTACTCACCAAAAACTGTCCTATGGAAAACCATGGGCAAGAAATAATGAATCCAAGTTGCCCAGATGTTTTAAAAAGAAAAGATCATACTGAGGTTTAATGTTTAATCTATACATAAAATTTCTGTCCAAAGTGCCAACCTTTGTTGGGTGGTCCACACCCTACCCAAGCTGTGAGATCATGAAAGTTAAACAAACTACATCAGGAGGGTCTCCAGCAAGAGGCATAATATGGCATTCATGGGGCCTATATTATAATTCATTCAGATGGTACAGAATGTTGCTAAAGAAACTGCTGAAAATCAAATGACTCTCCAAAGACAAGAAAAAAAAAATTATGCCTTTGTGAAAAACCAAGAGATATAGGAGAACTGATCTCCAGAAAACAAAAGCAAGTAGGTCATAGTAAGAAATGACAGCCCTAAGTAATATAGGTCAACTCTTCTGCTAACACTCACACACACACACACACACACACACACACACACACACACACACACACATACACACACACCCACACACACACACTGAAACTGAACCCTTTCTGGTTTATGAGTGATGCAAAGTTCTCTTTTTGCAATCCACACGTGTTGCAGATTGTTCTTGTCTTACTCTTTTCTGACCAAGGATAAGAGGAAATGCTTCTCCCATCCCTCACCAAACACACAGCTTCCGAGGAAGGCATTTGCTTGGGCTAGAATTGGGAGCTATTTCTTTCATGATGTGCCAGGCCACAAGGTGTTTCTAAGAAATATACTATATATAAAGATTGGAGAAGTTCAGAACCAGCTTCTAATTTTTTTACACTAAAACAATAGGAAAGAAATCACCCATGATTTTTACTGTGTCAGTATATTATATAACATGATTCCTTAAACACTAAAATAATAATAATAATAATAATAATAATAATAATAATAATAATAATAATAATAATGTCTTTTTCTTCCTAAAAACTCTGAAAGCTAAATACAAAACCTAGTATCTCTATTAGCAAAAAACCTAGGTGTCACCTTGGAACGTAGACAGCAAAGTCTGAAGAGAATAGGTTGTAATGCAGTTACATTTTGATTTATAGGAGAGAAGGAATCTAGGGGAAAAAAATGGAGAAGGTAGATATTTTAGTCAGATTTTTCACTGCTGTGACTAAAAGATCTGCCCAGAACAACTTTAGGGGAGAAAAGTTTATTTGAGGGCTCACAGTTTCAGAGGTCTTAGTCCATAGAAGCTGGCTGCATCCCTTGGGGCTCTAGGTGAGGCAGAACATCATGGTAGAAGAGCAGAGGGAACCAGCTCACACACGGATCAGAAAGCAGAGAAAGAGAGAGCAAGACTCTACTTGCCAGATACAAATATATACCCCATAGCCATACCCCACCTGCCTTCAGTTACCACTCAATTAATCCTATCAGAGGATTAATTTACTGCTTGGGTTAAGGTTCTGGTAACCCAGAGGGTCTTAACTAGGGAGGTGCAAAGTAGTATTTGGATAATTAGCTCAAAGCATGCATTGGGTAAAATAACTTTTTGCATTTTTAATTACCCAGAATATTGCCTCAAATTTCTATTTCAGGATACAAGGATAGACCTGGGCGAAGCTATTTACTGGTGAGAGTTGAGGTTGGGAGAAAGTAGCAGGTGGGGCAAGTGCATCGAGAGTGAAATGAGAAGAGGAAAGTTTATAATAACTTTAAACAATCATTCTGCATAACAACACCAGGAATATAATTTTATAAATGGAAAATTTCTTAACAGCCATAAAATTCAGGAAAAAATAATAAAGATGAGTATTAAAAAATAAAGCTAACCAGATATCATTTCATTTTACATAAAATAGAAATTGCATTCCCAGCTGGTCTGAAGTTAAGACAGCTATTTCCATTTACTATGCCCCTTAAAGCAGTTTTAAAAGTATCAGCTTCTCTGCTCAATTGTAAAATGCCTGCTAGTTTTTGAAGGAGTGCTTTGGAGGGTGAGAAAGATTCAACTCTAAAATGGCTAAAAGACAGTTTTATGAATCTCACTGTGTCTACAAGATGAAGTATTCAAGCCGTTATCATGCGCTTATATTTCCAAGATGTGAACAGACAGCTTCTGACTCTGTATTGATGACTGCTTACTATGCTGGCACCTTTTGTGCTGCACAATAGGTAACACATCTGCAAAACTGTTCTCAGAAGCAGGAAAAGCAGCTGTTAAAATTACACTCTTCCTGCATTAAAACCACCCCCCGGTTGTGAGCCTTGTGAGTACTGTTAAGAAGTCATCTTACCTGATCCCTGTTGATGAGCTTTATATATATGTAGTCTTCTGAAAATATCATCAAGGCGTGTTGTCGGTCTCCTATTATTAGCAAGAATTCCACCTCTTGTGAAGCAACAGAAGCCAAACCATTACAGTTTATAGACCCCCTAATTCTCATCTATTATTAGGTAACCAATCTCCCATTGGGTTGAAAAAGACTGAAATTTGCATGGATATAGAGTTTAACAAGAAACATTCATTTCCATAGAAGAGGACATCTCAAGGTGGGACAAATCAGAAGTTTCTCATTATGTACTACTCCCCAGCCCCCCACCCAGCAGTCCACCAGAATCATGAGGGGTTCCATCCAGACTGCTCAACACTACCCTGGAGGAACTGGGCACCTTGTAAGAGTTTCCCTGTAATACAGAGTTTGGACAGAACACTTCACAGAAATTTCTGGCATTTCTAGGAAGCTGGATGCCTGGCCAGTAGTATTAAAGAAACCGTGGCCCAGGATCCTCTCACATTTTTCATTTTTATATTTTTTCTTAGGGCTGCTACAACAGATTACCACAAACTAGATGGCTTAAAACAACAGAAATTTATTCTCTCACAGTTCTAGAGGTCAGAAGTCTGGAATCAAAGTATCAGTAGAGCCATGCTTCCTGCTATTCTTGGGCTTTTCTAGGCTGTGGCCTTCCTTGTGACCACACCGCTCCTAAGTCTGTACCCAGGATCACATTACCTCTCCTGTCCATCCTATCTCCTGCCACTCTCTTAATAAGGGCACTTGTGGTGACATTTAAAGATCACCCAGATAATACATGATAATCTTTCCAAGATTCTTAACAATTCCATCTGCAAAGATTTTTTTTTTTTTTTTACAAATAAGGTAATATTTACAAATTCCAGTGATCAGTGATCACATGATCTTTTTTGTTTGGTTTGATTTTGGTTTTGGTTGGTTGGTTGGTTTGCTAGATATTTTTAACTTCTTTTAATTTTTGCATTACAGGTGATGCATGCAGTTTTTGTACTTGATATCTTTAAGTACCCATTATTCAACCTACTACAATATCCAAGACCCTAAGCCTTGAGTAGTTAAAGGTGTTTAAGCAATGATCCATAGCCAACTGTTGCAATTCTTGACTGACCAAAAGCTGTTAGTTTATTCAACATTTTCCTATAATCCATGCTGAAAGGTCTTTTTTTTTTTTTCTTAATGCTTGAAGACTTGCATGAGTCTGGCCTTGCCTCCTCTTCCTTTAATACTGATACTCGTCTTGATCATCTCTCCCATCACCTTCCCTTTGCCCAGTGCATTGACATTGCTGCTGTTAGTAAGAAGGGGAACCTATAAAATGCTTGACCTCTTTATCTAACTTGAATTCTCTTAAGGTGAGTCAGCAAGAAAATGAAACACCATTGACTGTCTTTATGCCAATATGACTCTCAGTTTTACTTCGTCTGTTTCAGCACCAAAAACTTGCCCCATGTGTCACAATCTGTTTCATATTCATTTGTTTCTGTGCTTCCCTAGTCCTAAATGAACAGGCAAAGAGAATGTGGGTGCCCATTTGCTCTGAGCCCACTGCTTAGCCAACTCCAGGCCTAGGTAAAAACTGGCCAGTACTAGGGACAAGGGAGGATTTAAGACTCTACCTCCCCACAAAATACCCTTCCAAGAAATAAACACCAAGGGATATTGTCCAAATTTGCTGGCCTCCCTAAACTTGTGGTCACTTTGGTTCAGGATTGGGGCTTGCCTTTTAACACTCACACTGCAAGGAAGAAAGGAAGTCCAGTGCAACTGCCCTGAGGAATGGCACCTGTAACCTAGGTGAATGTAACATACAGGGTCGGAGTGGGGAGAAAAAGAGACAATTCAAAGCACGGGGTCTCTACCCCCACTCCACTCAGAGCACTTAAGCCCCCAATCAACATGAAATGGGAGACACCAATTTCAATTTTCTTTCAGTCATTTTGGCCTCAGTTTCCTGGTAACAATCAAAATATGCACATCTTCCTACTACAGATATAATTATAGAATTTAAATATGTATTGTCATGCAATGTGATCCTTAAAAATATAATCCAATTACTTCATTGTAAATGCACATGTTTTTATGGGTGTTTTTCATTAGTTTAAAGGGGAACTTTGACAATTCATGATTTGTGGTGTGTGTGTGTTTGTTTGTTTGTGTGTGTGTGTGTGGGTACTGGGGATCAAACCAGGGCTTCATGCATACGAGGCAAGCACTCTAGCACTGAGTTACACTTCCAACCCAATAATTCATGATTTCTCATTGACTCTATAAACCTTAACAATTAAAGCTCAACTACAAGGAAGAAATAAAGGAAGTAAACAACTAAAAATACACAGATGGTATCACAACCTGAAAACTTCTGGTATGGAAGTGGTTTTAGAAGTCACCTAAATTAAGAAGAGTCTGTGTCAGTCAGGATAGGGTCTGTTATGCTGCAGTAATATGCAACCCCCAAATCCTGACGGTTCAAAAAACATCAAGGGTTTGTTTCTGCTCAAGCTAGTGTCTAGCATAGGTCAGTGGAGGTTCTGCACCATATTGTATTCATTTGTTGGCTAGGTTAACCACACATGGACAGCTTTTTTTGTGGTAAAGGAAAAAGAGACACAGCAAACTACATCATTTCTCTTGAATCTTCTGCCCAGAAATGGCAAATATCATTTCTGCTCACATCCATTGGTCAGAGAAAATCTTACCCTCACTCCTAAATTCCACACATGTTTAATTTACTGCAGAGAGAGGTAAACAGGATATTTAGCAAACTTCCATATATTCTCTCTTCAGTATTTCCCCAAATAGTCATTCAATCAGTGCTTAGGACTCCACCATTCTCTCAAAGAAACCCATTCTACATCCAGTCAGTACTAAGCATTAGGAAGTGCTGTTAGGTCGATGATAAATCTATCCCCCTGAAGCTCCCTCCTATTGATCCTTATTTTGGGCTCTTAATGACAGTGAGAAATATCTGCTTATTTTCTATGGGACAGCTCCTCATATCTGAAACACTCCAGCCCTTTAATTATTTCTCTTATAAAAGAGCACTTGGTCTTTTCGCAATACTTTTGTTTTTTCTTTTCTTTTTTTTTTTTTTTTTGAGAGAGAGAGAGAGAGATAACTTTTAATATTTGGCGGACACAACATCTTTGTTTGTATGTGGTGCTGAGGATCCAACCCAAGCTACACGCATGCCAGGCAAGTGCGCTACCGCTTGAGCCACATCCCCAGCCGAACTTTTGTTTTTTCTAAACCCCTATTCTGGTAATAAATTTTCTTCACATTCTCTCTGCCTCATAGAACTTTCTACACATTTGGCTTCTAGCAATGTGTTTTTTTTACCATCACATTTACTCCACTAGGCTTAAATGTCTGTGACTGTGCCTCTGGTCTCTCTCCCAAGATCCAACGAACAAGATTCAGCAGGAAGATACACGGTTATGGCACCCTAGGTATCCGTGTTCCATGGCACTGTTTGTACCTCATTAGTAAACATTTTCTTTAAATTATCTTGGATACTCATTAAATATTATCAGCTACTTAGAACCAAAGGATAATTATGAGTTTAATGAAGCGTGCACCAGCTTGCTCAAGTCTAACGTTTGTTTCTCTGCTGGGACCCCATTTTACTTTGCACTTATCCTTCAGCAAAGCTACTCTACAAAGTCACTTTGGCAATAAGAAGTATTTAATTAGATTAATGAATTTTTATCGCCTCTCCTAGGGATTAGGCTTGTTAAATCCTGGCGACCAAAGAACAACAGATTTTTTATTACTAAATGTTTAGGGATGCGCTGGTTGTGCTGCAGTGGCAGTCCTCATAAGTCAGCCTGCTCTGGGCAGTTCTACCTTGGATCCCTTGATAGGCCAGGGATATTTGGCAGAGACAACCTGTGCCTTCAGTTAAATCACAGAAATCAAAATGCAAATGAAATCATGTGCATCCCATACAGGGCTTTCGGCAGCTGTCTTTCTGTCAGAGGCTGTTGCCTTATTGTGCCCTGAGAAAATGTGTCCCCTCTTCCTCTATCTGGAGGTGTTTTGGAAGAAAGGGAAGACCCTACAACCAGAGCTTCTAGCTTTGCATGACAGCATGGTATCCACTGACATTTTCCCAATACTGTGGCATGGTGATTCATAAAAAGGCATGAGGGGTGGGTTTTTTCCAGGAGTGCTGTGCCACTCATCTAAAGATGCTAAGTGATATACATATGTAAAGCAATTTGGCATCTTTCTTAGCTAATGCTTTGAATTATGGCAATATCTTTCATCTAGAAACTTCAAAGTCCTTTAAAAAACCAAGCCACACTTCTCCCCATTACATTCCTACGAGGCAGTTTTCAAGCATGAATGTCCCCACTTAATAAATGGAACCACTAAGGCACAAAGGCTCAGAATCAGTCAGAGTTGTGAAACAAATTGCAAAAGGAGTTCTGTGATGACAAGAAGTGTATAAACCCAATGTGATCATGGAAACATCTCCCAGAATTTTAAGATGACTCCCCAGGAAGGGACAGAAATGGGAATGGGGTCCACAAGGAGACAGGAGACTTCCAAGAATGATAAATTTTTCAACAGAGCAGGAAAAAAAGCAAAGAACAGGAGATCTTGAAAGCAACTTTGCGCAATTCAGAAGGAAATACAAACTAAAATATTAACAAGGAAAGTATCTCTAAATTTAGTCAATTTGTAAACATTTAGGATTTATTACGCAGTTTAAATAGTGACCATATAATTTTTCACTCAAACTGGGACAGTTTTGAGAATGCAAAGCGGTATCATTAATAATTACACTAATTGTACCTCTCTGTTCTCTTGCATTTGGACTAGTAAGCAATGTTTTACAGCCTTTTGAATAAGTGTTCTCATCTAAACACTGTTCAGCTGTTAGCAAAACCTCATATTTTAATAAAGGAGCTGAGAGAAAATTTTTTTTAAAAGTATTGAGAAGGACTTTCCATAACTGCAGGAATGTAAACTGGATCTACATCACTTTTCTACTTAAAATCAGTTTTTATCTAATACTTTAGGTGGAAGAAATGCTACCTGCAAATACATTGTACAAGGATAATTATAATTCAATTTTTTCCCTTCTTTCCAATTTTTTCAGAACAGTGTTCTCCGCAGCCCATGTTTAGCTGATCTGACTAAAGCAGTCACAAAGAAGGCATATTTGGAAGTGTAGTTACCTGTAGACATAGACATTTATCACCATGCCAACGCTGTCAATAGTTACATCCTTGATAGCAAGATTCAGACAGAATGACCCTACGAAAGGAGGAGTCCCCCTTCCCACTCACCCTACCGAGCTAACTAATGAAAACAGTATCATGGAGGAGGCTTTTTTGGAAAGTTTCACTTAGGGACCCAGAATAAGAACTGTCTACTTGCCTCTAGACCAGTTCTATTTTGCAGAATACTCTGATATATGTTCTGTAACTGCATAGTCTCACATAGTAGCCACTTCTCACATGTGATTGTCAAGCATTGGAATGAGTCTAGACACTGGAGAAGTGTTTAATTTTATTTAATTTAAATTTAATAGTCATGTGTGGCTAGTGGCACCCATAGTAGATCAAGTCAGTGTTTGCTTCAATTTTTTTCAAGTTTTTAACACTGAGGAACAGTTTTGGATATTAAGAATTACCTTTAACTAGAAAAGGGGTTCAAATTGTAAGTTCAGCCTAACAAGACAGGAGCAAGAGTGGGAAGGAACGCTTTAGTTGTTGATGATGGCATCCACCATCAGGGCAATGATTTAGCTGTAGGGGCTTAGGGGCAATGTCGCAGCTTTAAAGGATAGACTCTCAAGAGAGAGAGAAAGCAGTGCACCTACATCCATATAGCCAGAAAGTAGAAACAGATGTGAATCTGCCAAAATGTGAGATCTCTTGCACGTGACTAGATGCATCTTTAATTTCTTTTATCTGTAGTTTAGGTGCAGTTTAAAGTAGCTGAATGGTTGCCTTTGTGCTAATATCATTTAACACTAAGTTTGAGTGGCAGGTCTGATTCATCAAGATAGCAAGATCTGTCCTGGTTTGGATGACTCTTCCTCCAGTGGAAGACAGCTAAGAGACTACAGATTCCAGAGCTCTTCGGTCAATGCCTTTTCTAAAAAACTCTGATGTCAGACTACCCCCTGCTGGAAAGAGGAGGAAGAAAAAAATAGGGTCCTTAAAAACAGAACCTCTGCCCTCCTATTTCCTACATGGGTGTTCTATTTTACTCACAATTCAGGAGTCTATCACGATGCACAAGTTGGATAAAAATGTGAGGCATCTGCCTTGGTCATGTCATTCTGTTTCTTCTAGATCTCAGGGAGCTGACAATTTAGAGGCTGACCCACGATGGGTAATGTGAACTAGATTCTGAGCCTCTTTATCACAGGCTTGCCATTCATTACAGGATCTCTGCAGTTTTATAAAGAATAGCATATTTTATGAAAAAAACCTAAGCTAGATAAACCAGAGAGGAGTTCAAATTAATGCAGTTCACACACACAAATCAATTCAGCATGTGGATATCAGTCAGCTAACCACCTGACATAATGTCCTTCAGTCACCAAACCATGCTATGAATTCAGTTATTGAAACAATTTGGCACTAACCCATATTTGCAACATCAATACACCTGTTTGCTATTAAGGCATAACAAAAGGACAAATTTCCTTTGCTATAAAGATATTTCCTAAAGTCCAAAGTAAAATCAACTGTATTACAGAACATCTCTGACCTATAGAGTCATGATATCAATATTTCCTATGCAAATTCAGAAATAAGCATTTATTTCTGGATTCAACTTATTTAACTCTAACCTCATTTAACTATTCTACTTTTTTAGAATTATAGAATTTTCTGTATCTATTTATCCCATTTCCAAGACAGAGTAAGATATAAAATTTATATAAAATTGATTCAGTTAAAAAAATTCCATTTCATTATATTCTTACTAAAGGGGAGTCATAGCTAGGACTTCATCAAAATAGTCAAATAGCATGTGAGCAACACTGATGTACCAGATGCCATTCAGCTTCATTTAAATGGACCCTGCCCTGGAGCCTTGAAGTTGTAAGCCAGACAATACTAAAGACAGGTTACACTGAAAAAAAAAAAAAAGCAGTGGTCTAGATATTGTTAGAAACAAACTATCACCTATTAATAAAAATTGGTTGGATTACCCATTTATTAATTTTCCTTCACTTCATGACAATTATGCTTTGACAAAATCCTGGAGCACCACTACTAAAATATTAGAGCCCCATTTAAACCAAATTTAGTTTCTGAGAAAATGACACATTGTAAAAGCAAAGACACATCCAGTCATTAAATCTGCTGCAAGGTCTGAACTAGACAGACTAGAAATGAAGTAATGCTGTCACTTGCAAAACTGTTTATCTGATGATAGGCACCAGCCAGCAATAACCAAGCCTGATCCCTATAGAGCATGCAGCACTTTAGGTTGTTCTGGTATAGTGGTGATTTACGTCATCTCAAGGGCCTGAAATCACAGGAGGAGAAGGGAGGGAGAGGACAGAGTAGAGATGATGGCAGTGAGGCAAACAAGAAGATCATTGCTGCCAGGTGTGGTGGCACATGCCTGTAATCCCAGTGGCTCAGGAGGCTGAGATAGGAGGCTCACAAGTTCAAAGCCAAGCCTCGGAGCAAAAGGGAGGCACTAAGAAACTCAGTGAGACCCTATCTCTAAATAAAATACAAAAAATAGGGCTGGGGATATGGCTCAGTGATTGAGTGCCCCTGAGTTCAATCCCCATACTACCCCTCCCCCACCAAAAAAAAAAAAGAAGACCAATGCAGACTTTACCATCATTTCCACTTGAAAGAACAAAAGAAGTTACCATAGGTGAATGACCAAGTTAGAGGATCATCTAATTTCAGGAAATTCAAGAATTTCATAAAAGATAATCTGTCTCCAACTTGTCCTTGCCCCTGTCTGCTCTGCTCTTGTTTGGAACTTCACGGATGGAAGTTGCCACCCTACAAGGGATGCATGCCTATGGATGTGCACGTGCACACGTCTGTCCCGAAGGCCCTCAGCGATCCTGGAGGTCTAACAAAGTCCGAGAAGAGATTCTGAAAAGACATGATACAGGACTCCACTGACATATGAGAAGATTTTTGGACATGCTCGTTCTGTCACTTGGTTAGAAGAAAGGCGTAGGCAACCAGCTGAGCAAAGTGCAGTGACCAGCTTTTCCACATCCAGAAATGAGCTCCTCCACCAGGGCTTGCACAGGCACATCTGGATAGGATGAGGCAGATCTCTTCCTTTCAGCCACCTTTATCTCCCATTGTACGAAGTGAAAACAGGAATGTCTATTTTCCCGACAAAGGTGTTTTGCTAAAGCTTGAAAAATGCCTTGACATTGCAGTGATAGGTGTTTCTGGAGGGAGGTTCTTCAGCACAGACAGGCTGCAGAGGGCAATCTGCTGGCTCCCCAGGGATCAAAGTTGCCCTAGGAGGGTCTGTTTGGACCCATGCATTGGATCTAACCCCATTCCTTTCTCCCTTCTTCACAGTTATTCTTTCTCAAACGTGAGCAAGTGCTGACAGCCAGTAGGAACAGGGCCACAGCTGCTCATCCACTGGGACAGCCCCTGAGAAGAGAGCTGTGGCCCCGTTATTACTGGGGCTGTCCCAGTGCGTGAGCAGCTTTACTGTCAGGCTTCTGAAAGCCTAGGAAGATGAAAAGACGAAAACAGTAGCGAGCTGCAACTTAGTTCCCATCACGAACTTGACGTTGATGAAGACTTCACATCTTTTCAGATACATTAACAAAGGCTTTCACTTGTTAAAAAGGAACCATCCGAAGGGAGAAGCATGTGGAAGAAAAATCTCTTAAAAATTTGCCTATGTCTCTAAAATTTTGGAGTGATCATAAAAAGAGATAAATTTAGAAGGTATTTTGATAGAAATTTCAAGATGCTTTTAAATTCATTAAATAAATAGATCACACCTAACCAACCACTTCATTATCTTGGCCACTTTTATGATCAATGTAAATCGATCTCAGCTAGAATATTCAATGTGGTTTTTTTTTTTTTCAAGACAGTGGTTTCTGATCAAGACCATATGAGTCACAGATCAATTAATCTATTACGTACTAAACCGCCTCTCTAGTGTTGACAATTAATGCTTATTGCACACTCAATATGTGCCAGGCACCATGTTGGCACTTTACATGCATGATCTTTAAGTCCTCAGGACAGCCTTCCAAGGGAGGTCCATGATTTTATCCCGTTTACAGAAGGGGTAATGAGGAACTTAGCGAAGGTCACCTACCAAGTAAGGCAGAGTCAGGACTGGAACCCAGTGTACACCAGAAACTGTCCTCTTAACCACCACAACAATCCCCATACAACACATGGAATCTCTCATCAATTCATACACACATCTAGAGCATATATGTAAGCAATACACACATGTGTGTGTAAAAGAGCTGTGGTACTTAAGAAACGTGGGTAACCATTTCTAAACCTTGAAAAGGAAAAGGTAGTCAGTCTATGCAAGTTGATCTTAGCAGCCAATGCAAATCTGTTCCATTTGGCTTTACTGACCTATCTCTGGAATAATGAAAATTTAACAACCTGAATATTCTTGGTACAAGCCTTAGATGTATTTGTCTGCATATTGCATAATACTAGGTATGTAAACTAAAAGGTCTTACTGTCTCCTACCAATCTTTCACAGACTGCATCCTTGAAGTTTGATTTAGTGTTACTGGTTTCTGATTTAATATCAAAAATAATTCCAACCTAATAAATCTCCTTACAGAGGAAGACTAAGGAAAAGGGACAGATGTGAGTGCATCTTCACGTACTGATATTACAGGTGTGAGTTTAATCAGACATAAAATTTTCACTCCATTTGCTGAAATGTACTGTGTCGATGGAGCCATCTCTTTCTCAGTGACAGGCATGATGTTAATTTCTCATGAGTCACGTGTGAAGTGACCAGGGGAAGAAATACAATCAATCCATCCAGAAATTGGATCTGCAAAGGTACCCTAACAATGGAATGGAAATACCACAGAATTTGCTTAGCGCTAAGGTCTTGACAACATCTATTCTGCTTGGCACTGAGAAGAATTTTTTTTAAAAGAGAAGAAAGGGGAGAAGGATAAAGTGGAAATCTAATTTTGAGAAATAAGGATTAAAGGTTCCATTATTCATGCTGTTTTCACTGTATATATTGAGTTAACAACATGTGATTTTACTGGATGAAAATGTGGGCCCCATGCAAGGAGAGTGTGGTGCAGATAAATCCCCACAGCGACAGTAATAAGTGAGGGTTAGTGTCTTGTCTGCGTGCGGCTGTAAACAGTACTGTGTTTGGAGCTGGTGTAATAAGTGGAGATTGTTCCTGGACTTACTGGGGAGCACAGATAGTTTCTGCTGCTGGGAAAGCAACCCCCCCTGAGGCACACCACCGCTATCTTCCTGCTTATCCTGTTGTAATGTGTGAATTGTGGGCCCCAAAGTGCAAAGTCCCTGCAGGAGGCAGGTCTGAAAGCTCCTCTGAGTTGGCTGCCTGCTTTCTTTTATTTATTTATTTATTCTTTCTACACATGGTTTTGTCAATACTTGAGAGGTCTATGTCCACCCCCCCACCATCAACAACTCACTCCCTTCCTATCCCAAGGGTTAGGGGTCAGGAGAAGAAAAAAAAAATGCTGAACCAGTTAAGTAAAGGAAACCCTGAGGAGCCCAAGTGTGGATCAATCCATTGTGATCAGGCAAGGAGAAAAACAGATAATAAATTGATTTCAGAGCCCTGTCATGAGTTCCAATCTACGGCCCCCTCACCAGGCTCCAAGGTCACATGGCTAAAGACAGGTCATGACACCAGGGGAGGACAGCAATAGTTCTTCCAAATCTCATAATGTGCTAGCTAGCTAGGAAAAGCGGGGACTTAACCTCAGCCTTTCCTGATGTCCAGGATTAAAAAGAAAAGGTACTTATGCCTTCAAACTGATGCTGGTGGTGAGCTGCATACCTTCTAAAACGTGTCACCTTACCACTGCGTAGTGTATTCACTGTTAAAAAGCCTGCACATTACCATTACAGTGGAGATTGGATCAGGCAAGAGTCATCAATAGATGATAAATCCAGAGGAAATTTCAGTGCAGGGAAAGATATTTCTGTGATTTTAAAGTGCCTCCTCACAAGGAGAAATGCAGTAATTATGTATCAGAGAACCCCGGCAGCATCTAGACAGAGTGATCAAAACACCATCTGAGATGCCCATCATTTCCCTCTGGATGTGCCAGGAGATCCACAGTGGAGCACGTTGGCACAGAACACATCCAGGTGAGCCAGCATCCAACCACAAGAAAGCCTCTGACAAGATGAGAAATGTTCTAATGAAAAAAAGATGGGGGCCTGTATTCTTCAAAAATGCCAAAGTCATGGGGATGTAGCTCAGTGAGAGAGCTCTTGCCTAGTGTGTGCAAGGCCCTGGGTTCAAACCCACTACCACCAAAAAAAAAAAAAAATCTGTATATTCCACATTAAAGGAGGCTAAAGACACGACAACTCATTGGAATACCTGACACTAGACTGAATTCTGTGTTAAGAGAGCAAAAGGCCATACAGGCCACTCACAAAATCAAAATATGGACACTAGCCTAGACAAAAAGTATGTATCAATGATAAATTTTCTGAAGCTGATTATTGGATACTGAGCTTAGATATGAAAGTATACCTGTATTAAGAATATGCTCTAAAATATTAAAGGATAAAGACCATAACATATGTAAATGGCACTTAAATGTTTCAGAAAATATAGTGTGAGTGTACATGTGTGTCTGTGTGTATGTATGTATATATACATACATATATAAAATCTTACAGAGGTATAGACACTGTATACATGGAAAGAAATTACAAAGAAAGCAAATGGAATAAAATGATGTTGATACTGTTCTAATTCTTGCAGTTTTCTGTAAGTTTGAAATTACTTTCAAGTAAAAAGATTTTTATAAGAATTGTAAGCCTTCCAGTCAACACTGCATCTTTCCTAACTTATTTCATTTGAATAGATGCAGGAAACAAGGACAGGACCCAGAGATGCACTGGCACACTTCATCCCGTACCTGTTCTACCAGAGCTGTGACATCTTGTACTCAAACCACCCCCCAATTTCTAACCAAGAAGTGGGTTGTTGAAGGCAGCTGTGTACTATGCTGACAAATTTTCATGCATAAAGGAAAATCAGGGTTTTTTTTTTTTTGTTTTGTTTTTTTTTTTTTTTAAACTGCCTGCCACCTCCTAAAGTCATGCACTCTTCAACACTGGAATTCTAAAGAAATTTTTATGTTGTTGGAATTTCCAATTATGATCATATGTGCCATACTCTCATTTTCCAACACAAAAATAAAGTAGATAGATGGCACTCTAAAATAATTCAAACTAAGACCTATGATATAATTTGACAAAAAAAACATATTGTTGTAGGTTACATTATCACTACCTTTTTATTTAACTAACAATGGTTTCACCATGTCTTCACTGATAGCCCACAGATATCCAAGTGGTTGGCAACTCAGTCTCAACTCTTAGTTAACTGAGACTCATAGTCTTGCATTTCTATTCAACCTCTTTCTTAAACTGCAATTTAATAAAGAGATTGTGACCTTTTTTATTTTTTAAATAGAAGGTCTTACTAAGTTGCTGAGGCTGGTCTTGAACTTGTGATCTAACTTCCTCAGCCTCCCAAGTCACTGCAATTACAGGCATTTGCACCCAGTAAGATTTTTTACATTCTCCAGGCCAGGAGCAGGTTGATTTGTCCCTGGGAAACATCAACATTGATAGTTTTTTCCAGCTCTGTATTCATTGCTCAGAATGGTGAGGTAACTGGGGTACCCTGTTATACATGTCTGTATATTCATCAGCAACTTGAGTGACGACAAGAGAAGTGATTGGAAAGATTACCTCTGGGGGATCCAGCTGACATTTGGAGTGACGTCCTCCTCCTTGGTAGGTCTTGAACACCAGTTACCCACCTAGACCTGTAAGAGATGGTTCATATTTTGCTAAGCTGCTCAGTCTCTTTCCACTCAGCCTGGCAGCCTCCTGGCAGCCACTTTTCAAGAAGCAAATGTCTGACACTCAACATCAGCTCACCCTCTCTGGACTTCTCAGGATCCTGAATATCTCTAGTCCTTGCTGCCTCAGTGTTCTTCATTGCTTTCAGACAAATGATTTTTAATATTTGTCGACATGTTCCAATGATTGTCACCTGGAAAGCAAGGCCAAAATAAAATACTATACCATAGCTGGATGTGCCAATATAATTATTGAGCAAACACAGGAGGATGTGAAATTTGACCAGAGAGAAACTTGAATCAAGTGAGGAGGATGGTTATGAAACAAGATGAGAAGGATGTGGCTCTCACGGACATGGAAGCAAACAGCAGAAAAGATGTGGACGAGTGTATCTCATCATTCAGCAAGTGACCATAAAGCATACTCTCTCATACTTTTCCTCCTTTAAAAACTAAGTGATGCTTTTTGCCCCTATTTAACTTTACCTGCACAGGGACAGAAAGAGGACTTCAGCGAGTTAAACCAGTCTTCTCAACTGCAAAATGTAAATAATAACAGGAGCCACTTCATAGCACAGGAGGCTACAGGAGAGCCTTGACTGAACACTTACTGCATGACAGGCCCTGGAGACACTCCACATTCAAACCTCACCGCCACCCTTGACAGGGGCACCACTATTTTCTCCACTTTACAGACGAAGAAATTGAGAAAGTAATTGGCCCAAAGTCTCACAACTATGAAGTGGCAAAGGTAGAGTGAAGACCCAAGCAGTCAACTGTGGGTTTGATGGAGCTTTACCTATATACAAAGCATTCTTTAAAGATAGCCACCACGTGGCTGGGTAGCTTGGAGTCAAAGAAGCAGGATCACAAGTTACTTCTTGTAAGTCAAAACATATATATATATATATATTGGCCTGTCAGCTGCCCCCTTCCCTGTTCCTGGCATTTTGTCAAAGTTACCACTTGCTAGAGGTTCCCAGCCTATAGCCCCTGCCTCTCTTCCACTTTCCAAAAGCAAGGAAGGACCTGACAGTTGACTCCTTCCTTGTACCCAATGCTGAGACTAACCCTATAGCCTCTATATCTCATTTAATCCACAGCCTGCCTGGGAGCCTGCTTTTATTATCTTAGTTTTAACTATTTTTATTATTTTATAATTTAATAGTTGAGGAAACAGGAGCCCACACCATTTCATAGCTTGCTGTTGTCTGTCCTCAGAATCTAAAACCTGTTCATTGAATTGTGCAATTCCATTTCAGATCCAAAAGACAATGCTGGAGGTTAGGTTTCACAAAGAAGCATTTCTTCTTTCTTTTTTATTTATTTTAATTATGTATATATGACAGCAGAATGCATTTTGATTCATTGTACACAGTTGCAGCACAACTTTTTATTTCTCTGATTGTATACAACGTATATCGCACCATATGTGCAGTCATACATATACCCAGGGTAATGATGGGCTGTCTGTCTCACTCCATCGTTCTTCCTACCCCCATGCCCCCTTCCCTCCCCTCTCTCCTGTTTGCCCAAAGTTCCTCCATTCTTCTCATGCCCCCCCATTATAAATCAGCATCCACTTATCAGAAGAACATTCAGCCTTTGGTTTTGTGGGATTGGCCTGTTTCACTTAGCATGATGTTCTCCAGCTCCATCCCTTTGCCTGAAAATGCCATAATTTTATTCCTTTTAATGATGAGTAATATTCCATTGTGTATACACACCACAGTTTCTTTATCCATTCATCTATTGAAGGGCATCTAGGTTGGTTCTACAGTTTAGCTATTGTGAATTGAGCTGCTATAAACATCGAAGTGGCTGCATCACTATAGTATGCTGATTTTAAGTCCTTTGGGTATAGACCACGGAGTTTCTGAGATGCTCTAAAATCAGTATCTCAAAAACCAGAGGCTGGGTCCTTGACTAGCAAGGAATCCTTGTGGGAAAAACCTCTTCAAGAACTTTTCTTTATAGGTTAAAATCTTCTAGAAAAATAATGAATACTGCCAAACTTAATTTGTCCCCAAATTTACCAAAGAAGAGACTTTATTTTTATAAAAAAATGGAAAATCCAATATTTAGTATAATACATGAATCACACTGCAAAATTTAAGAACAGTGAAATTTGAATGGCCCTGCACATGGGGGTAATTCTTCCCTCTTTCCCCAGTTCCCAGAGTGGCCCCCGGAAAAGGGTGGCTGCAAGAAGTGTACAGCGATCAGCTTATGCATTTCCATAGCTGGTGGACATCAGGCTCCCCATCAGGAAGTTAAGAGAAGTCTGAACAAATGTTAAATAAACTGGGAATTGAACTCTTTTTCTGCATGCCTAGTTATAATGAATGATATCTGGAGACTCTTTGACCAGGAAATTAAAAAATCTACATTTCATGATTTAGTGGAAAGAATAGTAATTTTTGATCAAGTTAAGGGGGCCTCGGGGAATGGCTCTGCCCCATTCTAACACTTCTCACTGTGTGTCCTTGAACAATTTGCTTAACCTGTCTGTGCTTCTACTTCCTCATTAGTATTATTCTCACTTGAGAATACTAGGAGGATGCTGGTGAATGGATCATGGGATCATGGAACCAAAGCAGGTTAGGTTTCTTATCCTACCCTTTCAGAATAAGGACCCTGAGGTGATATTAAGCAATATTTCTCTTGCTTAATCCCTGAGCAACCTTTCTTCAACTTCAGTATACAGAGAATTATCAGGACACTTTTTGAAGCAAGAATTTTCTTGCCCTAATGCAGCAGTGAGATGTTAGGCCAGACTCTCTAGCCCCCACTTTGAGTAACGCCTTTCTAACAATGCCCCTGTTGGGACCAAAACCACACCTTTATTGTACCTCTCTAAACGAAACCCAGGAACCCACATTTTCTCCTTTACTTGTTTTCTATTTGCACTGGTCAGGGTGCCAACGGTCCCTGTTTGCCTCCTTCCTGAGTTTCCTGGGACATTTGGGCACAGAGTGTACTGCCAGTTCCATAGCACCCTTTCTGCCTGCCAGATTTATGCCATCATCAGCTGCTTCCAAAAACCTAAATCATGCCTCAGACAGTCTGTGCAGAGGGGACCTTGAGGCAAAAAGTTAAGTGAGAAGTGGAATCACTCCATGACAATTAGAGTCCTTTGAAATGACTTTCACTTTTCCTAAGTATTTTAAAGAAATATGATTTCCCACCACAAAGCCTGTGAAGCTTTCCTGATATTGTTATTTAGGAAATGTACAAATAGAGGGTCGTAGCAGCCCGGGGTTTCTCTGGATCACCAAATTCCACAAACAGTATCTAGGTTTCATGTTAGCCAAAGATTTTTGTTATTGTTGTTTATCTGCTTACCACAAACAGCTGGTAAGTTAACATATTCAACCTCATTTACTTATGCTCTCTTCCATTTCCTCCTAACTGATGAGGATGAAAACGAGCAGCCGCTGATCCTCTACGTGCACAGGAGGACGAGGGCGAGGAAGGGGAAGAATGCCAGCGTCTGGATTCTCCCATGACAACGCGGCTCGCAGGGCATTCCTGTGTGTGCTGCTGCAGGGCAGCTACCGAGCCTACTCCTATTTCCAGATCCTCATCCCGACCGGGGATGAAATCAGTGTGTGGAAGCCAGGCGTGAACTGAAAAGGGGCCCCCACGAAACCTTGGCTGTGGATGCCATCCCTGTAAACCACTCATTGTCGGCGTGAACGGTGCACTAAAACCCTCCACTGTTCTGAAGTTAATCCTGTCTGATCTATTAGTGTTCAGCTGCTATAGGATGATTAACCTACCAAGGCTATAATCGGTATCTAGGAGAAGAAAATATACAGTGGTCATGGCAATGGGGGGGGGGTAAGGTCCTTGATTAAGACTCCCATAAGTCCCATGTATACATAGTCCTTATCATAATTAAGAATTTCTCTTCCTCTCTCATCCTCCTCTTGTGTTCACACATGCGACTTCCAACAGAAATCCCTCTTGTTCCAAAAGTACAAAAATCAACACCGACCAGCTCTCTTTTTATTCAGCCCTGGTGCCTTCTCATACCCATTCCTGAAATAATATCCTAAAGCCATCACTTGTTGCTGCAGGGTAACGGGACAACATGAAAAAGAATATCAAATGAGGACTGTTCGGTCTCTGAAAATTTCAAATGTGGCCGAACGAAGCCGTCTCTGTTTCTTACTCAAGCGCAGAGCTCCCCCTAATGACCAGCCTCGGAGGGGAAAAAAAGGAGAGAGCCACTAGTTTTATATTATCCTACATTTCCATTTACAAAACAAAGTAAGCCACTTGTCAAGTGCTAATTGCGTTGGAGATAATAATGCCCTCCTTGTTACCCTCTTGCTGGCCACCCACAATTTTCCCTACCACTCCCAGCAGGCTCTGTTAAAAACCCCACTCATCAAGGTCACCCGTGGGGGTTCCCATGTCCCCCACTAAGATCCAGCCTATGGCACGGTGAGATCTTTCACACCGAACCTAGTTTAGATGGCATCTCCTCATCACAAGTGCCAGACTGTCACAGTGGACTCCCGGGACCCGTTTGAAAAATTATATTTTGGGTCCTGAATTAAAGGATTGCGTGTTTTTCCTGCAGGCCAGCTGCTGGCTGACTGCAGTGCCAAGAAGACTCTCTTCGAAGTGCACTCCCATGTTTCTTCCCAGCGTTGCTAATCCTCTGGCTGAGTACCAGCTGGGAAGTCTCTATGGGGGCTTGTTTACTTACTGATAGGGCAGGACCCTGGTATCTGCTCTGCTCCAGAGTACCTCGAAAACTCAAGAATACACAGAGTCCTCCAAACCGCAGCAGCTCCCACATTGAAAGGAAATGGGTGTCGTTTTCTGAGGCTGGCAAAAGCCTCCTGTCACTCAGGGCCTCATGGCAGGTAGAACACATGAGATATGCTCCCCCTCCAGCCATCCTCTGCCCCTCATCCTCTTTCAGGTTTGACTTCCATCAAGTTTATATGATGCAGGTCCTGCCCCTGGGCTCATATCGTGTACCCCAGTGTTATGGTTTGGATCTTAAATGTCCCTCAAAAGTCCAGCCTGCAGAGCTACCGGGAGGTGGTGGAGCCTTTAGGAGGTGAGACCTCGTGGAAGGAGGTTAGGTCACTACAGGTGTGCTCTTGAAGGACACATTAGGATCCTGTCCCTCTTCTCTCTTTCTTCATTCCTAGCTGCTATGAAGTTAGCAGCTTTGCTCGGTTAACTGCTTCCAGTCATGATGTAATGCCTTACCACAGGCCCAAGGCAATGGGGCCAATGAACTATGGACTCCAATCTCTGAAACCATGAGCCAAAGCCAAGCTTTCCTCCTTTAAAGTTGATTTTCCTCAGGTATTTTGTCATAGCAATAGGAACCTAACTAACAATGCCCAGGTATTAGATGTTGACTTCAGACTTCTTCTCCACCTCAAATCTTATTCAATGAGCTCTCAAAAGAGTCACTCACTCCAAGACCTTCCATTAGGATTCAACATGACTAAAGCACTTAATCCAGGGGTGACAAATTGCAGGTCCACAAATCCAGCCAATTCAGGGTAGCCAGAGATTTTTTTTTTTAAGACCATGAAGTGTTTTCCAAAATTATGAATTAATTACTGACATTTTAAAATCAGAATATTCATATATTAATATTTTTTTAAATAAATGAAACAGGCTGTCTAGACCCTGATCCTCCAAATCATGGGGGCTAAGCCACGCACAGCTGGCCCTCAGAGGAGCCTGGGGATCGCCCTCCTGTCTGTCCCACCCTAGCAGCCCTTCCACAAGCCACAGGCCTGGCCCCTGAGGCACTGTGTTTGCAACCATGAATTAATCAGATATATAACACATTCACACAGATTAGTTTATTTGGCATCTCTCCCAGGTAACATCTTTTTTTTTTTTTTTTTTTTTTTTTTTTTTTTTTTTTATTGATTGTTCAAAACATTACAGAGCTCAAGACATATCATCTTTCATACATTTGACTCAATTGGGTTTTGTACTCCCCAAATACATAATACAGACTCACTTCTGTTACATACTCACATTTTTACATAATGGCTTATTAGTGACTGTTGTATTCTGCTACCTTTCCTATCCCCTACTATCCCCCCTCCCCTCCCCTCCCCTCCCATCTTCCCTCTCTACCTCCTCTGCTGTTGTTCAATTCTTTCCCCCTTTTTTTTTTTCCCCCCACCCCCTTGCCCCTCATAACCTCTTATAATTTTGTGTATCACTGAAGGTCTCCTACCATTTCCATATGTTTTCCCTTCTCTCTTGCTTTCTCTCCCCCCATTCGTCTTAGTTTACTGTTAGTCTTTTCCTCATGCTCTTCCTTCCTGTTCTATTCTTAGTGGCTCTCTTTATATCAAAGAAGACATTTGACATTTGTTTTTTAGGGCTTGGCTAGCTTCACTTAGCATAATCTGCTCTAATGCCATCCATTTCCCTGCAAATTCTATGATTTTGTCGTTTCTTAGTGCTCAGTTAAAATGCCTGTCTACCAAAGATTCCTAAGAAGTGACTCTAATGAAATCCGATAATAGGAGGGTCAACATGGAGAAATACTCTGACTTTTGAAGGCTTTTCAAAAGTCTCCCTAATGTCCCACAGACAGTTGGTTGCTTGCCATATTTTCAACATAGGACCCACTTTGTACGATCTGGTTGATTTGTTCAAATTAGTTCCACTTAAAAACTAAAAATAGACAATGTAGAATAACCTTACATCCTTCTTTGAACAAAGCAGACTATGCATAAAATAAATACAGAATTTTGAGATGGGGCCTGAAAATAAACTCAAGACCAGGGCCTAAAAGAAATCACACTATTTTATTTGTGTCTTTTCTAGGTTGTCTTTTCCTTCTGATTGTTTTTTTAAGGAATCTGTATTCATAAGATAACTCAAAGAGGTTGTCTTCAGGCAAATGCTGTGTTATTTTCAGCTAAGGAAAAAAAAAAATCTGGGCAGGCCAAGAGCTATCAGAACGTCAATCACTAAGTTCAAAGTGCAGACAGCCAGTGAAAAATTCCCAGGGTGGGCAGAACTTTAAAAATTATTTTGGAAAAGGACTTACAAGACTGTCTTTTTGTGTGTGTGCGTGTGTGGTGCTGGGGATCGAACTCAGGGCCTTGTGCATGCAAGACAAGCACTCTACCAACTGAGCTATATCCCCAGTACTTTTTAAAATATGAGTTAGATTGGGAGGGTTTATTGATTCAACTGATAAAGAGAAATATATATAGATATTATGCTGTTTAGAGAATACAAGTTCTCCATAAGAATATGAATGTGCCCAATTCTTATTATCTCCCTGCAAGTTCCCATCCTTGATACACACAGTCCAGGAGCACTCTTAAATACTTGTCGCCTGACTGTGTACATGAAGCCCTGCTTCTCAGCCTATTATAACATAGCTTGTCCTCTTTTACCCAAAGGACTTTTGCAATTAGAATGTTATAATCAGAAGTTAATCAGGCAGAACATTCATAATACTGCCTATAATTTTACTAGGAAAAAAAATATACTTATACGAGACATTACTTTCTTTCTTAGTCTCTTACCTTTTACAGCCCTATAACATTGAATTTTTTAAAATTATAGATGAAATCTTAAAACATCATTATAAAAATGCTACAAAATATTTTTCTTAAAGTTAATTAGAAGGGCATTCTTCATTATTTAAAAGTCTTTTATTAAAATCCTCAACAAAAAAGAATTACACCAAAGCATTGGTAGGGCAAAGTGTCACAGGATTAGCCAAAGAGCAAGAAAGAATATAGAGAGGAGGCATCGCAAGATGCCCTTCAGAAAAGATGATGATTGAAATAGAGTCAGTTAAAATGCTAAGTGGAGGGGGAAGGACAGGAGAGGGAAGGAGAAGTCAGATGGCCATACTGCAAAACTATATTTCTGAGCATTCTGCTTTTCTCCTTGAATCCATTGCTATTAACAACTGCAGGCCCTCAAAAGAACCAAAAGTCACCCTTAACCCTGGACTCTAGAAGTTACTGGCACTCCTGACTCTCTCCCTGCTGTGAATGCCCAAGAAAGCAGAATCTTTGTAGGGCTTTTTAGCACCGGGCCTCTTTATTACACTTTAGACCTATGAGAAGACTTCATGGTGTGTTTCTGCTAAGATTGTCTCTAGACGAAAACTAACATCCACAATTATAGAGCAATGTCCAGTGCCCTCAGCTGAAGGAGGAGAGAGATTTGCAGAGGATCACTTCCCCTGAAAAACCTATTGCTCCCTCTGCACAGGTACAGGATCTGGTATCAGGACAATTTTAAGCTGACTGCACAGTCTATAACCAAGGAAAATAGGTCAGGTAACTTAGTGTTACCTGACCATGTGACAGGCCACTGTATATACACAAGCTCACTCAATCCTCAAAGCCAATGCTACATGGTGGATGTCAGCATCCTATTTTACAAATTAAATAACGTGTCCAGTTTCTTGCTGGGAAGTTAGTGTTGGTTGGAATGTAAAGTTGTGTGCACTTGGGTACAAGTCCCTGACTCCCTGGGGGATCACTCAGAGTTAAAATGAAGCATTTTTTTTTAAGCTTCCGTCAAATTTGCTAAAAATTTTTACATTTCAAATTTTCTAAAATTTGACTTGCAGATCATTGTCAGAAAGGGACATACCTAACAAGGTGTATGTTGTAAACAAGGGATGCCTGGAAATTCCTGGTACAGTGTAGGCCGGCAGAGGTCTTTTATAGTCTGTTCTAAACAAAATGTCCTTTCCTTGGCATGGATCTTTGAATTCAATATAAATTCTGTTTCAGGCTTTTCTGGCCAGGCCCAATATTCATCAGGCAGACTGACGGACACCAGAGAATGATCTGATAGGAGACCAACAACATCCTAGAGAGGGAGTATTGCCATCACAACAAAATTTTGCTGCTTCTACATGTCTTTAGATTATCCTTTTCCTTTCTCTAAGCTTATCAGAAAGAAATGAAAATCCAAGTTATCACTAAAGGGATAACACAATATTCTTCCAGATTAAAAAATATTTTGTTTAAAAAACGATAAAGCACTATTTACAGCTTAACTTTCCACACATTTATAAACATGTTAAAACTTACAAAGGCCATAATACTGAATTCTGGATGTAAACTGTGCCCCCTTTAGTGTTTTTAATATTCTGATCATAAAATCTCTGACTACTGAGACCCCATGTAGAAACAGTTACTGCTATTTCAAATACAACCTATAATAAAGTTAATCGGGCACACATTTAACAACATACATGTGGTAATTGTTATGGCACTGCATAGTAATTGGACATTAAGACTAAATTGTTCACATAAATTACAGGAAAATGGAAAAGTCACATTATCCCTTCCTCTACACCATTGGTTCCCAAATGCCTGTCTGCAGACTACCTCTATCTGAATCATCTGGAGAGCTTTCTGAACTTTTTAAGTTTCTGCCTCCGCCTCCAACTCTCACTGCCAAGTTAGTCAGTAGCTCTGGTATATGAGGAAGCTATGCAATATGCCCAACTGTCTCAAGTTCAAATGCCTTCACAAGTGAGCAAGAAAGTTTGTGTACATGATAATGAAGTCTGTATATAAGAAAAGAAGCATTCCATCCAAAGACATTTAGAATGAGAATATCTTTAATACTGTGAGCTACAATCTACCACCCTTTTCCCCACCTTGTACATCTGCAAAATGTTACTGAACTGAGGCTGATAGTCTGAAACCCCAGTGGACTGTATCATATTGCCCACACCTAAAAGTTTACTTTTGTTGATGCATGAAGCAGAAAGAGCACACAAAGGTATTTCCTACTGGATACAGCTATGCCCATTACATATTATAGCTAGTTTTAGTTCAATGTTGACTCTATACATTCACTCATTTCTTTATCCACTAGGGCACCTAATATGTGCCAGCCACTGGCTTCAACACTGAAAACACGAAATTGAATGAGACGTGTAGCTCACAGTTTGGAGGGATATGTTTCAAAATCATTTTAATGGCCAGAATAGCATCAGAATAATCCTTTAATCTAAGTAGAAAAAAATGGATACCTCACTGTGAAAGTGCTGGGGAAATAGATCTCTAGGAGAACATATTTTGAAACACTACTCCCCCGTCTCCCACATTCCAAGACCCATATAGAGGACAGGCCGACATCAGAAGCTCTGGAACTCTCTGAAGCAGACGTTACCTCATGCTACATGGCTTTCTTGTTCAGGGTGGCTCCAAGAGGAATGGGGCTTCCAGGTCATTCCATCCCGTCAGCAGTTGGTGATGTATTTGAATTGGCCCATTTATGGGGCTCTCTAATGAGTGACATTTATAAGGTGTCCTTCTCTTCCTTGAATCAAATGATATTGAGATTTCTTTTATCTTAAACTCCACCAGCCCTTGCTTAGTGTTTATATGGCCAAAATCTTGAGCAAGTCACTCAATTCCATTCCTGCACTCACTATTTCGCTACTGAAATGCAAACTCCCCTGGGTAATTCCAGGCAATTTCTTTACCCAGAGATCATCTCTGGCCACAGAGCAGCTCAGCTGCAACCCACGCTGTGTGCGCTGCATAATACTGTAACATTTTCAGAGTCAGGGAAGATTTATTCAGTGATCAACTGCTTCAGCATCCTGAATCACTCCAGAGACAGTCTGTTAAAGAGGGGACCTTGAGGGAACTGAAAATGTAAGCAAGAAGTGAAATAATCCTCTCTTTCCCTTTTAACCCCTTAAGGCCCCATAAGAAAATAGCATTAGCTTTTTATATGCATAGGGGAAAATGTCTGGAAGTAATTCCCTCAAAATATTGAAAGTGCTTATCAGTAGGAGGTGAAATTAAAGGTGGTTTTTCATTTATTGTCTTTGCTCATTTATATTTCCCACAATAAACCTTAATTCTGTAATAAGAAAAATATTTTAAGATGCATAGGTACACACTATCCTTCAAAAAGAAACTTATTAGGAGAAAAATATGTCATTGGTTATCTCAGGAACTAGGTCAGTATTTTGAAGACTAGCATACTATTCACACAAAAGATAGAAGAGTTAAATATAACCAGGGAATAAAGGCAAGAGTTTTTACTATTTGAAATCAATATAAGCCCGGGATTGCTAATAATTTTCATTTAACAGTACACACTATGTAAATCTATAAAACCTATCCCACTTTGCTTTGAAGCTCTTAACTTGGATGGGGTGGAGTACTTGCCTGGCTTGCATGAGTTTGACACTTAGCACCAAAAAAAAAAAAAAAAAAAAAATTAGAGGCAAATATATCCACATAGTGTGAAAAAACTAGAGTGCCATGTGCAACTCAATAAGACCCTCCAAAGTGGATGTCTACTCTCCTCCATGACATCCACAATAGAAATGTGCATATTCAGCCTCATTGCTAATTGAATGAAAACCTAAGGGGCAGATGACAGAATTCCCTGCCTATTCCACTCTGTAATACCATCAGCTTCATGGAGGACGGAAAGGCAAGCCACAATAAAAATAATCATTGAGCTTGGGTTGTGACTCAGTGGTTGAGAGCTTGCCTAGCATGCGTGATGCACTGGGTTTGAACCCCTGGCACCACATAAAAATAAACAAATAAAGATATTATGTCCATCTACAACTAAAAAATATATATTTTAAGAAAAAAAGAATGATCATAGAACTGGAGATACAAAGTAAGTTATATCTCAGGCACAGATACATCTTTTCTTTGCTGTCCTAGAGCCAGGCTGTGTCCATGCACACAACCACTTGGATAGAATTCAGCTTTTTAGAGAAAATAAATTTGCTTAGTAAGCCAGCTGAGGCATTTGTTTACTTTGTGGCAAGATTTTTAACCTTTTTGTCATTTGACCTCACATGTACACAGCCAAGAGCAAAATGCCTGAGAAAGTGTAGCTCAGATTGAATACCAGGAAAATAATCACTAATAGACCAGGTGGGTCCATGACAAGTGTAAGACATTCTGAACAGAGGTCACCCAATTGACTGAGGAGGTATGGGACAAGGATCTCGGATGGTTGTAGATCCTAGTAGTGAACAGAGAGATACAAACGTGCATACATAAAACCACTAGATGCTAAAAAAACCTCCATGTCAGGAAACAACCATTCAAAAGTTGTGCATTTTATTTAAACTTTTAATATGAAGGATGATCATTTGCTGCTTTAAGAAAAAAATAAATAAAAGAGTCTCATCATAAGAAAAGACTGAGCCCAGGTCTACATTGTGAACTGCTATAGGTATTAAATTTTAACCTACTTACGGAAATTCAAATGCATTATCATTTCACTGATGTAATAAAAGCAGAAATAACTAACTAGCTTTGATTACCAGAATAAAAGGCACTCTGCTTAATTAATTTGCTAATCATTTTTTCCAGGTGGACTTTAGCCAGTGTTTGGTCTTTAATTACAACATATATACAATCAACCCACCCAGAAAGTTAAAAATATCAATGTCAAACCTTGTCATTGTTCTGTCAGTACTTGTGAGAAAGCAAAATAAAAGACTGGAAAATTTTAAAGAAGATTAAAAAAAAAAAAAGAAAAAAGAAACCAGACTCACAGACAAGGAGAGACAAGGGGAGGGAATCACCATTTCCATAGAATTATTTTACTTTGACAGAATATATACTTTCTTCCTGCAATTTGCTTAACTATCCCATGAACCCCCTTCCTGTGATGAGCATACTGCACTGTATCTTCTGATCTCGACAGATGCATCAAGAATGACACTCAAAAAAATCAATGTGCCCTCTGAAATAGGATGAAATGAAGATTTTAAAGCTAGATATTTACGTTTATGTGGTTTTAGGGTTTTTTTTAATCCCTTTAAAGGAGTGTTTCAGCAACGTTATCAGATTGGACATTATTTTCTATTTTTCTAATCAGGTCCCACAATGAATTTGAATACCAATTCAAGATTATCTTTTTAATAAAGAAAAGAAAAACAGAAAAAAAGAAGGGAGGTGTTACTTAAGAAAAATGCCAGACCCTTACCACTTATGTATTCCAACTTCTATCAAAACAGTAACATTGGAGTATCTGCCAGAATAAGCCTCACTCTTCTGAGTCACTGAAACCATCACTGATGAGAATAATCTTCCTCTCTCTCTCTCTCATATGCGTGCACACACATGCACAAATAATTAAGAGATGTCACCATGAACAACCCCAAAGGCCATGCATTTATTAATAAATGCTATATAATTTCATTTTAAGGACAATTAAATATGTATTTGCATTAATGAATACATACTGGTGTATGAACTGTACAAGCCAGGGAAATTCTGCCAGAGGTTTCTAGCTAAAAGATTTTATTCTAACAAGTCAAATCTATCTCTGAAATGATTTTCTAGGACTTCCTTGACAATTTCCTACCTCATCAGGATGTTTGTTTCTTAATCCTTGTCCCAAAGAAGCTATTTTGGATATACTTTTTTTCTTAGATGTACTAAGTTGTGATTCTACCTTCCATATAAGCCTGTTAATAAATAATATGTTGTCTCATTGGCTTTAACAAACATCTGTGTGTCACGATGTCTCCTCTTTTTTCTTTGGTCCATTTGCCAACCATTTCATCTAGCAGAGACACACAGTCACATGAAACTACTCTAAGCATTGTGCTTAACCAATATGCACTGCAGCATTTTATTGTTAGGGTAGCAGCACTGGGTGACCCGTGGCATAGCCCTCAGTGAAGTGAAAACCATTTCACTAGCTGTCTTTTCAACTGTGACAGGCCTTAGTCAAAAAACCAGGGAGTGTGACCTGCCAATCACAGGAGTGAGAGGCCCGAGGGCCATATGTCACACGACTCTGCAGCCCCTTCTGACTTTTGGTGAAGTAATTCCCAGTCAGCAGTCTAGAACAGAGTCTTTCCATCCCCACATGTAACTTGTCTGGTCATGAAGTTAGATGACTTAAATGGAAAAATTATTTCCCATGTGGTATCTGTCACTGGTTGAGATATGTGATTATTGGTCTGTTGGATCCACAATTCCCCAGAAAAGATCATTGATCCAAATCTGAGAGAGCTGCGGAATCTGTGTGTGGCCCTGGCAGGGTTTTATGCATCACCACACTCTAGGAAATGTGGCCTTGGAGCAGGGACCACATTTCTCCTAGAATGGAAATGGGTCTGTGACGTTGCTAAGCCACACTCAGAGCATCACAGACTTTCATCATCATGCCAGCTCCAAGCCTCAAGTGAGAAAAGGTGGTAAAAATAGTCAAATGTCAGAAGTGCTTCATGTTATTATGGCCACCACTACTACTAATAATATTGGACTCTTCACTTTTGACAAAGGTATGCTTTTTGCAACCTGGCCTAAGGGCTAAAGGTGCTCAGGTTGAGAGAAAACTTTGGCCTTGACAGTTCAAGGGATTTGAAACAGCTCTTCCCTGAATGACCTAAAGTTTTCTCTAAAACAATGCATAAAAATTGCCTGGAAAAACTTGTCAAACCCAGACTGCCGTTTCCCACCTAAGGAGTTTCTGATTCAGTAGATCCAGGGTCATGCCGAGAATTTGCATTTGTAACAAGTTCTTATGTTAAATTAGTCTATTTAACTTAGACTAATTGATGGGATAGTTCATGACACTAGTCCAATGACCTCATCATCAGGGCCTCAGTTAACTTACCTTTAAGTGAGATTCAAACTAGATGAACTATATATATAATAGTTTGCAATTCTTTAATACAATCATTTGGTGTCCCCTCTAATTTCACCACCCATATTTCCTCCATATTATGAACTTATTTTTGCTTCTCCAAAATTACTTTTAATATTCTAGGTGAAGGTCCCTTTCTCTATAGCCATGATCCTCAAAGAGTGCTTCCTAGACCGTTGTCACTGCTGTGATTTGGACACGATTAGTCTATTTTCTGTTGCTATAATAAAATACTTAAGATTGGATGCTCTATAAAGAAATAGGTTTATTTAACTCTCAGTTTTCAAGTTTCAAGAGCATAGCACCAGGGGATGAGGGCTTTCTTGTCTGTGTCACATGATATACGGTATCATGACAGGAGCAAATGTTAGAGGGAAATGTCACATGGTAAGACAGGAAGCCAGAGAGCAAGAAGTGGGTCAGTCTTGCTTTTTTTCACAACCTTCTTCTTTTTTTTTAAGAGAGAGAGAGAGAGAAATATTTTAATATTTATTTTTTAGTTTTCGGCAGACACAACATCTTTGTTTGTATGTGGTGTTGAGGATCGAACCCAGGTTGCATGCATGCCAGGCAAGCACGCTACCGCCTGAGCCACATCCCCAGCCTCACAACCTTCTTGAGAGAACCAACAGGATTCAACAGGAACTGCCTTAAACCCTTTCAAGGGCAGCACCCTCAATAACCTGACCACTTCCCACTAGGCCCCACCTCTTGAAGATTCTACCACCTCAATTCCACAACACTGACCACAGAGCTTCCAGCACATGAGTTCTTGAGGGTAAATTGTGTCCAAACCATAGCAGTGACAACAGTCTAGGAAGCACTCTTTGAGGTTCATGGCTATAGAGAAAGGGACCTTCACCTAGAATATTAAAAGTAATTTTGGAGAAGCAAAAATAAGTTCATAATATGGGGGAAATATGGGTGGTAAAATTAGAGGGGATACCAAATGATTGTATTAAAGAATTGCAAACTATTATATATATATAGTTCATCTAGTTTAAATCTCACTTAAAGTTAACTGAGGCCCTGATGATGAGGTCATTGGACTAGTGTCATAAACTATCCCATCAACATAGAAGAGAAATAAAATTTAATTTCCTATTGTAATTGGATGCTTTCCAGTGCAAAATATTGTCAGCAGTTAGAACATGGATACTTTCTGTTTAGGGGAAAGAATTTGCACTAATTTTTGACAGGGAAAGAGATCTCATATGTGATCTCCTTAAGGAAGAATAATGCTCAGCTAATCCTCTCTATTCACCTGCACTGAAAAGGAGGGACAGAAGAGGAGGTATCGTGAGATAAAATATGTCCAGCAATGCACATATAGGTTTTCAAGGAACAGCAAATTTACTAAGCAGGTTTGGTGACTTAGTAGCTGACCTAACATTGATTTTTAACTTTCTCTTTAATGTCTTGACTTCACTATCCAGGAGGTTCTGGAGTAGCAAAACTTTCCATTTGATTTTCAACAGCATCTGCTTTCAACAGGCATTCCAGTTTCACTTGTGCCTGGCAGAGATTGAGACTGCTCTTGCCCTGGAAGCCTGGGCCAGCTCCCTGGACAGAATGGAAAATCTCTACTCTCTTTTTAGGAACATCTCCACATTAGAACTGTCTGGTAAACTGACCAGCTGCCACTCACTGCTGTTTAATCCTCTCAATACCAGCTTGAGAGCACTGAGTCTTCCCTCTCTTATTGTGAAGATTCTGAAGTCCTCTTCAGAACTGAGAGCTTGTGAATGGATAGCCAACATGCTCAGCCCTCACTGCAGAGAAAATCAACATGAGTGAGTTTTGAATTTGGGGAAAAAAAATTTTAGAAAGCATGAGATTACTCCAAGTATTGTTCACTTAGGTGGGCAATTGTAATCCAGTGCCACAGACATAATAATAGGCCCTTGATAAGTGTATTTTGAATTGGTTGAATGCTAATAACATACTCAGTTGACGTATTCCTTTTCCTAAGAACTAAACACAGTTCTTCATTTTTTCTGAAAGCAAGAAAGAGCAATAATCCTCAGATGTTATATATGGAGATATAATAATATTTTTTTTCTTTCATTTCTTTTTAGAGAGGGAAAAAGTTTATTTTGGCTCACAATCTCAGAGGATCAGTCCATGGTTGGCCAACTGCAATGCATTGCTCTGGGCATGATTTGAGGGAGAGCATCACGGTGGAGGAAAGCTGCTCACCTCATGGTAGCCAGAAAGTAGAAATGGTGGATTTATTCAGTACCTTCAATGAATTCTTCCTGCCTGGTAGCATACATATATTTTAGGTATGATAAAATATTATCTACAATAGTAGTAAGACAGTTCTAAAAGGCCTAGAAATAAGCATTTCTACACATCTCCAGTTTAGTTACCCCTAATAGTAATGAAAACAATAATGCTGTCAGACCATTGTTTGGTTAACACAGATTTGCTATAGAGTTGTTTATCTTTGTTTTGCCCGGCATTCCCCAGTAGTAGAAGTGCCAAACCCTAACCTTTCTTTTAATTCACCTATTGGTCTTAGGAAAACAAGGCTGGGAGCAGTCATGTATAGGTGAGTGTTGAACAACCGGCACTCTGGGGAGCAGGTGCTCCAACTAGTAATGTTTGTCAGTTTCTTCCGTGTAAATAGTCCACCATGGTGGATTTAATGCTGCCAACAATTTAACAATTGATTTTCAAAACTCCTGACAAAAATTGGCTCTCCTGAGCTGCTATAAGCTGGCGCCAGCATAACACTAGATAGGGAAGAAATCACATGTGGCCAAATTTATCCCATACTGACAGGGTTTTCCCCACCCTGTTGGGGAGAAAATGTTGGACCAGTGGGGTTTTAAAAAAAACAATTGTTCTAGAAGCCAGATAGCATAAACCATAGTTATTTGCCAACAACCAGATAGGTAAATATGTCAGTAACATATAGAACCAACTGAACTGTTATCAACTGAGCATAACTAGTGCTCTAATGCTTGAGTAATTATTTCACAAAGTCAAAAGAGAAGTCTTAGATGTCTGCTGAGACACTTAGCAGACTTTTGATTCTGTGATTCTACAGCCTGGTACCAGACACAGTAAGATTCGGTGAGCTATGGCACCAAGATCTGATAGGATGGGTGTGATGTGACAAGAAGAGGCCTGACACTGACCTAGGATCCAAAAGACTAAAACAGTATTGGTTCCTCTACTGGATGACTTTGGAAAAACCATGCAACTTTTGTAGCAGTCTCAGCTTGTCTTATCCATGAAGTGATCCCCCTAAATTTTTCTTTTGGCTCTAAAATGAGAGGCTTCTAAGTGGATTTCCTTCAGTTCTTTAAGTTTAAAACTACACTTTATCCAAGGTATTGGTGGACAAAAAAAAAACCTTCTTGAACGACAACATACATGTCATTAGGCTTTCACACAAACACATCACTTTGGCAGAATTGTCAGTAAGAACCAAAGTGGGTATGAGTCGGGGAAAGACCACATATCAGATCCTTACCATTTAATAATTTCAGTAATGGAGGACTGAAATTTGTTTCTCAACTTCACACCCACCTCACTACACACTGTATTAGTGATCCAAATGGCAATGTACACAAATACCACCACTCCCCAGAGTCCAGACAGCATGTCTCAAATGGTCTTATTATCCAGGGTTCCTTATCAGAGTGGACAAGTGTCCTCCTTGGCGTGAAGTGTTAATTTTACAAGATGAACTACAAGAAATTTTTTCTTAGTCCAACTAGAAATTAAAATTATTGAAGGTTAATTATATGATCCCTTCTCAAACCTGCCAGGAAGCCTTTTGGAGACTACTTCTGACCAATGAATCATGTGTGTGTGTATGAAAGAGAGAGACAGACAGACAAAGAGAGACTGAGAGGAACTGGGGGGAGGGGGCACAGATAGGATACGCACACGCAGTACCCCGTATGAACATGAGAGCCTATGTGTATAGAGAAGGAGTTCACAGAAAAGTGACTACCAAGTAATTTTAGAAGAGACTAGGTCAGAATTTAGATTGCTCTGAACATTCAAAACAACAGCTTTAATCTAGAGTTCCTCAGGTATTACTCATTTGTAAATTAAAACTATAATTATTGCAGATGGATGTGATAATATCGTGGCCTCCCTGATTCAACAGCAAACAATCAAAGCCCAAATTCATTGCTCTAAAATGATGAAAATAAACAGCACATTGAACAAAATTAAAAATATTATGCTCCAACAGGCTCTTCGAAACCACAAAATGAGGCCATACCTAACAACACACGAGCAAGGGTAGATTGGGTGTGAGACACTGCCACTGAAAAAGGGGAAAGGTTACAAACAAGAAAGTAAGTTTTCAGAACTATTTGCAATGTATGAGTTTCCTGGAACAAGAAAAGCGTAGCTTTGAGTCTTTGTGATTATTAATTTTTTTTAAGAAAAAAAAAAAGAACTTTATTTAAATCAGGCCCTTAGCAGGTTGGCTGAGCTCACGGAAGCCTTGCTCAGCCTGCAGATGTCTGTTTGAGCTGCCACATGGCAGGAACTGGCCCTGGGGGTCTCAGGAGCCCAGCACAGGACCCAAAACTTCTTATTTTGGTGCTGGTTCCAAAACTCCTCATCCCTTTCCAGTTCATTACAAACGCCCATTGTCTGCCATATTTATCTGCCATCACTGCTGTTTGTTAGCAAATGGAAAGAGAACTGCCAGGACTAAATTTCAGCCTGCCCTCAGAATAGCGCAAAGGCGCTACAGGAATTGCACGACAGATGGTCTTTGAATGATATACAGAACCTCTGCCCTTGGGCCCGCTTTGGAGGAGCTGTTTTGGATTGTTGCTCGTAAGAGTGGGAGGTTGTTGTGTGATATGTGATTATTCCATAATAATTTTAATTATTTTGCCTGTTTTCAAACAATAGTCTCAGCCTTTTTTAATTTTTACACTCACTGAGTTGTGACATGAGCATTCTTTTCTCTATGTTAGCAGGGATTAAAATCAAGCCCTGTATCCCTTCCCATTTTTCAAATAATCCATGTTTAAATAAATTACCTCGGTCTGGAAAACCAAGTTATGTGGCGTCCTCCTGGCATACACACTAGCAAGGAAAAAAAAAATTCCTTATTGTGATGTCTGGTTTGAGATTGTCGCAGTCACAAGTTTTAAGAAAAGCCTGCTCTTTGCCTCTTTGGAGCAAGGCACTGGCGAAGGGAGCTTCATTTACATGCATGTGGGGTTCCCATCGGATCTGCTCAAAGGTACAGTCCGAGGCAGTCAGACGGCATCTGATGTGCATGTAAATGAAGCTCCCAAAGTGGGGTGTAGGCTTCTGGAGAGACACAGAAAATATGCCGTCCCTGTCTCATCCAAATCCAACAGAAACTTCCGAATGTTTTCTAAAGCAGCAGGAGCCAAGGAGAAGCAGATGCTAAACTTTCAAGGCATTCAAATACATTTCTCTTTACCAGATAGATTTGTTAGCTGAGCACAGGCAGAAGAAGTTTAAGGTCAGAACCTTAAACTTTGATTTCTTGGCCCAGTGAGCTAGCAGATGCCACCTGCATGGCCCAGGAGTCCCAACCCAGAATGTCTCTGGAGGCCAGTGGTGGCCCCCCAGCTCTCCCTTGCTAAGTCCCAAGGCCACCAGCTGATATGTAAAAGTACAAAATCTACAGTGCATATAGACCACAGGAGAATCTGGAAGTGAATATTCATAAGATGGCCTTTTTACTGAACATAAGAATGTGTGACTTTTACCTAGAGTTTCTCATGAAATTGTCCCCTACAGCTGAGTTCTGAACTCCCAAATAGACTTGTGGTTCCAGTTGCAAGTGAAATCAAACTCTGGCTAACTTCCAAGCTGACTGGTCCAGCACCCTGGTAGTAAGAAACAAATTCTTTTTCCCTTTGGTCTCTAGCTAAGTGATATAGTTACCTGGAAAACAGGTCTCTCTGATAAGTGGGTTTACTAGAGAAGAGTAAAAACAAAACTCTGACCCTGTTATTTGATAGAGAAATCCCCCATGGAGTCTTAAGTGCTTTGCAACAACTGTGGTTTTAATCCAATAACAGCAGCTCCTCTAACAGAGAGAAACCCAACTCACACAGCAGTTAATACCCAAATGAAATTCAGATAACTCTCACTGTGTTGACAAAAAGGATCTGCGAAATGTCCTCTCCTCCTTCCCAAGGAAGATGTGCCTTTGGTGAGATACAGCCGCCTACAGAAAATAACCATCCTGCTTCCTCCTGGCAAGGGCTGGTGAGCAGAGATTTCTGGTTACAGAGAGCACATCTCAGAGAGAACATATAAATTACTGCTCAGTGCCTTGAGGAGCCACAACTACTTGTCTTTCAAGGCATGGAGGATGCAGCAAAGGAGGGCTTCCCAGCTTGCTGTGCTGCGGTGACTTTTGTAAGAATGCAGTTGCTGAAAATTTTCATTAAAGTGTATAGTCGAAACAATGGCTCAACTCTATCAGCTATCATTAAAAAAGGAGAACCATGTTCTCAACCTCTCTGAAATGGTGAGATCCTATTTTAAGTGAATTCATATATTAAAATCAGGTTCCATATAGATCTTCAAATGCCATAAATGTCAGGCCATATATACACCTGGCATTTTACATATATCATCTTTGTTCTTTCCAACAACCAAAACTATTTATTGTCCTCACTATATAATTCAAATGAGAAAATAAGAGGCTCATGCTGGTCAAATGACCTAAAATAAATAGACATACAATAAATAGAGGAGTCAGGATTGCAACCTCATTTGTTTAATTCCAAGGACCTTATTCTTCTCAATGATGAAATATATATATGTATGGGGCAGAGGGAAGGGGACAGAGGGAATACATTCACTGAGGGCATATAGCCTTAGGAAAGTAGCTAAACAAATTTCATCATATTTTGGATTCATAAGGTAGGAGACTATGTATGTTCTCAGTGCCTGACATGTGAATTCTCACCAATGCTTATTAACTGGAATAAGTATATTTAATAAGGAATACTTATTCTTTTATAGATGTGTAATTGACAAGTAATCACTAGTCTTAATCATGTAGGCTTTACACTACTTCCTTTTGGTTATTTCATGTTTATCCTAAAAATTAAATTATAAATTTTGGAAAGTCTCCCAAATTGATTAAAAAGAATTCAGTCAATTGAAACTCATAGGGACCAATTCTAGGTGAGAGGTACTATGAGTACCTTCACCAGAGATGAACTCATCAAGTATCTAATAAGCACCCACTGAACATTCACAGCTGATGCTACCCAACTTCATTTCTTGTGATGAAGAAATATGGAAAAATTAATTAAATAAACAAAAGAAAAATGACTTCTCTTAAACATAGAGTTCTGATAACCTGACTGATGGGTGGACCATCAGGAGGATAAGGGGCAAAGGGTTCTACATTCCAATACCAACTACATCTTGTATTTTAAAAATAAATTCTCCCTGCCTTTAAATCTAATTTACATGATTTCAAAAAAAAGTGCTGTTTTAATATAAGACACACAAAAACATGATTATTTGCTTCAAGACCACCACAGAAAGATTTTATTCAGGATCAAAACATGAATATCCCAGCCAATAGAAAGGTGAGTATCATTGAAATAGGCACACCTTTAAAAAAATCTATATTCAAATGTTAGCCATTTTGCCACATGTTCTGAGAGCTGGGTGTTTTTTTGTTTTGTTTTGTTTTTTCTTTTTTAACATCAGCAGTCACAACAGTAGCACTCTGTCGGGACCCCGAGACCTCGATGGATGGCAATCTTTACAGTTAAAAGATTGCACAAAGTGCTTTCATTCTGACCCACATGTGAATTAGGCTCAAGCATAAAGGAAAAATAAATGGGAATTAGAGGGCAACTCACAGAGGCATTCCAGTTGGGGAGAAAATACCACCATTAAGTCCCAGATGCAATTTACGAATACAGCATTTGAATTTTCTAATTGTTTTTACAAAAAAAAAAATGAGGCTAATGGAATTACATTGGAACCAGCCATTTAATCATATACAAATTTGCCAACCAATGTCTCTGTACATTCAGTCCTGAGCTCCTAATCACATCTGTAACATTGCCAAACTTTGAATCCAATATGAGAAAACTTCTTACTTTATTTTTTTCCCCTTTTTTCTTTTTTACCTGTGGGTAGGAATGTAAGAAGCTGCTAATTCCAAGATTCCAAGTACTCCATGTTTCATGATCAAATCAAATCAATTTGACATAACTGTCAGGGACACATGAAGCTAGAAGGGGACCCTAGAGATTATCTATACCAGTAGTTTTCAAATCATCAACCACTTTGAAACTACTCCCGACCCTGCTCACCTCCAAGGGTCTAACATGCACTCTGCAGAGAATAGGAGAAAAGGAACGCTCCACAGGATGAACTCCAAGACAGATGATGTTAGTGTCTCTGAAACAAATGCAAATTACTATTTTATAACAAAAACCAATGAATATACACTTTTTAAAAAATTTTGCACTGGCAATCCTGCAAACCTCCCAAAGGTGTTTACCTAACATTACATCCATAGGCCCAATATGTTCTCAAAGTTTCTCACACGCACTGCTCCTGTGAGTGAAAGAGCTCAGTTCTGTGTGGTGAGGAAAGGAATCAGTCATTCTTTTCATTTCTGTAGTCATTAAATTTCAGAGGTACCAAGGAGTGGGGATTCAGTGTCTGCCCTAAGAAAGCGTGCTGTCTACTCTGTCTCCTGAAGAGACAAGCATGGTAACAATGACAGCTCAAGATAAGAACTAACTACAAGCTCCCCAGCTTCACCAGTCAGTACATCATCACAGAGGGTCCTCACACTAGGGCCTTATTGGTTATTCCATGGGGCCTCCTGGGAGCTTCCCTTCTGGCAGGCCCAGCTGCTACCATTGTCAGTCTTCTGAGAGTCAGAGTTTTTCCTGTGGTTTTCCCAGAGCTGCTTTGGTGGCCAAATCAAGCCATGCCACTCCTCTACGTGGCTGTCACCCTCCCTGCTCCTCCCCCCACCACCAAATCTTCTTGGCACCAAGGCCAGCCTATCGTCTGTAGCAGAATCGGGAGACACAATTTTCTCCTGTTTGTGCTTTTCCATGTTTTGAGTCCTACAGAAATTCAACAGAATTTAAAGAAGTAACATGCAGCCTTTCCTCGCACGACCATAGGATTCTGATTCCTAGGAATGAGGCAGCGTGAGCGTAGCCCAAGCCTGTCCTCCTTGGGAAGCCTTTGAGCCAGCCCACTCTGCCAGCTGTGCAGACATCACCAGTTCTGCCTGAATCTTGAAAGAGGACAGAGCTTGACTTTCCTAGGAGGCTCCTTAGCTTCAGTGTCCACACATTTGTGTGAGTCTCTCCCCCACCAGAGCACAGACACCCTGATGGGTGTGACTTCCTCTTCAGCCTAGAGGCAGCACCAGTGGTTTTAAGGGAGTGCAGCAGGAGCCCAGGAAAAACAGCCAGGTCTGTACAACATCACCACAGGAAATAAGCTCTAGAAGATGAGTTGCACTTTATTAGTCAGGCAATCAGTATGCATGATGGAGGGTGAGATGCCAAGAAAGTAGAAGAAGAATCAGTTCAAAGATTTAGAATTAAAGAAATAAAATGTACTGCATGTTCAGGGAAATACATGTTCTACTTGCTGAAGCATAGTTGGTGTTGGGAGGGGAGAAGCAATAAGTGGCACATAAGAGTTTCTATGGGACATAAAAAAATGTTCTATTTTTTTTATATATATGGCAAACCTTTATGAGTTGAGCTGAGTAATCACTTGGTCACATTTAACCATCAGAAAGGCCATTGTACTAATAGTGATGGACTTGAGGCTGGATGGACTAGGATAGAAAGAGGCAAGAAGATCTGAATGAAAAAAGGCTACCACATTCAGGCAGGACACATTGTGGCAGGAAGAGTCCCCAGGTGTCCCCAAGATTCCTGACCCCTGGTATGCAGGTCTTTTATAAGCCCCTCCCCTTGAGTGAAAGCAGAGCCCGTGAGTATGATGGATTTCACTTTTATGATATAGCAAAGGTGATAAAATTTTGCAGATGTAATTGAAGTCCTTAGCTAGTTGATTTTGAGTTCATCAAAAGCAAAATTATCCTGGATGAACTCAACTGAATCTTTTAGTGAAGATTCTTTTAGTGAAGATTCTTCTACCCGCCTTGAAGAATAAGATACAAAGTTATGAGACAGCCTGGGAGGGAGGGGTCACACAATGAGGACCTTCAGAGGCCTCTGGGGACAAGGACCCAGCAATCCTGCCTGAAGTCCAGATACATCTAAACTGTGAGATAATAAATTTATGTCAGTTTAAGCCTCCAAATTTGTGATAATTTGCTATGGAGCAATAGAAAATAAGTATAGCTATAGACATGAGACAAGTAAGTAGTATATTCAGCAAAGAAAACTGACAAGAAGTAGAGTTTGGAAAAGGGTCTCTGTGGTTACTGGCTTGGGATGCTAGATAAACAGTTTTAATTTGGACCTCTTGATTTTGCTATATCTGTAGGGTATGCAGATGGCCACATCTAGAAGGCAGTTGGATATAAGAGTCTAAATACCTAAAGGAAACCAAAGTTCTTTCCAGGGTGAACAGGCCAACTTCCAATGTGCAGATCTGAGAGGCCAGACAGAAAGTGGAGACCAACAACTGAGTCCAAGCAGGCAAAGTAGTCACAGGGGCAATCAGCATGGGAGAGCAGGCTGAGGATGTCCCCTGAAGGTCTCGAGGTGCTTGTGGAACTGCTCTGGAGCATTTTGTTCACTGTGTTGTTGTTGTTGTTGTTAAGAAGCAAATCAAATCAGGAAGGTGCATAGTTAGGAAGTCATCTAAGGATATATAGGGAGAAAGGGAACAAGGGTAAGGTTGAAACTCAAGGACACATTCGTGTTCAGATGACAAGAAGGGACTTGAGACTGAGGAAGAGAAGCCCAAGAGGCAGGAGGAGAATGAGGAGAGGTGAGTGTCCCCTTAAAGCCCAGGAAACAGGATGAATGCCATCAGATGAGAGGAGGGCTGGAAATGATGGTGGGATTATAACATGAATGGAATTTAATGTCAGCAAAAGTATAAAGTTGAGTCCCAGTGTCCACATTATAGCAAATGCTTTACTGTCTTTGTCTATAAAGTGAGAGTGATAAATGAGGGTAAAACACCTGCCTTACTCTCCTCATGGGTTTAGAAATGCTCCCTGGGCTTCTACCCCACGTCATGAAGGCTCAATGTGCAGGGACAAGCCTTTTTACCTTCATGGGTCTAGGGCTCCCAAACTTGCTCTGAGCGACTTTATCAGGTTTCCAGTGACTTGAAGCTAATTCCTTTCTAAGAGGAAAAGCCTGAAGACAAGAAGGCTTGCTGACCATTCTTAATTGCCAAGAAGTATAAGAAATTGGAATGCAGAAAAAGGGAACCTTGCTTCTCTTTAAAGACACATTGGCACTCTGTTTATTTGGCACTTGTTTTATTGGAAAACAGCTGAGAACCAAGAAACAAACAAAAGAGACCTCCGAGCAGCCAATTTCTACAGCACAGAGCCCGCCCTTCTTAATGAACTTCACGGAAAAGGATTTCCTGGGGTCCTTTCTCTCAGCCTAGTTTTCCTCTTCAGGAATCCTAACAGGCTTGGGGATGTGGTTTCCAACTGAACAGGCCAATAAGAGCAGCAAATTAAAAGAAGAGGACTAGGAGGGGGAAAAAAAGAAAGCAAGGAGAGGACTAAAAGAGGCACATCAATAACAGTAACGAGGGACAGCTGATGACTTAGCAGCAAGGGTGGAACCAGGGTGAAATAACTATAGAAGACAAACAAAAGGAGTAAAAATCACAGCAGCTTAAGATCATTTAGTGCAGAATAAAAACATTCTACATACTAGAACAGACCCCGGAGGGCACTAGAGCTCAGCGTGATGGCCTAAGCTATCATTAAAAACAGTTAAATTACATTTGGTATAGTCTAAAAAGGCAGAGACATTCGAAATATACAATAACAGAACGAGGAAATGTACAGCTTGATCCATTTAGCCCCTAAAAGGCAAGTCTTGTGAAGTAGCTATGTGCCAGGAAATGTGCCAGGCAATAGATAGACAGGATCAAGAACGTGGTAGTATCTGTCTTAAGCCACCGTCAGTCATCCGGGAAGCTCAGCCGGTCAGAGAGATGGATTCTCTGCAAGGTGTCCTTTGGAGAGCCCTTGGAAAGGAAACTTTTCAAATATCAAGGTTCTTGGAAAATCTAAATGATTCAGACTTCTCTCACTGGCAAAATTAGGTTGATTTTGGCTAGAGAAGACTGGCTACTTTTGTTGAAAAACAACAAAAAGAACATTTAAACATGATTTTCTCAGTGTAATGGCTACCTACCTTTTTGCTTTTATATATGTATAAAATCACCTTCAAGAACTGCAATGATGTTTAACAACAACCGGGTGAGAGTACTTTTTGTTCACTTAGGGTACATACTGGTTTCAAATTATTAGTGTAAGTCCTAAAATGGCTAGTTAAAACTAAGAGTAACTTAGATCTGGAGTAAATCTTAACTCCTTCTAATCAATATCTTGTGCTTCTTTTTTCAGCACCACAAAATAAATTTTAAACCAATGGTTCCAAGCTGCAGTTGACCAGTTCTATCAGAATCTCTCATTCTTCTGGGGATGCGTCTCTGGGATTCTTATTTCTTAAAACTGCTCCAGATGATGCTGATGTGTGGCCAGAATTCCTTACAGCTCTTAAATTCCATTGTTTTTAATGTGTCTAATGATAAATAAGTAAAAGAACACCCCCAAAATACTATAGTTGAAATTCTATGAAAGGAAAAGAAAACCATAAATTTTCCATATTATATTTGATCTTATAATGAACAAGGAAAAACTAATACTAACCAGAGAAATTAAATTCATGTTCTTTTTTCATAATTTTGAGGTCTACACATTAGAAAAAAATGAAAAATTAAGCTAAACTATTTCCATTATATTTTGTCTCTATCATCTTTACATCACCATCAACAAGCCTTCTGAGTAATAATAATAAAGTCATACAGGATCTAAAACTTTGATCATAAAATTAAATTCTCTCAGAAAATTTGTCAGACTTGGAAATAATGCCAAGTTTCTCCCTCTTCTCTCTTCTCTTCTCTCTGCTCTTGGTTTTCTGCTTTTGCAAACCCAGATACGATGTGATGTGAGGATGAAAGAAGAAAGATGTAGACGCCAGCCTCATTAAATAGGGTTTAGGGACTCTGTGGAACATAATCGGTTAGAGAGAGTGACATTAAATGTAATTAAGATGTCTTGTGTTTATTTCAGTCCCTAGAGGAAAGATATAAAATACCTAGCTATTAATAAATAATAGTCAAATAACAATAATCCAGTTTCTTCTTAGAGCCCAAAGTAGCTAGGATTTGTTCTCTTTTATGCTGAGGGGCTATTGCTTGGGAAATTGTGAGAGTCAAGTGAAGGAATGTTGCCTGCTTGGTGCCAAGTGTTGATTTCCAAGCTGGAAGTTCAGATGATTCCACACATGTTTTCTGCCTCTCTCCTACTCTCCTTTCTCATCAGGAATAAAGTGAAGGACCTAGAGATTTAGGGTGCAGCAGCAACTCCCAGTACATATTGGTGTTTGGAAAGCCAGATAATCTTCTACATGCTTTTCTTGCCTGGTATAAATTCTGTATAGGTTTCCCTGTGCATTTGGGGTAAGGAACAAATTGGTGAGCCAACCCCCTATCCACAGAGCACTGTGCAAGGAGCTGCAGGAGATGGATTTTTTTTTTTTTAACACAATAAGGGCATGGCTTCTGTCTTCAAGGAAATTAAAATCTGGCTGGGAGAAAAACCCACAAACATCAATTAGGGAATTGTATGTCATAATTCATGATTAAGTAATAAATTAAGGTCATAATTGTTCAAAGATGGAAAATTTAAATGAGAATAATTGAGAAAGACTGTAAGAAATTCATGCCCTCAGGGTATGAAGGATGGTACCAAAACTTGTCCCACATATGCAAAGGGAAAGATGGACATTCCTTCATAAAGTTACTTAGGTGTAAAAGAACCTTTAAGTCTTCCTCCCCACTTTTATTTTTCTTCTTTAATAAAAGAAGGAGCACTTTTGTCCATGGCCATTACTTAGAACTGTATATAAAATATGTTAACTGTTTAATAAATTTGGTGTGTTTCTTCTCTATATAATGTTCAACTCTTTCTACATTTCAGGAAGCAGCAAATTGAAAGTAAATTATAGGAGAAAAGTGGGGATTCTGTAATTAACCAAACCACAAATAACAATGGTAACTACAAATAACAATGGATAAAACAAACAGTAATGTTCAGCAATCTGGGTCCTTTTAACGTTGGGAGACTATAACCATACTCTTCCCACCTGCCCCCAACAGCCCCAGAAGGCATCAAAGCTCCCTGGAATGTGCTATCTTCACTGATTTAAATCTCCTTTAATAAAGAGAGAGAGAGAGAGAGAGAGAGAGAGAGAGAGAGAGAGAGAGAGAGAGAGAGAAGAAAAGAGACTCATAAAGGTTATTTTCTTCATTCAGTCATTTGTTTGTTCAAGAATTTTTTATTGAGCACCTACTATTGTTTTAGATGCTAGGGACACAGCTACGAATAAGAGAGGAAAAAGTTCCTATCATTTCAGAAATTTTATTCCAATTCAAAGAAAATCCTCCAGCTTAGATTTTTTTAAAAGAATGAGATAAAGAAAGCTTTGGATATACCTTGGCTGCAATTCCCCAAGAGTTAATGAAAGTCAACCTAGATTTTAAAAAATAAAAAAAAAAATCTATCCTACAGGGAAATTTATCGAACACTGAGTCTAGGTACATAGCCTTTCTTGCCAGTTGCCTCTCAAGAATTAACTCCCTTCTTACCCTCCCCCCCTAGTATTCAAATTCTCTTCTGCATTACAGAGTTGGCCTTCCTTGTCTCTTTCTTCATCTCTCTTAGCTTGGTTCACTTTTTCCTCCTCTCTACAATTTTATTCATTTTCCCCAAACTCCAAAAGGTCACAGACCCAGTACATTGTGAAACCCCAAATTAAGTTACAGGATTCCTTCCTCCCGACACAGTGTCTGATGAGCTAAGAACTGAGGTTCTCATCTGCCTCTCAGGGCTGACCTGCCCTCCAGAGAAACCACAAGGACTTTGCTTACACAAGGCTCTTGAGGGATGGAAAGCCAGTGTCCTGGTTTGTGAGCTTGTTCTTCTAAAAGGGAAACCTAAAACTCTTTTCTTCTCTTTAATGAATTATTCTAGTTTTGCTTTGAGACCATAGCTCCTGTTTTATTTTCAGTTGTCTTTTTTCCATAACTCCTTTTAGAAATAAAAATGGAAAGCGTTATCTAGCCCCTAGGAAGAAATATGTACATACATTCAAAAAGCATTTTCATGCAACCTTAATAACCCGAATTCTATTTCCCTTTCTGTACATGATGGATGAAATTACTTTGATTATGCTGGCTTTCCAATTACTCATTCATGCCAAGAAAGCCAGCCCCGGAAACCCAGTCACCTTGCTTATTTCTTCCCACCTTGCCCTTCACAATCACAAAAATCAAAGAGCGCTGGAGCCGGAAGGAGCTTCCGTGATCCCCAAAGGAGGGATTAAACTTAAAAGTCATACATATTGATTGACCCCAGTTTTCTAAAATTAAACCCGAGTAACTATTTCAATACCAATTTTTAAGCTGTAAAAACTGATCTGTAGGTACAGAGTTCTGAGTGATGGAAGGCTCGGTGAATGTGTGACTGGTAACCCCGGCACTTCTACTTAATACACCGGGAAAAGATTTATTCCCATGTGTTCACTTATTTATTCCTTATCCCATGCCAGTGGTTTTCAAATTGTGCTCCTTAGAGTCTGAGGCTGTAATACCCCAGAAGGTAAAGAGGGACCAATTCTAAAGACTTCACGTCTCCTACCCCTGCTTCTATCAGAGATGCTATGCTCTTTCTCGCCCTTACAGATTGGGCTCTCAAATATGATTTCATATAAATAAAGCTCCCCATTACAATCCAAAAGGCAAAAAGATACTTAGGGAAAAATGAACTTAAAGATACAGAATATACACAAATAATCGTTTGTTTGCTCACAAACAATGCTGACTGGGGCTCCTAATTAATTGGTCCTGGAATTGACATTGGACTAGCTGTCTGGTGTATAACTCCCCCTGACTGGCTCCTCACCACCCCGCCCCAAGGCTCTCCATAAACTTCCCTAGGAACCAACACATTAAGTCACAAATACTTCTGGTTACTTAGATACAGCCTGGCTAATAGGCTCACCCTTTATAGCCACTAGTTTACTTATTCATTCAATGAACAATAAAGGGCTCAAAGATAAAGACATGATGCCCAAGGCAACAAACTTTTAGTCTAGGGGGGAGACAAACAAGAAAGCAAATTAGAGTATCTAAAAAATGACCATTATTTTAATGGAGTACGTATAGCTTTAACAGGAGCCCAGAAAGGCCAGGTCCGGAAGGAGTCAGGAAACCCCCCACAGAAGCAGACTCTGCAACATCCTGGGTCAACACCAAGTGTGAGATGCAGAAGGGAGAGAGATTTGGCTGGACAGGCAGGCAAGCAAGGACCAGATAATGAAGAGCCATGTCACATAAAGGATTTCAGAGTTTCTATCCCATAGGAAGTGGGTGACCAGCAAGCCATTAGCCTAGCATCATGGATTATTTCCCCAGTGGATACTTTTCTTTAGCTCATTCATGTGTCCCACATATATTTCTTGAATAACAACTCAGGGCTAACATTGCTCCACTAAAAAAGAAACCTTGAAGTCACCTAAAATCGTCTGGTGCCACAGATATGCTGCCTTCCCATCCCTATCCAGCCTTTTGGGGTAAAAATCACCCCTTAGACATTTGGTTCAACCATTCAATATCCCTGAGCAAATAATCTCACCCCTGATTTCAGTTGGTATCTGTTGTTGGGATTTTCCACCAAGAATCAGCAATGGAATTTTTTTAAACAGCAGAAATAGATAACACAAGTAAGGAAAAGAGTTAAAAAGGAGGCTCTTGAAAACATTTAAAATAGCTGCTCAGCACTGAAAATCAGCTTAAGGGATGGCAAATGCAAATGTGAGCTCAGACAGGCCCCGCTCAGTTTTGCAAATCCTTTGGTAATGAAAATAGATCCACACTTTAATTTTTCAAACCATAAACCTCCCCGAAGCAAGTAAGAAAAGAGAAGAAACAGAAGGGAAATGTTCTACAAAGAAAGTGGATTTTGCATTTGATGTTTTGATGGAACTCAGTCAGGACAATGTTCTCAAAAACTATGAAGTAGACTGGGTCATGGCTGCTACCCCAGGCTCCTATTCTCCACTGTCTGCTCAGGTTGGGAGCATTCCTTTCCAAAGTCCTCAACTGTCCAGGTCACTCTCATGTCCCTCCCACTTCCAAGCACCACATCAAACCCCACTGTATGGAAAGGAGCAACACCTTCATGACACTAAGGTATGAATGATTGATAACGGCTTTAAAATGCCATTTCTTCTATAAGGTATTTGCATTTTAACAGAGTACAAAACCTCCAGCCAAAGCAAGACTCCTAGAGACGTGTGAACATATGAAAACAGTTTACAATGATTTCTGCTGTTTCCCCACAGACTCAAAAGTTACCTGGCAAAAAGTAGCTGCTTGGTTGTTTAGCAAGGAAGAAGGAGAGATTTACAAACCACTGAGTTTGCGCCTAGAGTACTTTCTTGGCGTAAACATCAAAGGAGTGGCAGGCATGTGGCAGGCATGTGGCTTCTCCTGTGCAGACTCCCCCCGTGCCCCTTCTAGGGGCTTCATAGCAAGTTTGGAGGAGCTGCACCTCCCCGTGGAGGCCTTTCCATGCTTCCAAAGGGAGGATTTCCAGCAACTTCTGGTTGCCTAGCATCTCCGAAATTCCTCTGCCATCCACACAACCACAGACAACCAGTCTGGGATCCCCGCCTGGGGCTGGGATGGGGCATCTTCGTGGGGCACTGGGTGCTCTGGGTGCTCCTCCTATCTGCTATCCCTGTATTCATAATTCTCTTTTCGTTTTATTAGCTAACCCCACTTTATTCTGGTCTCCATTAATTCTTTATTTTAAACTTCCCCTGTTCAAATTAAGTAAAACAAAATGAAGAGCTTTTTTGTGTGTGTGCCTTGACCCTGATAAGCTATCAAATGCTGCTCCCCTCCCAATCATGTACCTCCCCACTCCCCCCTCCCAGGATGAGCTTCGATCGCTTTTGCCAAATAATTCAGATGAAGCAGAACATCTACTTCTAAGGTCACCAAAGACACTGCCCCAGGCAACACTTCTCCAGAGGAACCTGAAGGGTGACTTCTGTACTGAAACAGCCTCCAATATCCTAATTTTCCAGGAGTTAATAATCTTACTTTCTGGGATGGTCCCTGGCCGTTCTACGTTGTACACATTCCAGAAAAATAAACCATGGGGAAAGGAAACAAAACAATAGGCCTAAGTCTACCTGCTTGATGATGTGTTAATGCAATCAGGAAGCAAGTAAGCCAGGAAAACAGACTGCCAGGGGTATTGGAGAACGTTGTAAAGAAGACATTTCGAAAATAATAGACCCTGGAAAAGAGAGGCCAGGAAGTGGATAAATAGGACTGTAAGCTATAAACTGAATCTTTGTTTAATTTTTCATGAGGAACAAGCAAAGTCTGATGTTGCTTTTTCTTATGGTTACTGGAATATTCCTTCACATACAGGGCAAGTCACACAGGGTCTTTCCATCAGCCTAGCCAAGGTGATTAGCACTTCGGTGCACATTCTTGCAAATGACCCTACAAAATCTGTCCAAAATTCTAGTCACGGATCTGGAGAGTAGATTTCCTAATGGTGATCACATTGAATCCTCCGAAGCTGAGCCCCAACACCTTTAGTCCCTCTCAAGGATGCACCTGATTTCCAATATTATCTGTGCACACCAGTTATGTTCACCAATTTCAAACATTAGCCTGTAAACCTCTGGACAGTTTTGGTGGGGTTCCTTCAATACGCCACATGTGTTCTCAACTGATTGATAAGAATTATCCCTACATAACTAAGACCATCCTACATGAAAGTCATCCTATATGATTCATCCTATATGAATCATCCGTATATGGTGCATCTTGCCATTGGCCCAGGTTGACTTCAAATAATTATGCCATAAAGTAGTGTAAATCCATCTCTACTAAGAGGATAATGGGATCCACCCACTTACCATGTTCCTGCAGGCACCTTGGGAGGGAATCCCACACCCTCTGGTGTCTCCCGTTCTTTTCCTTACATATTTGCTTCCTGCCTGATGCCCAAGCAGGTATCAGTCCAAGACTTCCAATGAAGTGGCTGGACCCCTCCCCTCCTGCTTCATTCTATCTTAACCCTGCAGGGGTACCATTTAATGTAAACCAAAAACTTCCAAATACCTAAAACAAGCAGAACTGTAACTAAAAAGTTATTATGCTGTTTAGGGATAAAAAGCAAAACTTCTCTGCTTCAACCCAGCATTAATAATCTTTCAACTCTTTCCCATACTGGATCCATATCAGATCTCTCTGATCATCCAGAACCTATTGTCATATTTGAACTGACTCTGCTGCCTCATATCTAGACTTGGCCTTAGAAGTATACTACCCACACCCCACTCTTCCTGCCAAGAAGTAGCAATTTGTCTTGTTTCTTACAATCCCAATAATCCACTGTCTTCCCTACCCCAAACATGGAGCCAGGTCATTATTGTCAATTCTTTGTTTCTGTTTTTTTTTTTCTTTTCTTTTCTCCTCTTCTCTCCTCTCCTCTTTTCTCCCCTTCTACTCCTCTTCTTCTTCTTCTCCTCCTCCTTCTTCTCTTTCCCTCTTCCTTTCTCTCTCTCTCTCTCTCTCTCTCTCTCTCTCTCTCTCTCTCTCTCTCTCTCTCTCTCTCTCTTTCATTTTAAGGCTCTTTATCAAAATAAGTACATACCCACCCTGAGCCTATTGCTGCCAAGATGCTTCTGCTTTTTCCCAAAGAGGAGATGATAGTAGCATCTAAAAATGGAGTGAATGCAGGAAGGGCCTTGAAAACAAATCAATGCATTTTATGTTCCTAATTCTAAGGTCCCTATCCCTGTGGCAAACCCTGCTGAGTGGCTTATGTGGCACCCATACCCAATTCCTTACTCCCTTGATTCTGTCCACTATAAAACATGGAACAGCTAAGTAGGACCTTCCCCAGGCTCCCTTACAAACTGGGATAGATATGGCACAGATTTTTCCAATAAGATGTAACAGAAGTCTTGAGATAGGAATAGTCCTGGGGGAACTTTTGGTTTCCCAACAAGAGAGAACAAGGTAGCTGGCCTTGTCCTGTTCCTATCTTTCTGTTTTTTGAAAGATGGGCAATTCCTAAAGCTGAAGCAGCCATTTTGTGACTGTGAGGCAGCTCAAGTTGCTAGGCAAAAGCATTCCTACTGAATATGCCAGGGCTATCTAATGTCTTTCTATAGCAACCTTTAGAAAATTCTTTATCCCCTATGCACTTTTCAAAAGAACCTTTATTTAATAGTCTTTAATTTTCTAAAGAATAAATTATCCTTTTTTCCCATTTTAGCATGATGTCACAAAAGAATAAAATTGTAGACTTTGTGAACTTAGGAACTTTGCTATATCTATCACTGATCTGACATTATGCTATATAATTACTATAATTATTTTAATTTTTAATAAATACATAAAAGTTGTTATTAATGATTTTTACTATGTTATAAGTGAATTTTAGTTAATGCAATTAATGTCATTATATATAATTTATATTTTGTTGATAATATATCATTATATCATCATATTATATAATGCATTAATTATTTTTTATTGTTCGGCCTCACTGGAAAGAAGATAGTGTCTGAAACAGTACCTGGAAATATTTGTTGAATAAATAAATGAATCTTATGCCCCCCAAAATGATTATTTAAAATTAGTCTATTTCAGGCAAAAAAAAATTTTTCAATGAGTATGTTACTGAGAGGTCAACTTAAATGAGGGGTTTATCGTGACCTCCTACAGAATCAGCCTTTCAAATGCTGGTAATTGGTTTTAAAAATAAATTACATTATTTTGTTATTTCAATTCCCCATAGGCAATTAGACTTCTGTTTTTAAAATGGGAGTCTGGAAAAATAAGGCACTTTAGTAGACTTCTGTCTTGCCATGGTCCCTCTTAAATACCATGTCTGGGGCATGGAGTCAAAAACAAGGAGCTCTCTTCAGCCTGAGGGACCAGGAGCAAGATGCTGACCCACAATATTGGCCAGTTAGTTTCCAAATCCCATTCAGAGCTCTCTTTATGATTAGCACCATCTCAAAATGTTTTCCTCTGTGCTATTTAATTTTTGAAAAGAAAATATTCATGAAACTTTATTAATCATCTCTGCTGAAAAGAAAAAGAAGAGTATCTGGCATCATGTAGTCCTTCTCAAGTCAAGTAATTAAGAGTAGAAATCATCCATGTTTCTCCTGAGGGCCCTTCCCACTTGTAGAAAGTGAGCAGATCTTAAGACACTAATTTTGGCTCACTGCACAGGTCATCCTCTCAGAAGGACCATGGTTTGTTGAGAGAATGTTTCACAACAATGCTAGACCAACGACGGGGCCTGAGACCTGACTGCAAGAGCGCACTCACGTCAGCTATGGCTGTGACTCATCTGTGCCCAATCACCTTCCAGCAGCCCAAGGCTTCACTCAGTCCACTCAGGAAGCAGCAGAGTGCATCATGGGAGCCTTCAACAACTCACCTGTCACCAGAGAGTCAAGACTCAACCACAGCTTCAGCTGCTGAATGCTGCTCACTAGGCAGGACAGCCAGGCTCCACTTAACTCAACCCCAAAGCATAAAGGTATTGCTTGGAGCTGTGCAGTAATAGACAGGGGGTGATGGTGGCACACACCTATAATCCCAGTGACTCAGGAGACTGAGGCAGGGGTTAACAAGTTTGAGAACATTTTGGGCAATTTAGAGTGCACCTAGTATAGTACATCCCTAGAACAGCAGCAACAAAGATTTTTTAATAAAAAAATCAATTATTAGGACTTGTATTTATTATCTATAGCTGCAGAACAAATTACACAAACTTGGCAGTTTAAAACAACACACCTGTACCATCTCATGGTTTGGGTGGGTCTGGAATTTGGGCATAAGTGAGCTGGGTCCTCTACTCCTGAGTCTTCTAGGAGGCTGCCACCAAGGCTCAGCCAGAGCTGGAGTCTGACACAAAGGCTCCGTGGAGGAAGGATTTGCTTCCACGCTCACATGGATGGTGGCAGGATCCAGCACCTTGCAGGCTGGTGGACTGGGGCCTCTGTCTTTGCTGGCTGTTAGCCAGAAGTAATCTTCAGTTCCTGGCCATGAGGGTCTCCACTCCACTACCACCACCACCCCCAGCTGCTCACAGTATCACCATTTGCTTCATCAAAGGCAGCAATTGAGCAATTGCTCAAGCCGGAGACCTTCTTTTCAGGCTCAATCTTTGTCTTCTTTTCCTTCACATTCAGTCTCTGTGCCCTATCAATCCTAACATTAAAGTGTCTCCCAAATCTGTTTCCTCCTCTCCATTCCCTCTAAGTGCTAAGATTCAGTACTCATCTTCTCTCTGCAGTCAGTCTCCAAGGGATCTCTCTCTCTGGCCTGGGGGGTGTGCCTGTAGATATTCCACAATCGGCTCTCCAGAGGTGGGGAAAGCCCTGATTTGTAGTATCTTCTGATTTCCATGGGACAAATACCCCTACCCTGGTTCATGTCAAGCTACCAGTGACATCACTGACCATGGTGTTGGGCAGCGACACTCAGTGGCTCACCAGTACATAGAGTTTCCATCACTCAAATACAGTAGATTGAGAAAAATCCTCAGAAATTTTGATAATAGTAAAATGGAGTAAGATAATTAAAAAGTGATAAACTTTTATCTTATATCTTAATATAAGTTAGTTTTAAACAATGGCTGTGTTTATGAACCCACTCTGAAAATTCCTGAAGACTCTCACAAGTAGTGATATGTGTTCATTGCTTCATATTATGGCCCTGGCACTGGTCTCTACATTCAAGCTGTTCCCCGAATCACCACAGCCATTTCAGCACAAATAAGGCTCTATCACTGCCCCTGCTCTTTCTGGTAGTAGCCCATGTTCCAAAATCCTTTATGTATGTATGCAAGACCCTTCATCTCCTACCACACTACGGCTCCAACTGTATTTTGAGTGGAAATTAAACATGAATAATACTGACAGTTCACAAAACCTAACACTGTGTTATATTGTTTAATCTTTCCAACAATCATATGAGCTATCTACTTTTATTATGTCCAGGGCAGGAATTGGAGAGAACAGAAGTAGAGGTTCTGATAATCCTGCAAAGAATTCTGGGAAGTTTATTTTACATATGTAAATAAGGTAGGTTGGGCTAGAGACAGAAAGATTCCTGGGGTGAGTTGATGGTGGATTTTAGATTTTGTTGTTAACTCCTTGTCTTTAGTGCATCAAGTACAAGTTTTGGAAATTTTGAAAAACTGGGATTTAGGCTAGAAATGGATCATATTAAACTTCCCCATTGTTAGAGTTGGATTGTGGCTCAGCAGTAGATCGCTTGCCTAGTGCATGCGGGGACCCTGGTTCGATTCTCAGCACCACATAAAAAATAAATAAATAAAAAGACATTGTGTTGTGTCCTTCTACCAAAAAAAAAAAAAAAAGATTCTCTCTCTCTCTCTCTCTCTCTCTTAAAAAAACAAACTTCCCCATTGCTATGACCCTGAAACAGATGTTAACAGTGCATACTTGAATAGTAGAAATCCACATGCTTGTTAAAAAAAAAATCTAGATTAATTTTATCACATCAAAGCATGAGTAAGAATAAAAAACAAGTGGCCATAATTATATCTACCCTAAAAATTATAAGTACCCATAAAGGAAGACTAGAACAACTTGTTCAGAAGTAATAAACAAAAGTATAATCGAAAAAAATATATTGAGCTGAAAAACACCTGAATAACAAATTAAAAGAGATCAAAATAACTACCCCAAATGAATAAAAAGACCACAACTCAACACATCATAGCAGTTTTTTTCTAACTATTGGGATTAAGACAAATGAATTTTTCAAAAAGAAGATGTAGCATAAAATCTCTAATATACCACTTACACAAATAAAGAAAACATACTTATTCAGAACAATACTAGATATTATTCATGAAGATAAAAACATATGTGTTAAATTATGAAGAAATGTCCTGAAATTTAAATTCCAAATTCCTAATAATGGTTGTTCTTAAGCAGCCATGGAGGGGACTGGTGAGCAAAATGTGAAGTGAACTCTAGTTGAAGGTCTGAATTTGTAAAGTCTGCTAAGGAAGGAGAGAAAGGAAAGGGAAGGAAGGGGAACACAGAATAAACTTGAAGCAAGTATGATGGAATATAAATGTGTTTGTTTTAGATATTGAGAATATTAAGGCCTTTTTTGATTCTTTTTATTTTTTTAGTACCTTTTAAACTTACCAAAAAGGAGAAGTTTTACAGACAACTAAATAGAGTAGGGGGAGATTCCTATAAGTGAAAAATAAAAGTTTAGATGTTCCCTCCATATACCAAATTCAAAATGATAGTTTTGACCCAAAAAACTAAAATTATATACCCAGCCAAGTTGGCATTCACTGGCTAAGGAAATAGAAAAACATCTTCAGACATACAGGACCATCAAGAAAACACACACCAAAGTCTTCCCCTTCTTGGAAATATGCAAAAATTTTAAAAAATGAGTATCATTTACTGTCAAATGAGTGATAAATCAGAATAAGAGTTGAGAGTTGTGGTATAAAAGTATGAGCAATAAATATTGCAAGCAAAGGCAAAAATAATAACAAATCAAATACATAAATCTAGAAATTTTCTTTGAGGGAAAAATAGAAAAGTAAAAGAATAATAGTTTAATAACTATAATCTGACTCCCCTAACTCAGTAAGGAGAGCCAAAGTGGGCGAAAGGGTTGGTGAAAAATGGGAAAGAATGCAGAACAAAGTAAAATAATGCTAAAAGCTCATCTTATACAGAAAAGGAGCAGGGCAAAAGACAGCTTTAAGTTCTTTGATCCTTAGTGAAATGTAGACTGAAGAAAGATATTGAAAAAAACAAAGAGATACACAATACTGAATTTCAAGCAGAATGTGAGCAGAAGAAGGAGACTAACACAATATGACCCATGTAGCAATACCGAAAGCAAAGCATTAGTAATAACTTAAAGCTGGAAGTCTAATACAAGATGATACCATAAACATAAACATATTGGCAATCAGGGAAATAAAAATTTAAATAATAATAATAATAAGGGAGTATTTTTCATGATCAGATTGGCCAAATTTGTCCAATATGGACAAGGATGTAAGGAGATGGGCACTCAACTCTGATCATAGAAATAGCTAATTGGTCCAGGCACAGTGGCCCACACCTGTAATCCCAGATGCTTGGGAGGCTGAGGCAGGAGGATTGCAAATTCAAAGCCAGCCTCAGCAAAAGTGAGGCACTAAGCAACTCGGTGAGACCCCATCTAAATAAAACACAAAATAGGGCTGGGGATGTGGCTCAGTGGTTGAGTGCCCTATAATTCAATCCCCAGTACCCAAAGATAAAGAAATGTTGAATTAGAACAGCCTCCATAGAGGGTATGGAGGCTAATTTATCAAAGTGAATTGAAACTCAAGAGTGTAAAAACTACAGAAATGATACATATTAGTAACAATATATATGCCAAATACAAAGTGACAATAATATATATGCTAACTTTTTAATGGTAGTGTTACTTATGATTTTAAAAATGGAAATAACCTAAGTGTCCATCAGGAGCATGAGGGGGAAATAAATTGTGTTATATGTATGTAATCAATTATTATTCAATAATTAAAACAATGAGAAAGACCTGTATGGCATGACATAGAAAAATCTTCAAGATATTAATCTAATATATTAAATACTAATTCATTGGGGGGCAATATGAATAGTATTATAATATGCAGTCATTTTTTGTCCTACATTCTGCATTAGTATAGGTGTATGTAAATACATAAAAAAATGTCTAGGGGAATATGTTGTAAACTCTTAATAGACATCTTTGGAAGGGAGTAGTTTTCCCTTCTATTTTGCACATTCTGTACATTTTGCATGTTTATACAGCAAATGCATCACTTGAGTGATTGTGTTTTGTCTTCTTACTAGGCCATACTGAAATGTCAGTTCCGAAATCTTCCCCTTCCAGGGAAGTCATAAATGCACATGAACACTCAGTCAATTACTTCCTGGCGTGGATGGAAATTTCCCTGCAAGTCAATCCTATAGAACAAGGGGAATTCGGAAAAGAGGGAGAGATGGGGCCATTTTCAGAAGGGGCTATGGTGGGGACAGAGACTCATTGTGAGAGCATGTCCACCTGAACCCATACCCACCCCTTGAATCACTTCCATATTTTGTCTGTTCTTCCCAGGCACTTTTTGCCCACTGCAACCTGAATAAATAAATGCAGTCTAAATGTAGATGGTAGGTAAAAACCTACTGGACATCTTGGAATTTCACAAAGACTCAGAAGCTAAATAACAATTTGTTGGATTTCTTTCTTTTAAATAATATTACTGTCGATTTATTTCAGTTTTCATTTATTTGATTACAAATGACCTTTTATATTTCTGATTTACTTCATGTTTGTTGATTCTTTTGGATATTGTTCAAATAGGTTTCTATTTCTATCTTAACCCTGCGGGGGGTACCATTTAATGTAAACCAAAAACTTCCAAATACCTAAAACAAGCAGGACTGTAACTAAAAAGTTATTATGCTGTTTAGGGATAAAAAGACCTGATTCAATATTGAGTGGGAAGAAGAATCAAACAGTTTTCTACCAACTGGATTCGGGAAAATTATCTTTGAATTTGTTTCTATATCTTCTGAGATTGACCTGATAAACTAAATTATTCATGGACTAGGACTCAGGGGAACAATTCCTTGGATTTCTAAAGAGGCCAATGCAGGCCAGCACCCTCAATAGCCAGTGCAGAGAGGGCAGGCTAACCATAGGACACCATAGTAGGTAGTGGACTATGCGAAATGCTGAATGAGAGGCTGAGCCACTCATGCCCGGGCCCGGTGGTGGTGGGGGGGACGGGACAAAGATCAACCACACCAGTGAAAGTCAGAAAACTTTTCAATACTTGTGCAGAAGGGCAGTGAGCCATTTCTTTCACTGTAGAAAGCCCCCTTTCTGGGCTCGGTGTCCCAGGCCAGAGAGACAGCTCCAGGTGGAATTCAGTTTTCAAGTGTCCCTGCACATATCCAGCCTGAGAAAGTAACTTTGAAAGTCCACATCCCTGTGTTTCAAAGATTCTCCCCCAAAGATATGCACTGCTGCGGGGGTCTCCACTCAACTGGTGACATGTCACATTTCTAAAAGGGAAACTAATGGTATCCTTTTCTCTATCAGGTTTGGATCACTAGTCTGGGGCAAATTCTGAAGTCAAATCCTCTTCTGGAAGACATGGACTGACCAACATGGAAGGTGGTTGTTGGGGACTTGAGTTCTAAGTCGTGAGTCCTGGTGACGTAACTTGAGGGTCTGAATCCATATAATAAGGAATCTTGTTTTATGTAATTTAGACAGACTGTTCATAAGAGAAATAAGACTGAGCCCTTAAAGGGGGAGGAGGAGGTGCATATGTAGACCAGGAGGTCTTCAGCCAGGGAGTCTCAAGCTGATCTGAAGCTGACAAGCCATGTGAGTGTGTGTGACCATGAAAACGGTGAATTAGTTGCCAGACAGAGTAAATGCCCTAAAACCAAGATATGATTTTAAATGCTTTTATTCCAAATATTTATTCATAGGTCAAGCCTCATATTTCATTTCATTAATGCATTCATATTGCACCTGTTTTCCTGTCCCCGAGCTGCTTTACATATCCAAATGAACAAATACCGATTCTCTCCAGGTTCCCCGGCTGTCTCTTAACTCTCGGCCTCTGACACTCTTCTTCCCTCCTGACTGGGAATTCTGCTCTTTTGATCCTATTCAATCCCCAACTACAGTCCCATGTTCCCACCCTCAGAGTTGCCCACACCTCTCCCTTTGTTTTGCTCCAAAAGATGCCAGGCTGGAGGTAGTTTTTCTCTGATTTAAAATCTCAACATTAAAAAAAGCTTTACCAAGTCAATCTTGACCCCTTGGTTCTAAAGAGGAGGTAATAAGAGAAGAATCTGCTGATCCCAAGTGTGGCTTTTGTCAAAATTCTTTAAATAAACCTTTGTCACTGAATCAGACTCAACTGATCAATTTTAACGGTTTAACAAAAAAATCGCCCCTCATTGAGCATAACAATCTAATCACCAGGCAAATTCTACTGAACAAGAATCAGGGGAATTGGGGGGCTCTTCCCTTTCAGAATGCTGCACTTAGAAACCTAAAATAATTCAGCTCCACTGGAAACTCCACCCTGGAAAAGCAACCTTGTATTTTATCTCCAGATTTCTGGATAGTAGCTATTTTTCTAAACTTTCAATTGATGTATAAGTGCATTAATGTGCACAAACTTCAACATGTACACCTCATGAATTTTTACAAGCTAAACATCCTTGTGTAACTAGCAGTAGATCAAGATTTAGGACATTTCCCATATCCCAGAAACCTCCCTTATGTCCCCTCCCAGTCATTAACTCAGTCAAATATAACTGCAATTCTAACTTCTTTTACTATAGATGAGTTTGGTCTGATTTTAAACTTTATATAAGTGGAATCATACCACATTTGCTCTTTTATGGCTGGCTTCTTTTGTGCATATAATATATGAGGTGACTCTGCACTATAGTGAGTATCATTAATTCCTTCTTTTTCACTGCTGTATAGTAGTCTGTTATGTGAATATTTCATGGTGTGTTATATGAATATATCATATTATATGAATATAATATGGTAGATTTTATTAATATACCATTCTATTGTTGATATACATCTGCATTAATTTCTGTTTTAGGAATGATGAGTAATGCTTTTACAAACTTTGTAGTAATTACCTTATGTTACACACATTTATAAAAGTTCTTCAGGTTTATATCTAAGAATGGAAATGTTAGATCATAGGTTACATATATGTTCAGTTTTACAAGAAATTGCCAAGGTTTGGCAAAGTGATATTACCAATTTATGCTTCCACCTACAATGTACGAGAATCCTAGTTCTCTATGTCCTCTACAACACTCAGTGTGGTGAACGTATAAATTGCAAACATGCTCATGTTGGTCAGTAACAGCTCGTTGTGGTATTACTCTGAATTTCCCTGATATGAATATCTTTCTCCTTTGCTTACCACTTCACTCTCCTTAATGATAATAAGAGAGTCTTTATTTTATTGAAGTCAGTTTATCAGACTTTCAGTTTTGTTTATTCTTTGTATTCTAGTTAGGAAATTTTTCTGTATTCCAAAGTCTTAAATACATTGTGTAATACATTGTTATCATCAATAAAATATATTTCAGGTAGATCTGAAATCCACTGAGAATTGATTTTTTGTGTATGACCTGAGATAGAGGATAAAGTGCTTCTTTCCCCCATATTCATATACAACTGATCCATCCATGTTGATTGAAGAAAGAGAGAAAAAAAGCCATTAGCACTATAGTATATACATACTATATCATCATAAATAAAACACCCTGAGATGCATGTGGTTTCTGGACTTCCTATTCTGTTCCTTTAGTCAATTTGTCTATCCTGCGGTCAAGAAAATAGTGTTAACCCCTGTGGACTTGTAAGAAGTCTTGATGTCTGAAAGTCTACATCTTCCCATCCCCCATCTTCTTCTGGCTTATCTTCACTCCTCTTGACCCCGTTGAATTTGTGTATAAATTTTATAATCCATTTGTCAATTTCTACCTTCAAAACTGCCAGAAAAAAATTTTTTCAGTAATAGGAATCAAACCCAGGATCTTGTTCAGACTAGGGAAACAAGCACTCTACCAATGAGCTACCTTCCCAGCCATTGGATCTACAGATCCATCTGGGGAGAGATATTAAGTTTTCAATATTGAATCTTCCAATTGGTGAACAGGTGATAGTCCTCTACTTATTTAGATATTTTATTTCTCTCAGTAATATTTTATAATTATCTGTCTACAAGCTTTGCATACCTTGAATTTCATTTCCTAGCTAATATGCTTGATGCTAGTACAAGTGGCACCTTTTTAAAAATTGGTTTTCTATTATCTGTTCCTGCTCTACATCAATACTATTGAATTATATATTTTGATTTTGTCATATAGAGTGGCCTTGCTAAATTAACTATTATCAATCCTAATAGTTCATTTTTTGTTGATTCTTTTGAAGTTTCCAAGTGTGCAATCCTGTCATCTGCAAACAAAGTGGTTCCATTTCTTCCTATATAGTGCTTGTGTCTTTTATTTCATTTTCTTTACGTATTACACAAGCTAGGAGTTTCAATAAAATGACGAATAAAAGAGTCAGTAGAAGACCTCTTTACCTCATTTCTGATACTGTGGCAAGATTCCTAACTATTTAATCATTAAGAATGACATTTTCTATTAGGGTTTTTTTTTTAAATATCCTTTACCAAATTAGTTAGTTTCTATTCCTAGTTTAATAAGGAGTTTTTCATGAAATGATATAAAATTTTATCAAATGCTATTTCTTATTGAAGTGATCGTATTTTTCTTCTTTTATCCCATTAAAATTTCTGCATATTTATACTGTGGTCAGAGCATGTGTGGATTTGAATTTTTGAAGTCTATTGAGACATGCTGTATGAGCCAGCATATAGTCTATTTTGGAAATGTTTCACATGCACTTAAAAAGAAAGTACATATCTGCAATCATTAAGTACAGTGTTCTATATATATAGTTTGGTAAATTTTGTGGGTTGTGTTATTCACATTTTGTATAGTCTTACCAATTTTTATCCTTTATAATCAATAACAGAAATATAATTAGAAAAATCACTAAATGACCAGTAATTAAGCAATGCTACTTCAAATAACTCATGCATAAAGAAATACAATGATTAAGTAAAGCAATGTTTAAAGAAGACATATAGAATTAAAGCTTCTGCAGGAAGAGGAATAAAGCTTCAATTGATTTATCTTCCTTTTGAACTGGGCCTTTGAATATTGTGAACTGTCTCTTTCTCTGTGTAATAGTGCTTTTCAACCGGGTACAGTTGGTGATGTCTGGAGCCATTTTGGGTGGTTGCAAATCAAGTAGAGGATATCCTGACATTGAGTGAGTAAAGAACAGGGGTGCTGATGAGCATCACCAAGCACAGGACAGTCCCTGCCTGAAATGTCAATAGGGCTGAGTTGAAAGAGCCCTGCTCTATAATAACAGATTACAACATATATTCTTAATAGTCTACCACATATGAATACCTTTAACCACATCTCAGAAAATGCAAAGGTCACTCTGACACTTTATACAGTCCCCTACTCTATTTTTATGGTTTTTCAAATCATATATTTATTTTCTAAAAATATTTTACATCTCACATTATTGTCATTGTTGCTCTATGCATGCAATATTGATTCATGTTTTTCACATACTTATCCCCCATTCCTTCCTGAATTTTCACAGTTCAATTTGGGAACATTTTCCTCTGCCTGAAGAATGCCTTTAACTCTTTGTTTCAGTTATCATCTGCTATAGATGATTCCCTGAGTTTTTGTTTGTCTCAAAATATCATTTTGTTTGTTTGTTTGTTTTATCATCGTTTTGAAGACTATTTTCCTTGGTACAAAATTGTAAGTAGACAGTTACAACACTTTACATGTGCTGTGTGCTGTTCTTCCCTAGCTTCCATCCATTTTCTTAAAAATCAGGTGTTGATCATATTGTTGCTTCTGTGAACGTATTTACTTTCTGTCTTCTTTTGAGATTGTTTTTGTCTTTCATCTGTTTCACTGCAATGTGTCTAGGTGTAGTTTTCTTTGCATTGTGCTACCTATGACACCTAAAGCTTCTGCATCTGTGATTGATATCCCATGAGTTTATGAAAATTCTGGGTTAATGTATCTTCAAATATTCCATTTTGCCTCTTTCCCCTCTAGATCTCTAATAACATAGGTTAGGCCTTTTTACCATTTTCCATATGTATCTTATATTTTATACTTTCCTCCTTCTCTCTATGTGTCAGTCTGAATATTTCCTGTTGGCCTCTTTCACTTTAACTATCACTTTCCTAAACCCATTCATTGAATAATTAAATTAAAGACAATTTTAGTTGCAGAAATTTAATTTATTTTTATACATTCCTGTTCTCTACTGAAGTCTTTCATTATTTCTCTATTTTATTGAGTATATTAATAACAGTTATTTTTATTTAGGCCTGGGCCTGAGAGCCAATATCTGAGTCACCCCATGAGTCTGCTTGGTTGGCTGTTTAGTTGTATTTCTTTGATGTTTTGTTTTATTTAACTGTTTCTGGAGGTTTGTTATTGTTTGGGTTTGGTTTGTTTGGGTTCTTTTTATTCATGATCATTTGGTCTAATTTCCTATTACATCTACTGATTTTTTATTTTAATGTGTTAGAAATCCTCTCTATGGATTCTGGAAGACAGATGGAAAACTAGAAGATTATTTTGACCCGGGTAAGTTAAATCTACTTCTAGTTCTCCCTTGTTGCTTCTGCTTGGCCCTTCAGGAATCTCAGTTGAAAACTTGGACTCTTTAACAAAGCCCCTCCTCCTGAATTCATTTGTCACAGTCCTCAGCACGGTGACACTACTCTCTCTGCTTCAGGTTTTAGCCTCTTGCAGCTGTTTTCTGCTTAGTTTATCAGCCTCTATTTCCACGTTTACTACTTAGAATGTGACAAGTTACTCAAGGGAAAACTGCAAGCAGAATATAGGGCTCAGCTAAAGTCACCTCTCCCCTAGTCCTTGGCTCCTCTCCTGGTCCTGGCTCCTCCAGTTCTGGTTGCCTTGGGAGCCCTGAGCACTGGTATTTGGCTCTGGGCCCAATGAATATCCTGCTACAAGTTTTATGTTTAGATTCAAAGCCCTAAAAAGAAAAATTAACAGTTAATGTAGGGCTCACCTTAATGAATTTTAATTCTCTTAAGGATCTTGACCTATAGTCCTGACTGCCTTGATTTCCCTTCATTGTTGCAAACATCTGTTTTATAGTTATCCTTAGCAGGAGGGTTAGTCCAATACTAACTACTCAATCTTAATCAAAAGCAGGAGTGGTAATTACTTTTTTTAAAAAAGAGATTCCTTTTTTTAATGGTCCTTTATTTTGTTAATGTATTTATATTCCATGCTAAGAATCAAACCCAGTATCTCACATATGCCAAGCAAGTGCTCTACCACTGAGCCACAACCCCAGCTCCAGTAATTACTTTTTAATAGCCTACAAGCAATACAAAGTTAAGAACTAATTGGATTCATTAAATTATTTGGTTAATTAGACTAATAACTACCTTGAATTTCCATAGCCCCACTCTTTCAAGAATTTCAAAGCATTTTCAAACATTATCAAAATACCACTACTAGTCCTCTCACTTTAATTTATAAATTTTAAATTGTCATAAGTAACAAAGTATCTCAAGTTCTTAAGTATGTAGGTATTCAAGAGAAATCAGGAATAGCAGGCACTAGACATGCTGATTACCAAAATAATCAGAGTGGTTTGAAATCCCAAGAAATGACTTCCCCATAAAGACATCATGATTTCTATTAAGCATGTAACTCCCCATAACCTCTTGTGCCCTAAGTGCTGGTTTGGGTACTTCATCAAGTAAGTAAATATATCAGTTTCAAAACCACTCGACAGCTTTTTAAAACATAATTATAGCGAAATAATTCTGTAAGACCTTCAGGACAACAAATACTGCAGTTTGAGTCAAACTAAGATTCTCATGTAAGTAAAGTCAGAACATTATTACAAAATATATTCTGGTTCTTCATTTAGGTTTGCTGCAGCAGTAACCTTTGAAGTAATACGGAGCTCTGTGGAGATTTCCCCATGTCTTTTCTCCAGAATTGGCATTAAACCTGTATTTCTTACAAAATTTCTTACAAATTCCTTCCAGAGAAACATATTCAGTTTATAAAAGGAATCTAAAGAGCTTGTTTTTAACTGAATAGGGAGAAAAGTTACTAAATAAGCAGTAAAAGGCCTAGACCTTAACTCTAAATCATAGGAAATAGTTACAAATGAAACACAGGCACCCAATAGACACCAAATAAATATTTGATGATATTGATTTCTTGCATCCTACAATGAGTTTTTAGTGGAACTTTGATAGTAATTGGGTACCTCATCTTAATAACTTGACACAAATGCATTTGGAATAATCCATCATTGTGTTTCTCTGGGATTCCAAATAACAAGCACCACAAACAGTAAGAACAGGTTGACCTCACAAGGGCCCTTACAGTCCTGTGACTTAAGTGGAGGATGACATTTTTATAGATAATTTCTGTCCAGAACTGGAAGTATCTCACAGACAGTGACTGGACTTTCTACTTTTTTTTTTGAAAGACTACAAAGAAATATAATTATGCTATTTCCAAATTGGCAAGCACACAGAAATCAAATAATTCAATAAGGATCCCACAATGTGCCCACCTAAGTTAGAAAGAGTGTCTGGGTGTCCCCACTACCAATTCAATGTGTTATTGATCCATATTGACTTTCTACTTACTGTTATTCCCTACACTGTCTGCTTTATAGACCAAATCCCAAGTACTAGAGTACTTCTAATATATTTGTCTAATATAGTTGTACCATTCTTATGTTTGCAGATTGGCCACCTCTAGTGTAATTCTTGTATTGCACAGCTCACTTGTCATATTTAGTAATAATCGATAAAGCAAAATAATGTAATTGAGGAATAGGAGGAGACTTGACAGCTCTTTCATTCATGCATTTACAAGCCAAAGAATAGTTTTTTTGTTGTTGTTGAATGTTTCTAGTTATCATGCAGGTGATAAAACTCAAGAAAGGATGGGCAATAGGGCATTTAGCACAATAAGAGTAATCTAGACCCTAAACAATTACTCCATGAAGCTGAAAATCCAAAGGAGTTTTAGAAAGTGTTTACCATTTGAGTTTATGCAAGGAACAAATCAAACGTTTGTCATAATTCACTAACATATTTCAATTGCCCTCACTTCATAGTGAGAGAGGACCCATGGAAGATCTTGTAAACCAGTTCCTACTCTTTTCATCTGTCTCTAAATTCAGTTGTGCTTTTGGTTAACAGTATGCAATATGCTGAACTTCCCTCAAAACCTTGAAACTGTCTCACCAGCCTCAGGGTAAAAGAGAAATTGTGTCAGTAGCAACCAAACTGCCAGAAGGAGCAGCTCAAATGTTTCCCAACATCCAGTCAACACCTGGCAAACGTCTAGTGGCTGGAAGAGCTAGCGTGCCCAGTGGAACAGATGTGGAAGATGGATAAGGTGAACACACGTCCCGTATTGGAATGTTGCTTGCTCTATTTTGTTTTGCTTGTGTGAGCAGACTGCTAACTCTTTATCTCTCTACAGCCCTTTTCTACATGAAGGTTGGCAGAACACATGGCACCAACTACCCTCCAAGGAAAGCCAAGGGTGCAGTAGGGAAAGCAATGTGGTCAGGCCAGGCAGACTGGGCAGCCCACCTGCAGAGCTCCCAACCTCCCCAGCACCCTGCTGAGAAGTAGACTTTCAGGTACCTCTGGCTCTTTTTGTGTTTGGCTTACTCATTCCCCCTAAAGAGGACTTTGCTCTAGATTACACTGCTCACCTCCCTCTACCATTTCTCAGGTTGCATTCAGAATCAGAAAATCCAAGAAATATATTCACAGATGTTCCCTTGTTTATTTGTTGACTCTGTGTAATTTGTTTGCCCTAATTTGTTTTTGTCTACCTTGGGACTTCCCTTTTTAATTTCCCTTTCTCTGTTTACCCCTCTTTGTGGAGCAGCGGTCTGTTAAGCTGTGAGAGGCACACGCCAAATTAAAAAAAAAAAAAAAAGAAAAAAAAAACAGCACTGCAGATTGTTTTAAGCATGGGCTGCCCCTTTGGGCCTGAAGGCCTTGCTTGAAGCCTGCACCTGCTCCTCCTCCTGAGACGTGGGGCTCCTGATCTTTATCCCTTGCCTTTAAGCTGCCTGATTCCTATTATCCAAAGTCAAACAGCGTTCTCTACATTCACGCCTCCAGCACTTGGCATGAAATTAATAAGCCTGGCTGATATATTTCCCTGGAAGCCTGCCACTCTTTAACAGTGGTGTTAGATTAAAAATTTTGGCATGGTTAATGAACAGGGAAAAGCTGAAGCCAAAAGTTTCATGCAGCAATGCAAAGATTGGGGGGTTATGAAAAGAATACCAACTTTCTTCATATTTTCTGAATGCCATCCTAATTACAGGGTTAGATAACAAACACAACTAGACAGTCAGCACTAGAAGAAAGGGTATATTCTCGGGCTCCACTTGTATTTAGATTTTATCATCTGCCTTTTCAATCACATGGCCTTCTGTTACACTGGGTTATCTAAAATTGTAATAATAGCTATTTGTGCTCTAAACAGGCCTCCTCTCATCCCAGGTCACTATTTTTCTCATTAAAAGAACACTATGAATGAGGTTCAGGCCAAAAACTGATCTTCCCAAAGTGAAAGTCAATTCAGTAAGAGGTTATTCTGAGCTTATTAAAGACCATTGTCTCCCTGTTAGAGATCTCATAGTCAGTGCTTGAGTCTACTGCCATGGTCTCTAAATCACAAAGCACCTCCTCCCCACTGCAGGAGAAATGCTGGTTACCAAGTCAACCCATGCTCCCCATCCCCTTCTAAGCACAGCATCAACCCTAGAGAATGAGTTCCACCCAGAAAATGCAAAATCTAGAGGTCCTCTTGACCTATCCCACTGGATGGGGTGTTATAGAAGGTCTGACAACGGTTAGCAAAATCTAGGCAAATCCTTATCTCCCATTCCATCTCATTGTAGTAAGGCATACAGACACAAGTCCTCTCTTCCCAGTAACCTGTCTCTGCTTCTGTAGAATTAATGCCACACAACCAGCAGAAGCCTGGGATTATGTAAGAACCAAAATGTGGCAAGATGCAGGAAAGAAGTAGAACAAAAAGAAAAGTTATGTCTGCTTAGTGAAAACAGATATGCTCTACAACCTTGTTCTGGACCCTGAAGAATGGGACTAGGAGATACAGTGATCAACAGGTACATGCCACCACTCTTTAGGAACTCCTAGCAATAAGTCCCAAGACCTGGCAAAGGTGGAATCATAGGGTCTACAGAGTTACCCAATTCTTTGGTACAGTTAGAAAAGCCTAAGCAAAGAGCTCAGAAAGGGATATTCAACTGATAAAATGCAAGGTTTGTTTTTCATGTGCTCTAAAGCATTAGGCAAAATCCAACCCAACTATCTATGGTGTATGGATTATATAAATCTAACAGTCTATTGTTTTTAGTTTGTGTTTTCATTTCAAAAGATAAGTGTCATGTCAAAATTGTCAGTATCACTCAAAAATTCATTTCCAACCAAAAGAAATTAACCAGATGTAGATGCATGGGAACCATATCATCCCCATTTTGTATTGGCCAATGTGACATCCATTTTTGCGCATATAAACTATCTAATCAATGATTGAAAGAAGAAATATAAATGGGAAATACCACTCCCTGGGCTGAAAATAGGAAGTATGACTAACATTATTCTCTTAGGTTACTGGGAAAGAAAAGGCTTTTAAAGGACATGCAGATTTCTTCAGGAGACAAGAGTTGACCCTTGGTAGAGTCAAATCAATTTCATAGCAACCTATTACAATAGGCGTCTACTGTATTCATAATTGCAGGATACTTCAAAGCTTTTTCTCAATATAAAGTAAGCATAAAGAGATCAAAGCTCCCAGACCACACATAATGCAGTTGAAAGTTGTCCCAACATGTTCTCTGCCTGCAAGACAAATAAGTTAAATATATTTGCAAATGTCAACTTCTTCCCTTTTAATGCCTCTTAAATCAGGTCAGTGAGTCTGTTTTGGAAACAGAAGTAGGATGACTCATAGATACTTCTTTGGCTCATTACCCAAGCTTAGATAGCAAAGCAACTCAATTTTAAGCACTCTGGAATTGCCCTACAGTCCAGCTCCTTAGGACATTGTTACATTCTGACCATTTACATTCATAGCCCTGGTCCTTTGTTCAATATACTTCCATTGAACACTTCCTATTATCATGTTATCTGAAAAAAAATAAGCCCATTTTTAAAAACCATTTAGCTTTTTTGATTCTAAGACTAAATGCTGGCTTGCTCCTGTGAATGCACTGAAAGTTTTGACTCTCAAACCAAATTTGCCCTGATCACTAAATTCCTTTCAAGGTAAGATGAATCTTTGTAATAGATAATCTGTCCCATTCTAAAGATGCCAATATCTCAACATGCATATTTTATCTTTTATCCATATTTTTCCAGGAAATACTGTTGGGAGAATAGGTATTGGGTATAAAAACTGGCATGATGACTCCTAACCAGAATTCTCTCTCTTCCTTTAAAATGTGACCAACCAGAATTTATTCTAGCTCTCATCTTTCCCCAAGATTCTCATGTCCTAGGCTAGGTTAGACACTTCTCATGGCCCCTACTTGCCCCAAGCACTCCAGCATGACCTCCCATTATATCCTTTAAGATACTCCATGTTTCAGTCAAATTATCCACTACTAAACATGGATCAGGTACATGCTGTCATAGCACCCAGTACTTAATGTCCATGGAACTCACCATCATAAAATCATTTGCATGAAGCCTAACAACCTTGTATCCCTGAGCCCAGCCCCTCTGTCTAGCATAAAATGGTGCCCCCTTCAGAGTTAATAAGGAAAAGAATAAATTAATGGACCCATGACCTGTCCTGCTTCTGTAAACTCATTTACTGACCTTTGTTTGCCTTCAATTATAAGCTCTGCCTGTGTATGTTCTATTTTCCTTTGAAGCACAGCTCAGATCCAAACATGTCCAAATGTACTCGTTTATGATTTCTCCAACTTCCCTCAAATATTTATTCAGCATCTATCCCACAACAAGGCTGTTTCCCTCGTCTGAATTCCCATGGTCCTCTCCTCATACCTGTCTTAGGAAACTTGCCACAATTTCTCTTGTCATCAAGTTAGTTTTATGTTATCTCAGCATCTCTACAAGAGGGTAAACACCTTCGGGGCATATCTCATGTCCACACTCTCAACCTTCCCACATTTCCTGAGCAAGGGGAATGCATCCTCATGCCAGCGTACATAGAAAAATTCTGAAATTAATATGCTTTGGATAAATAAGTGAATGGGTAATTATTTATAGTCAGCCCAATGCGTTGAAGACAAAAATCTTTTTCTATGCTGCTTCTTATTCCAAATAGCACAAACTTCCAGAAGCAACTGTCTAGAATGAATAAGAACACAAGGAGGATTCAAGTGTAAGAAAGATCTTAATGATTTGGGGGTGGGCAAGAGTCGTTCTCATGAATTGAAAAAGGCTTCAGGCCCTAAAGTATCACTCCTGCATTTTCCCCATTCTCTCACCAACCTAATTGATCCAGCTTAGAAATATCCTGTGGCATCTTCCCAGATATCCCATTTCTGGCAATTATAAGCTCCACTAAATAATATACAACTCAGAGACTAAGCACAACCTTGAGCTTGTGGGAGGAGAGGCTCAGACAATGTCCCTACTTGTGTTCCCAGAATCACAGGCAGACAACTTGGGCATTATATTAGTTTCCTGTTGCTGTTATAACAACTTTCTATAAATTTAAAAGTTTAAAACAACACAGACTTATTATATTAAAGTTCTGGCCTTTGGAGATTTAAAATTGGTCTCACAAAGCTAAAAATCAAGGTGTAAGTGGGAGTGTGTTCCTTCTGGAAGCTCTAGGGCAGAAGTCTTCTCCTTACCTTTACCTACTCCTGAAGGCCACCAGTTTTCCTCAGCTCATGGTCCTATTTTTCCATCTTCAAAGCCAATAATGTCAAGCCAATTTCTTCTCATACTGCCATCTCCCTGGTTCTCCCTTTTCTGCTTCTCTCTTCAGCTTTTAATGACTCTTGAGATTGCACTGAACTCACTTGTATAAAACTCCCATTGTAAGTATGGTCTTTCCATTTTAAAGTCAGCTAATTAGCAAACTTAATTCATTCACAACCTTAATTGCCTTTGTCCATGTAAACTAACATATTCAAAGGTTCCGGGGATTAGGACATGGACATCATCGTGGGCCATTATCCTGACTACTACAGGCATATTGAGTAAGAGAATCAAAGTCTCAAAGTCCTGGGAGGCACCGGCCCAGGATAGAGCCGGCTAAAGAACATTGTCAACAGACAGCCATCGATTGTGGTACCAGCACTGCTCTTTATCCACGTGAATCTTACCAGTCTGCCCTGCCGCTAAGGTAGTTCCATTGCTCCTTTCAGGGAATGCTGTGAATTGATGAACTCACTTATAAGAAGGAACTTCACCTGTCTTTTCCATGACATAGGAGGTCCCCAAGGAAGGGATGACATGGAGATGCAGAGAGACAATTTACAATTGGTAAAATTTTAGACTTCATTTGGGATGTTATTTGAACGGTTTTCAAAATACATCATGTATGTGTTCCTCAAAATACCTTTGTAATTAAGCTGACCTTATTAGAAAGCAAAAACAGTCTGATCATAAGATCATCCATGTGAGTGAGAAGGAGAATGAGGCAAAACACAAACACAAACACACACACACACACACACACTTACTTTCTTGTATTGTTCTTCAATGTTAAAAGGACCTTTTTCTCAAAAAGAAACTTAAATAGGAAAACAGTAACTTTTCCATTACAATTTGCTGCTGCCACCCCCTTAGGGGTGCCACTGAGGGTCGGTTAATGTCCTGTGACAAGCAAGGGTGAGATTCTTTATGGGGTAGTGTTTATCCTCACCATATGTTTTCTGGTGTTGACTAGAGTGTTAATTGATGTTTCAGGAATCAGGAGGAGGAACATCAAGGGCATCTAGGGAGACCTCATCATCTAGTGTCCCCCTACCCTCAATTAGTAGGTTAACACATGTCTAAATGCTCATAATTTGTGCTGATCTACTGCTTAGCCAGCAAATGGGTCCCACTTGGAATGTGCTATATGTCAGCCTTACAGTTTCTCTGACTTCTATTTTACTTAGGAAAAAAAGAAGGAGGCTCTTTTCTTAATAGGGTGGCTGCAAAAATAAAAGAGACTGTGACTACACTAGGATCATGAGTGGTTGAAGCCTTAAATGGCAGCTGGTCACCCCCTTCTCCAGGAAGGCCCCACCCCACTGTCCAGCACCAGCTCATTTCCCATTCTTTATCCCACAGTTTCACCTATTCTCTGGGCATGAACAGCTCATTCCTTAGTCTGACAAAGCCCTTCTCCTCTTTCATTTTTTCTTTCCAAGTCCACACAAGATCTACTTCAGCAAGCTCCCTAAATACTTCTTAAATATTCAACCCCACTACAAATAAAGTCATTCAACTTAAAAACTACATTGGAAGTGAGAAACTCTAAATGGAAAAGATCCATAACTGATGATGCTCAATCTAAAAAGGTTGCTAACAACATGAACAAGCAGGTGCCACAGTTTGGAGTGTTCGGAACAATTTATCTGAAGGGCAATTTGGACACAATTATCAAGAGTCCTTTAAATGTTCATGTTCTTTGACTCAGTAACTCCTCCTCAGAAATTCATATTGAGGAAATGAAGAGAAATGCCAAAGAATTATGTTCAATGTTTTTCATCCCTAAGTTATTTGATATTGGAACAAAATCTTAGGAAAAAAATGAATTTCAACAATAGAAATGTAATGATATCAAGTGTTAGAAAAATATTTAACAAAAAGGAAAATGGTAAAAATACAATTTTAAGCAAAAAGCAGGATATATTTTTATTCCCGAATTTGTTTCATATATTGAATTATTCAACATTTTGCCTCATATTTTTTTTATTATTGCTATTCTCCCATGTGGGGTATTAATTATGTCAGGGAAGAGATGACACAGCACAAAGTAGAAAACATAGGAGTCAATTTTTGGCTTCAAAAGCCTCAGCCCTGATACAGACAAAATACGAATGGGAAGAGGCACCTAGAAGAAGAGCAGAGGTTCCCCCACATAGCCTGCCCCAAGCTCAGATGGAGTCTCTTGCCTGGAATAAAAGGGATGTAGGGGATGTGGAGGAGCAGTATATATAACAGGTATGGGTGTGTGTGCGTGAGTGCGTGTGTGTGTGTATGTGTGTGTGTGTGTGTGTGTGTTCAAGAGAAAGCACAAAGTATCATGATAGATTGGCAATACTAAGTGCAAAGAGATCCTAAGCCCTTCCTGGGCAGAGCCCTGGGAAATCAGTAAAGTGGCACAGAGAAAGAAATGGCCATGTGCTATGTGTAGACAGGTTAGTCCTCCAACACACACACACACACACACACGCACACACACGCACACACACACATAGACACACACACAATTCCCAGTAAACTATTGAATCAGTGTGCCCAGCAATGGCACAGAGTGAGTGTCTGCAGCCCAGGGGCCACCAAAACAGCCCAACAATCCTTATATGACTCCTAGAGGAAGAAAGGGGCTGAGAGACCAAAATCCCAGTGAAGCCTATGATCAGGAATGAGGGGGTCAGGAATGAGGCAAGGTGCAACAGAAAACTGCATGATGTCTCAGCAGTAGCAACACAGGAACAAGACACTCAGAGGAACAGGGCTTACTCTCCTACAAAGCCTTAACAGCCTGAGATCAGAGTTTCCCCCCATTTTGTATGTCATTGTCCATGACTCACCATAAAATCAGGTTTGAAGCCTCTGATCTATGTCCAGTCAGCTTTCAAATCCCATGCCTGGCCCATTCCATCGACTCTGACTGCCCCACTCAGAGGAAACCCTCCTCCAGCACCACCACTGGATGACGGGACCCAGGCGTAGGCTCTCCCCATCCAGGCTCTCCACTCCCCCAGGCTGCAGGTAAAGTCATCCTTCTGAAACATCCCACTGTCATGCTCAGAAACCTCCTAGTCCTCAGCCTAGAGCCCAGGCTTCGCTTAGCCCTGAGTTCACATGAAAACCAGACCTGCCCAATGCATCGACATAAGTCCTGATTCTCTGCAAAAGAAATTCCATTTTGGCTTCTCTCTTTTCTTGCCTGGAGCATCTTTGTAACTCTAACTTACTCCTCAAAATCCCAAGTCAAGTCCCATTGTATCTAGCGATACATCACTATCCTTTCAGTTTCTTTCAGCTCTCCCTTCCCTTTGATTCCTATCACATTTATTATCTAAGCCATCACTTAATCATATGTGGCTGCATAACTGAAGCCTGTTGTGTCTTTACAGCTTAATTGCCCAACAAGGCCAAGCTCCCAGTGGTCAGGAAAAGGTCTCCCCCTTCCGCCACTCGGTGATGAAAGCACAGTATGTTCTCTTTAATGCACTCGTAGAACATCAACTCCTTTCTTTTCATTATCATCATGCAGATAGAAAGTTGGGCAGACTGCATAACAGCCATGTGCAGAGAGAGGACCAAGAAAGGATGCCTAACAGAGGGGAGAGTGCTGAATCCTAAACACAAAGCTGAGACCAGTTCAGTGAAAGAATTCACTTAAACTCCACATGTGAGACAACACTGTGGTGAGGCTTACATACCTGAATAGTCCTTGTACCACTAATATGTACTTCAGATCTGAGATGGGAGAGAGGCAGAGTTTTTAAGAAAAAAAATACGAGACCAGGGCTGCTTCACTGAAGCAGTTTAAACTCAATTTACCAAATTACAATGCAAACCAGAAGTCACAGAACAGCTGTGTCTCCAGATCTATCTGTGTGTTATTGTGGCCAAGAGAGCAAGAGCTGGCCCACTACATTTACAACAAAGTATTTAACAAGCAAATATTGAGACCAAGAGAGTAAAAGTACACCTGCCACATCAGAAACATAGATAAGGGACACAAATAGGAAATCCATTCCCTCTCACATATACAAGATCAATAAATAGGAAAATACTCTACCTCATTAGTCGTCAATCAAAAGTCCCCTCTTCCTTAAGCCTTTCCTTTGACCTATGAGTATAAATTTAGCTATTTTTTTTTGCGTATGTCTAGTATATGTCAGACATTGGATATGAACCTACCATGAAAAACGCTCCTCTAGAATGCTATCCTCATCACCTACTAGAAATGTCGAGGACGGTGGCAGTAGAATGGCTACAATTGCTTCAAACACAAGTCACTCTCTTCTTCCTTCAGGCCTTTCTCTTTTTCTAATTTAAATTCACTACAGCTACCAATACTACAAGGACTGCAGAAGGGATGTGTTTATGAAAGACTAAAAAATTCTCACAAAAACTGTATTTGGCTTTTACTTTTCACCAAAGTGTTAAATTCTAAAAATTGGGACTTAGATACAAATGTACTCAAATTCTGAAGTGAAAATGAGCCATTTATTTTTGCTGCCTGAGTTAAGTGAACCAGAGAGCAATAGACAAACACTCCACAGATGAAAAGTCAATTCACTTAAAAGAATTATTTCCTCTTTAATAAATCATAAAGCTCGACTGTAAGTCACTTTGCACACCCTAGTGTTGTGTGGCCGATAGATGCATAGTAATCATAGTGATGGCGGTCACCCACCAACTCAGGCTGCTGTGCGCACAGAAATGAGGAGAAAGACAGGGGGCCAGAGTCTGATCTCAGGTCTCCAATTACAAAGATGTTCCACTTTAATTTTATGCTGTTTTACTTGGTTTTTGCTTTTCTCTCTCTCTCTCTCTCTCTCTCTCTCTCTCTCTCTCTCTCTCTCTCTCTCTCTCCCCCCCCCCATCAAATAAAACAAATGCTCAGTGTTATTTTATGAGAAGCCCTGAATCTTCTCATAAGGGAAGAATGCATAAGTTCGGCTCCCAGGAGCACTTGCTCACCTCAGATGCTTCTCTCAGCTGCTGGAGAACATGACTGGAATCAAAAGGCCAGCCTGAGGTCTGTGGAGATGGGCTCCCAGCTCCGGCTGTCTTCCAAAAAGAGCAATGTCAACATCAGAAGGTGGGATTTGGCTCTGAAAGAACACCACATTCTGCTAAAGATGTGCACATTTGTGTCTTGGCTGTATGTGATTCCAGGTCTGTTGTTTCTGCTTGGAAAGGGTATTTGGTCAAAAAGAATAATGCAACACATTGAACCAACTCAACTGGGAAATATTCTGGAAAGGGCTCTGGCCTCAGTTTACATAACTGAAGAGAAACTGGAGCCCTCTGCCATTCTCTCCGCATGAGCAGCATACAACAGGCCAATTCAGGGAAAGTAGAAATCAGCTAATCCAATTGCTTGGCATCAAGGAACCTTGGTGTTCAAAGGTAGATGCACCCGGGGCCCTGAACTGACCACGAACCTGCCATGGTTTGCTATTTTTCAAGCAGCTGAAGCAGCAGAAGCTCATTTCACTTTTCAAAATTGCTTTTTGGTAGTCCTGTTCCAAACAGCATTCACTCCCGCCCGACTATCATTCTACTCCATTTCTACAACCACTGTTTGAACTCTTACCAGGTGGCAGGCACTGTGCTAGCCATGGCAGAGGCAAAAAGGACAGAAGACTGCATTTATGGAGCTCAGTAGGAGAGACAGTTTTACTATTATTAGGGGCCACCTCTCAGTCTGAACGTTTCTCTATACAGTCATCCCTTTGTCTCATGGGGGATAGTTTCCAGGACTCCTGACAGATACCTACCAAAATCTGAGGATGCTCAAGTCCCATTTATAAAATGGCTTAATGTTCACATATAACCAGTGTGCATCTTCTTGTATACTTTGAATCATCTCTACATTACTTATTCAACCTAATACAATGTAAGTGCTGTGTAAATAGTTGACCTATTGTATCATTTAGGGGATTAAGGACAAGGGAGAAGTCTGAATGTGTGCAGTATGGATGCAATTTTTTAAAAATAACTTCAACATTAGGTTGGTTGAATCAATGAATACAGAACCCATGAATACTGATGGCCAGCTATAATTCGCTTGTCAGAGAGGGAGAAAAAAACTGACTCTACCCCATATGATCTCCTTGGGTGACCAATGAGAATGTTTTATAACCAAGAATGCTGAAGGAAGATCCTTTGTAGGAACTTGCTCCTCTAGTAAAGGGACCACTCAAGGCATTTCCAAGTGAAAAGGAAGATGATCTTATTATGGAAATGACAAGAACATCCAGAGAAAAGTTAAGAGGAAACATATTTAAGGACATTATGGCAAAGGCCCCATCAGAATCAAGTGCCTGTTCACCAGACTACAGAGTTACTTGCAGGCATCCATACCATCTGGTGAGGGGCAACTTCCAGAACCCCTGTAGAGTCCCAGGTGCAAAAGACCTCTGCTCAAACCATCCAAGCGGTGTATCTCTTTGAGTTTGAGAAGTAAACTATCAAACCTTCCCTTCCCCAGGCCCTCTTTCATGAAAATGAAATCATGAGAAAAATGACTCATCGTGCCAGGAAAACTTAAGAGAGACCAACATGCAAAGATAATAAATGTTTAATACACATTGTGATCCTGCACATCCTTCCCTGGGCTTTCTCAACACCATCCGCATCCCTGCCTCTAGCACCTGCTAGTCTATCTGTCACCGCTTCTATAGACACTTCCATCTTCACCTTTCAGAGTGTGAGCTCCCCAAGGCAAAAGCTGTGCTGAATTCACCTTTGTGAACCCCCCCCCAGAAGAGAACTAAAGGTGCTGACTCATAAGTGGATTTTAACCAGCCTTAGCACTTCTACCTTGGTAGAATCCACAGAAAGAGAGGCAGCCCTTCCCCTGAGAAGGGCCTCAAGAAAGGGTATGATGCCACAAGCTCTGAGTCAGAGGGGAGCAAGGGATAGAAGGAACAGGATGCCCCCAAACAACTCTTTAGTTTGTTACCATGACCGATGCATAGTTCCCAAAAAACCTAGTATAAAATGAAAATACAGGGTTCCTTGTTCAAAAATTATTACAAATTTCAAGACAGTATTAACAGAAACCAAATGCAGAACCCTCTGAATATGAAGCCTGTGCAGCTTCACTACTCCACGTGCGGGTCCACGAGGCCAGCCTGCTGTCAAATCCTTTGCTTCCCCTGCACAATGCCGTCTGATTGCACCACCACTCATGCCTGAGCAATTGTGGCTCCAATAAGTGAGAAATAAGAAAGAAAATGAGGTTAATATCCATGACATTTTGTGACCTAGACAAAATCATAGCAATAGAACAGAGCTGCCATCAGGTCCCTGAAGGATCATATTCAGGCAGTAACAAAAATAATAGATACTAGATAGCTCCTAGATAGCAGCCAATATGCAAAGCATTGACTCATTTCCTCCTCAGAACAGCCCCATAAGGAAAGCACTATCCACACCTCCATTCTACAGAAAAGGAAACTGAGGCTTTAAAAGATTAAGTAACTTCTAAAGGTCACACTGGAAGTTGGTAGTAAGACTCACAGGTAGGCCCTTCTGAAAACAAAGCCCATAATTGATATATTTACTATCCCCAAGCCCCTGATGTTGTTGTGGTGTAAACTAATCAATAAAATCAGTAAGAGTGTAAGTTATGGGTTATAGATTAGTAAAAAAAAAATAAATTATGATATGATAAGTGAGATAAGACAATTATAAAGCAAGAACTGTCATAAGCCTAAGACTCCATTTTTCTGCCTTCTATATAAAAAACTGTTACAAGAGCTGTTTCTGAGAAACTGAAATGAAAGCTGTTTTCTAATAATATATTGTTTTCTATACTTTGTACCCCACAAAATGTACTCAACCCAGGATATGATGGTCTTGGTGACCGTAGACTTTGAAGTAGATTCTCACCCCCTGCTAACGACCTGCTCAAACTCAGGATACGACAGTCTAGCACCTGTTTGAATCCAGGAACGTGGTCAACTGAATTGCAAAGCTGATTGCCTTTTTGCTAGCTTCTGTACTTGCTTACTTGCTCACTGGAAAATTCAGTACTGCTTAGGGCTTGCAGGTCCCGCTTACTATTGTTTTAATTTCTGTGATTGGCTTACTTGCATGATGCTAAGGAAAGCCCCTTGGTTTTCATTTTTAAGTTCCCAGGATACAGGCCAGGAAGCTGCTGTTCTCTCACAGAGCTTCAGTCTCTGGATGGGTGACAATCCCTGGCCAGATAAGTAAAGCTCTCATTGATTTGAATTCAGACTTAGAATGTTTTCTGAATGTACTCTGAAGGGCTTCAGTCAGCCATTCACAGGTGAGAGGAAAACCCCTTACAGAGTCGCTTCCTCTGCCTACCAAAGTCTTTTTTCCTTGCCCCTTGTTAACAGAAACCTTCTTGAAGACATGGTCTCCTCCAGGGAGCCTTCCTGGATATTTTCCTTGTCACCTTGATTCATCCCTCCTCCTCTTCTTCCTATATAATTTGTTGACCTCTATTATAGAACTAACCCCTCAACTGAACTGTGCATGTTTTTCCCAATCAACAGTGAATCCCTTGAAAGTAAAAACTCTATATCATTGATTTGTTTTCTCAACTTTTGATACAGAGACTGACTCACAATAGGTGCTAGATTGAGTACAAATTTAACTCAGTGGAAAGGAATAGAATGAAACGTAACAATACACCCTGAATTTATTAGTCTAGGTACTTTCTAAAGTCCCAATGAAAGAGATCTAGGGTAAAGAGTGATTTGAAAAAACTCATGTTTCAATGGCTCTGACCCCTCTCCTCCACATGCACACACACCCCTGTTGGAAAGCAGTAATTTGTGTTTATGTTAGAAAAGTGAATCCAAATCTGCACTTTCTCTTCCTTTCTTAGCTGCAAACAGTTTAAATAAGAACACTCTGGGAAGGGACAGAATAGACCCCATAACCTTTCCAAAATCTTTTAGTTTTTTGAATAAAAATATTCATTTTAATTCTTAAAAACAACAATTTTAAGATGTTTTGTCTCATGACTGCTTTTAAAGGGAAGTCCTTTCATAGAGCAACCCTGCAGGGTGGGCAGTGAAGTAATATCTAGGTCAATAGGGCTCTGCTGCATTCCCTGACTTCTCTCCCTTTGATAACTGATCATCTTCAATGCTGTCCTGAACCCTCTTCAGCCAGTGCTGAGTTGTTCTGGGTATCACACTGGTATATTGTCATTCAAGCTGTAATTAAATCTCATCTGTTAAAGGGTCAGTGACCCATCTTGGCAGCCTAAAGGTAATACAGGAAAGTTAATTTCCTAAGGTCCTGGGTTATAAAACCCTGACGATGTGCAGGGGATGCATATCTGAACTGATTTCAAGTGTGTCTGAAATTATACTGGGTGAACAGGAAAAAAAATATGATGTCTTTGATCAATGAGAAAATGTTTAGAAAAATCAAGATAAGCCTACTCATTAAGTCAATTCATCTTGACTTAAATGTTCTATGCTGTTACATTGTCTGGAAGTATGTGAAGTTAATGGGGGAAATTATTCATAGGGGAGGAAGTATTTAATAAGCTAGTCTGGATCTAAGAATAGCAGAACTAGAAGCAAGCAAAGACAGCTATGGTCATTTAACACAGTTCTCTACTACTGTATTAGTTTCCTATTGCTGATTGTGGTAACAAATTATTACAAACTTGGTGTCTTTAAATAACATGGTGTGTTTACAGCTCTGCAGGTCAGAAGCCCAACATTGAACTCACTGGCTAAAATCAAGGTGTTGACAGGGCTGCTTTCCCTTCTGGGGGCTCTGCTGCAGAATCCATTTTCTTGCCCCTTCAAGCTGCTAAAGGAATCCTGTGTTCCTGGTTTGTGGCCCCCATCTTCAATATTTAAAGCCAGCAAATTTGCATTGCTTTGAACATTTTCGGTAGTTACACATTCATCTGACCAAAGCCTGAAATGACCCTGTGCCCCTGAGACACCCCCCCCCATGTGATTAGATTGGACCCACCTGGGTAATCCAGGACAACTTTCCACCTCAGTGTCTTTAACCCAACCCAAGATCTGCAAAGCCCATCTTGCCATGTAAGGTTAACACATCCATGGGGTCTGGGTATGAGAACATGGATATCTTTGGGGCCATTTTTCTACCTCCTTCAAGTCCCAAGGAAGGTGCTCCAGTGATGTGAGGGTAGGATGGGCATCTTCACCATAACTCAGCTTCAGGGACTAAAGCTTATTAACATAAGGACTTCTTTCATCATCTAATCTAAATCTCTCTTACTACCATACTTCCAAATTACAGCCATCTCATTCTCCAGCCCTACAAATCCCTAGACCAACATTTCATCCCTGGACTCATCAGATTTCAGGACCTTTTTTTTGCTCTTTTCTATCTGAGTCTATGACTGATGGGAACTAGGTTGTACCAAGATATCTGGCCTCTCTTTTCTTTCATTTTTCTCCTTCTGCAAACCACATGCTTCCCATACCTCCCCCTACATACACCTCCTCCTACATGAGGCTTCGCTGCCCTTTGGTTTCTTGTATTGATGCAGACATAAACTCCCTCATCTTGACTTCCCCCTCCAGTAAGCCTCCTCTGCTCCTGCCCCTGCCCATCCGCATGCCCACACCAGCCTTCCATGCCATTCCCCCCAAGACCAACATCAACTCTTATGGCAACATCACAGCCACATCATTAAGTGTACCCCCACTCTAGGTAGTGGGTAGCTTTAAGCAATCAGTTCCACATGTAGCCCTGAGCTGGACAAGTTGGGATAACCTCTTATTCTCACAATTTTTTCATATATAAGCATTTTAAGGTCATTCCATTGTCCAAAAGAAAAAAAAAGAGCACTTAGGATGTTAACATAATTATCTTCATTGGAAGTTTATAATAATAAAAAACACAAATCCAACCCATAACACTTGATTGATAGATTTTTAATACCAAGATAGAGCTACAACACTATAAATCTGTACATCGAAATGTATTTACCTCACTATAATTGACAGAAATCAATAGAAACACACGAAGCCCTTTGTTGCTCTGCTGAAACATGACACATTAGAAAAGATATGTAGATAAATACGTTAATAAAGTAATAGAAAGTATAGCTGTCAACAAAGCTCTGACAGAAGAGAGTCCTCACTTATCTGTAATAAGAGATTTTCAAACTTATTTTCTCTCCTTAACAAAGCAGATTTGATTTGCAAATTTTCATTTTCTCCTCATCATTTGCAGCTCCCCAATAAAATATAAGTATTAAAGCTCATTATCTACATAACATTCCTGTTTCTCTGTTAACATGTATATACATAAATTATAAGCATTTTTTAAACCAAAAATCGTAATCTTTAATTACTTATACTTATGTAGGATGCTCCCCAGACAATTCCTCTCTCTCTCTCTCTCTCTCTCTCTCTCTCTCTCTCTCTCTCTCTCTCTCTCCCCCTCCCTCTCTCCCTCTGCTTCCTTTCTGGAGACAGAAATATACAATGCCATCTCCATCAACCAATTGTCTCTGACTTTTTTCACTGTCTAAAACTGCCAAGTGGCCAAAGTTCCTACCTAGGAGATTCCCCGGGATCTAGGGTCTGGAATGAGAACAGGCCCAGCCAAGGCACAAAGGTGAGAAGAGTGCAGCCCCCAAAGCCCAGGCCTAGGCAGGCCCTGGAGCAGAACTGGAAGTAAATTGGTTAAGGGCTCTCTACCTGTGGCTGTTCCCAACAAGGACCTTGAGAACCTGTGTATTCCTACACATGTCTTTGTAGTATTCAAGAAAGGAACAAGTCAGTGATTAGTTTATTATTGATATGTAATGAATACTAGATGTTCAAGAATAGCTTCTATCAAGATTTAATGGAGATTTAAAAGAAACAAAAAAATAGGAGAGAAGAAAGCTTGGAAAAGAAAAGACATATGTTTGGGGTATCTGCTGTGCCCAGGCTCCCTCTCATAATCCTGCTAAGTGTCCTGTGTTGCCATTGTTGTTCTCAACATCACGGAAGGCAACTGAGAGAGTTGTTTTCAGCATCATGGAAGGCAGCTGAGGCTGAGGATGTTCATGCAACTTGCTCATGGTTCAGGGCAATACCTACTCAAAAGTCTACTCCTTTTCAGCAGTTCAAATGGGTAACCATTTAATGCATGTTATTGGCCTTGTCCACACACATCATTTTTGGTGAAGTCTTATCCCAATATACTACCGGTTTCCTTGACACAAGAAGTAAGTGTTAATTCTACTACCGGCCTGGACCCTAGAGAATCAATGCAGTCCACTAGCATGAAAATATATCACACAGCTGAAAGTCTAAATTGGGCCCTCACCAACTCCTCAAAACTTTTGCAACCCAAAGAATTATCTTCTCACCCATCCCAGTGGAGTCCAGCCAAGTCCCAGCCCCCCAGGGGTTTCTACAGGCTGAGTTCAGCCCCTAGGGCATTATCTGAGGGGTTTTAAGGCTTTCTTTCAATGGTTCAGCATAGTCTGAATTTTATAGGCTACAACTTGAGTTGGTTTCCTACATCCATGAGCAGCTGACAGCTGTCAGAGGCAGGTCTCCCTCTTGCCGCTGGCCAGTCCTGAGGCTCATTCACAGAGACAGGGACAGAGTCCAGACTGACACACTGTTTGGGCTGTTTCCATGAGGTCCTCGCAAAGTGGGTTTGGCTGTAAACAGCCTCTAAAGTCAACAGAACATGCAGGCTTCTTGAATACCTTTGGATCAACTGGCCATGAACCAGACACAAGTCTGGTTAAAAACTCTGCTGTCCCCTTCTGCCGATTGTCTTCTTTCAGTCAAATACAATTTTCTTTATCCACTAACATCTTTTGAGCTCCTCCCTTGTGTTAACACCTGGGGATGCAGCCCTCTGGGTTATGTTTCACCTAAATCTGTACTGGTAAAGCATAAGATGGAAGGAAATATTGTGATTCATTCATTTATTCATTCACTTATTCAATAAAACAGATATCGAATATCTACTCTGAAAAGTACAGTGCCAGGCAGTGTGGAAAATAAAAGGAGACTCACCAGGTATCCTACCTTCAAAAGGTTATATTTTAATGCCAGAGATAAGCCACAGATCTAATTTTCTGTAAAATGAAGTAAAACATAATAGATGTAATGAGAAAAGTTCATGTGAAATCACAGGAGCACAGGAGTACAAAGATATTATTTGCATCTGGAATATCAGAGAAGCTGTCCAGAGTTTAGGTTTTCCAAAAACATATCCTGAGACAAGAATTTTGGTTCAAGTAGTTTGGGGGGATGAAGGGGATCTCGGGACACAACAGGAATGAAAGTCAAGACCTCAAAGGGAGAAAAACCAATGAAGGATCCTTTAGTGAGCAAGTTACTGCTATGAGCAACTGCAAATCAACCACATCAGGCTGAACATGCTTCAGATTCATTGTGAAGACATATGAGGAAGCTGAAGTATTGATCCCACAACTCTACCCCTCAAAATCAAGGATTTCTCCTGGAGCAGGGACTTAACCACTTACTGTCTCCTCTTGAGAACAGTGCAGGGACTTTCTGTCCCCCAGAACTAATGCTCCACCACATTTCCAAGGCCAGTGAAATGGCATACAGTCTCTATATTTGGTAATTTGAAGAGGATTTGAAATTCTAGTTTTAGGGTTAGGTCCACGGCAGAACAACAGCCAGAGAGTCATATAGTTTCTTACGCCTCAATGAAAAATCAAAGTATCTATGTTCCTTAGAACTTACACATTCCCCAAAATGGATGCAAAGATGAATTCTCCAATACTGGATCTTATTTTTAATTCAGTATGAGGAACTTCCTCTTTAAAGTCATTTTTACTCTATAAAATAAGTAGTCATTTGGAGTGTGAATTCTTTATATCCAAACTTCCACTACCATCTTATGCATCTCTTGGAAAAATCTTGATATTCTTAGAGTAGAGCATATCCATTTAAAAATGTGTTTATCATTCAGTTCAATTCAATAGCCCTTTATTGAGGAGCTTCAAGGAGAAAAAATCAGGGACACAGAGGTGAATGAAGCACAGCCTTGTGGTCTTCCAGGAGATGGCTTTTTTTTTTTTCCTGAATGTTGTAGCAAGGTTTATGTAGTGATTATAGAAAAAATGGGAATTTTTCAATGCAATGCTGAAAGGGTCATGAGATAGTAGATTTATGAACTAATGAAAAAATATTGACCTTAATCAATGATTTTAGATGATTTACAAACAACATAAAATCATAAGAACAGGTCCATACTTGTTTTCTTTCATTGAAATTGAAAAAAACAGTGTGTCAGATGCACAATCTACTTTTCCCTGTCTCTTTAAACAAATGTTCATAATTTTATTTCTTTGTAAGAATTTCTACTGCCTCTTAAAATTGACTCCACAACTCAAACTTCCGTTGCTCTTCCGATCACCCCATATATTTTCCTAATTATCTCTGAATTTGATCAAATCAAATAGATAAAAATCCATGAGTTCCCAAAGAGAAATCATTAGAAAAGAAGATAGGAAAACCCAATGGGAATACTGGGTAAAATCCCTATCAACACTAGAGTCTCCACCTGGCTGGGTCTCAGCCTCAGCACAGCAAGTTCCCTTGCTGGGACCACTGGCACTCCATTGCAAGCTCCACCCTGCTGCCTGTTCTGAACCTGAGCTGGGTAGAAGGGAGGAAGAAGTTCTCTTTGTTTGTCTTCTCTGTCCTGCATGCATCATTATACAACTTATTTCCCAGAGCTAGGTAGTGTTAGCCCTACTGAGAGGTGAAACACCGAAGGACTTTACCAAACCACACACAGCAAATCAGTGGTCAAGCCAATACTAATCTTAGGTCCATCTGACTCAGTAGAAGTCTATGTCTCACACTGTACCACATGGTCAACTGTAGACCCTTACTCTGCTCTGATGCTAAGTATTCATCTTTTCTGAGCCTTCACCTGGTGGTGGTGCCCTGCTGCCTACAGAATGACTATTCATGGGAAATTCAGAACACGGCTACCCAGGACTCCCCTCTTGGGATCTGCCTTTCTGCTACTTTATCTGGGATCCCCCTTTCTGACTACATGGCTGGGCTGTCACAGGCTATTTCCTTACTCCATGAATCTCTGTTGCACTGGTCAGACCAAACCTCTCCTGATCCCTTGTCGTGAGCAGCGCTGTTAATAATTAGTCAGAGGTGGATTATCTTTAAATGCAAGCATATATTCAACCACACCAATCATCAAACATAAATAATTAATGCAAAAAGAGCTGAGTGTGCTGAATGGAGCATCCCAACTAGCATTCAGTGCACATAAATTAAACACTACAAGCAAATCACACGATCCCCAAAACACCTCCCATGCCACACAACTTCTAAGATGCTCCTAAGACTAAGACTCTAAAGTGGCTCCTAAGACTAAGATGCTCCTTATACCCCTAAGAGTTGAGAAGGAACAATTCTCTGCCTCTTCTCAGTTCTCCTCAAACTGCCCCATCAATCTGTAAGACTCTGATCCAAGGCAGCATGAATCTCAAGAAAAAAAGAAAAAGAAAGAAAGCATCCAGACACTAGGATTATCAGGCACTTGAGATAGAACCATGTCCAAGGCTGGGAATATAGCTCAGTTGGTAGAGTGCTTGCCTCAGAAGCACATGGCTTTAGGTTCAATCCCCAGCACCACCAAAAATAAAAAAGAACCATGTCCAAGAGGCCAAGCTAACTTACAAACAAAATAAACATGCTTTTACCCAGAACATTCTAGACCTCTAGTCTTAGATGTTAGAAAAGAATTCAACTTTCTCCAAACTTTGCTTAGAGATTCATGTACTCTGAAAAACCAGGGCTAAACCAGAGCTAGAGAACCAAAGCAATTTCCTTGAATAACATTGAATGACCTATCTAAAGGAATGCCCCACTCCAGGAAGATCCCCCCTGATGTTCAGGCATGCCTAAGCTGAAATGAGGAGGCTCCAGAGTCTTGGGGGGTGGGGAAGTGTGCCGACTCTCAATGAAAACCACATGCTGTAGGTTCTTGCCCCAATTTAAAAGATGGTTTCTGCTGAAAGCTGGATCATTCCATCTTGGAAAGCACTGTGGCCTCCAATTGTTTTTAAGCCACAGCAAACGTAAGAAAGTGGTCTGTTGAGCTGAAGCAATTCTCTAAATACCTCAGAGCACCCGACTGAAATGTTTCTCTTTAATAGTCAGGTACGAGAGACCAAAGCAGGATGCTCCTTCTCCAGTGTAGTCAGGAATCACACACTTTTTAGTGAGTCAAGGAAAACAAAAAGAGTTCACCCAAAAAGTAGTTCACAGATGATTTTCTCAAAATTGAAGGAAATGATGAGGAAGCTTATGTGGTGCCCAGTCTAGTCATGAACATACTATAAGTACAAAGTTTCTGCAGTTCAAATAAGTTTATATGTTTTTCCTGATTACCAAAGTAATACATGTTTATCACAGAAAATTAGAAAGGTGTAGGAAGGCACAAAGGTAGAAGTTTAAATTGATCCTAATCCAGTAATTCAGAGATAACCATTATTACCATTTTAGTGAAAATATTCCAAACATAATTATTTATGTTTGATGATTGGTGTGGTTGAATATATGCTTGCATTTAAAGATAATCCACCTCTGACTAATTATTAACAGCGATGCTCACGACAAGGGATCAGGAGAGGTTTGGTCTGACCAGTGCATCAGAGATTCATATACATTAGCCTCTTGTATTTGGGAGAAGGGAGGTTATTTTCCTTCTTCTATTTATTTTTTGTTACAAAAATGGTAGCATATTGTAAATACTATTGGTGTCCTGTTTATCTACTTAGTTATGTCTTTAACAGTTTCCCAAGGCATCAGTTTTTCTTTTACAACATAATTTTAATGGTTATATAAAATTTACTGTTGGATAATTAAGTTGCTTCTAATTTTCTCCATTAAAAATAACATTAGTAGTAGAAGTTCTTGTGCATAAACCAATTTATGTATCTCTACTTACTATGTCCTTAAAACTGATTCCTTGAGGAAGACAAAGAACATATGAATGTGTTTAAGCTTTTGATTTATATTAACAAGCTGCCTACCAAAAATTGTTCACACTTTTAAAGTGTGTCCTCTTCCCTGCACCTTTGCCAATGGTGAACATTTCCTTGTTTTTGTCAACTATATAATTGAAATAGAGAGCTCACCATTTTAATTGGCATTGCTTTGTTTACTAGTTAGAGTGAACATTTTGTCACATATTTTTTGGATATTTGTTAAATATTTAAAATCTCTATCCATTTTTATTTGCAATATTTAGCTTTTTCCTATTAATTTATAAGAGTTCTTTGTGCATTACCAATACCCATCTTTGGTCTACAATATCTTTCTCCAATATTTCCCCCAGGCTATCATTGCTTTTTAGTTTTATTTAGGGTATTTGTTGTTTGTATTGCTTACGATTTACATACTATTTGAAATGCTACAAGTCAGAGGTAAGAAAACCATCCATATGCAAACACTAATATCCACTAGTGCACTGCAGTCACATTGGAAGTGATTTGCGCAAGACCTCATGGTATACACAACAATGGCAGTAGCCCTGAAGTCCAAACACATTGTCCTCAGAGACTGGAGAAGGAAAAAAAGCAGCTGGGTCTAACCACCTGGCCAAGTTGATTTCTGATTAGTGACATGGATGGGGTGCAGCATAATTTTTGTAAAGACAGTAAGTATTTTAACTTTAAGAACTTAAGTATCACCATGACTCAAATCTTCCACTGTAACATGAAAGCAGCCATAGATATTACATAAACAAAGTATTGCTTTACCCAAGTATAATGTTACTTACAGAAAGGATGCAATTTGAATTTTACATAATTTTCAAGTACCACAAAAGATTTTACTTCTTGGATTATTTTCAAACTTTGTTTTTATTATGGCAGAGAATTTTAATGTATCTTTCTCAGCGAAGTTTTTTTTTTTTAATAACAGTTTATTGAGTTAATTCTTTGAACAGTTCAATTATTCAAAGTGTACCCTGAAGTAGTTTTTAGTATATACACAGAGATGTGCAACCATTCCCATGGCTGATTTTAGAACATTTTCATCATCTCCAAAATCACCTCATCCTGTTGAATTGTCTATCCCTCCCTTTATTCACAATAGTTTTTACTTTAAGTGTTTTGGTGCTGTGTTGTTAAGTGCAGATATGTTCATAATATATTTCTTTCTGGTGGATCCACCCTTTTATCATTATTAAAGTTATCTCATTTATTGTAGTATGATTTCAAACTTTTAAAATATAAACACCAGAGACTGGTATCTGTTCATTAACACCAGGGCTAGGGTTGTGGCTCAGCAGTAGAGCACTTGCCTGCAAAGCCCTGGGTTCTATCCTCAGCACCACATAAAAATAAATAAATAAAATAAAGGTATACAAGAAAAATACACACACACACACACACACACACACACACACACACACACACCAGTTTTTGCTCTCAGGTAATATAAAATGAGGCAGTAGCTCAAATTTAGCCCATAAGCATTAGTTGGTCTTAATGCCAGATGAATATTTGGTTCATATAGGTCTACTAAAGAAGCCCAAGGAAAAGAACATATTTGATTTGTGAGCAGAAAAAATACATACCACTTCCAAGTAGAGTTTTTAGAAGCCATATTACTACTGTATTATCACTTGACTCACCACTAATAATTCCTGTACTGGTCAACCTGGATCCCAGAGTGGACATAGGTACCAAGGCCACAGCCAACCTATAAGAAACATGAAATAGTCTATAATGAACAGGACTGGAAAATAAACTTATATTGATACAAGCCACCAAGCTTTAGGAATCACATTGTTACTGTACATACCTTACCTTCTACAGTCTGATACAGATTGCACAAAAAAACATGTTCTGTATTTGTACTTGCTTGATTCCTGAAAGGCACTTCAGTTTAAAAGACCTTTATAAATCATCTAAGTTTCAGTTTCTTCATCAATAAATTTGCAACACTATGCATCTTTGGGATGTTTTATGAGGATCAAAGTGAGACAATACATATAAAAATGCTTTAAAGTATAGAGCACTATAGAAAGGTTTTTATTACTTTTAATATCAAATAGCTACAAAATAAGATAAATTTTACAATGTTCCAGTATAGAAGTAAAAAGTCTTATGGGGAGGGAGAGTCTCAATATTACTAAGAACACAGAAGTCTTCAAAAGATAGTGGCATTCAAACAGATTGCAAGACTGGTAGAGTCTAGCAGAAATGCACATATATTTTGTGAAGACAGCCCTGCTTTGGCACGGTCTTGAATTCCCTTTGTCCCTAGTTTGAGGTTCTGAGACTGGTATCTGTTCATTAAATTCACAGAAAGATAAAAAAAAAAGTTCTATTACAGGTAGAAGATCATTCTGAAATGTTCATTCTGAAATCTGATGTTGTATTTCAAATTATTTCATTTTAACTCAGACTGAAGGCAGCCCAGAGGAGCTAGCTGCGTAATTGCTCTTTTAACAGTCCTGGCCACCCCTTCGCACATTTAATTATTCCATAATTACTCATACTTACAGCCCAGTGTGGAAATCATGTGGATTATCGATCTTTATGATGAATGTAAAAGAAAAGCAGTCATTACTCTCTGTCCCCAGAAGGTATCCTCCCCCTTGGAGTGAGGACAAACAGCTCTCTCTGGACAGTGAGGGAAGTTGAGGACAAACCTGGAGGCCAGAAGAACCATGGCTGTGAGCGTGGAGACCTGACAAACGTCATTTTGTAAAGGTACAAAATTTTCACCCATTTTCAGAAACATTTTGTCTCTGATTTATCTCACTGAGATTCACAAATCGCAAACGCTCCTTAAGACATCAAATTGCTCAGTTAGGAAGGTCTTACAAAAATCAAATTTTATGAAAGTCAAAAAACACCCCATCATGCTTTTCTGTTCCTGTCAGTCTCACCTTGAAGCTCACTCTCACATTAGAAAAATAAGCATGAACTCTGAATCTATTAAACCACCCATGACTAGACTCAAAGTCAATGTTGGCATCACTGTACTTGACCCTAAAATCCTCAGTCAGCCTTTTAGTTTCTCCTGCATGATTGCTCTGCGATGAGTGGAAAGACAATCAATGACAATTAACAGGAAAATCACACAAAGAGCACTGACATACCACAGGCTTATTCGTCTTGAATGCTATGGTGGACAATATAGTATCAGGATAAAAAGGGAAAGCCTACTCATGCTTCTTCTGCCACTCCCAACAGTTGGTTTTGTGTTCCTGTAAGAACACAAACTTTCTACGACTCTTAACATTTTATCATCTACTTCAACAAATAACTCTGGGAGAGCAAAAATTGTGTAAGACCAATATGTTCTAAGTGAGGGAGCTCTCTGCTTAATTTCAGTATTACATCTCAGACCCGGCCTGTTCCAGGAGACACAATGAGCATCCCAATTGCCCATGAAGGGCACCACTTTCCTCCTTCAGTGATTCTTTTAAGAATAGGCAAGTGTAAAATAAAGCTCTCAGCCCCTTATTCTTTGAGCATCTCTGACTGAGAGACCATTATGCTTATACAAAGGCTCTTCCCGGCTGAAGCTTATCATTCAGTTAGGAAACAAGACAGACAGATGAGTCATTAAAAAAGAGCACAAGACTTGAGTGGCAGTAAAAGCAACTTCAAGACTGTTCAGGCTTAAAGAAAAAAAAAAACTAAGGAGCAATTCTTCAGTAAGTCAAAGTAATAGAGAAGTCTCTATGGCCATGGGGCTGCCTAAGTAGGAGGAGGGACCAGATCCAATGCTTCCCATCTGAAGTGAGCAGACAACATTCCCAACATGCCTGCTTTAGTTGACATTTTCATTGCCGTGACCAAAAGACCTGAAAACAACAACAGAGAAGAGGAAAAGTTTATTTTGACTCAGGGTTTTAGAGGGTCAATCCACAGTCTGTCGACTCCATATCTCTGGACCCACAGTGAGGCAGAACATCATGGTGGAAGGGCATAGCAGAGGAAAGCAATCAGCACATGGTGATCAGGAAGCAAAGGAAGAACTCCACTCACCAGGAACAAAATATAAACCTCCAAAGGCATGCCCCCAGTGACCTACTGCCTCTGGTCACATGCTGCCTGCCTATAGTTACCACCCCTTTAATCCATACCAGTGGATTAATCCACTGATTGAATTACACCTGTCATAATCTAATCATTTCACCTCTGTAAATCCTTGCATTGTCTCACACATGAGCTTTTTGGGAACACCTCATATCTAAACCACAAAAAAATGCCCAATATACCCAGAATCACAGAGGAGGGCTATGTCTCCGGACCACAGGAATGGTGAGAACTGTTGCATCTGCATTGTTCCCAAAGATGTGCTGTGCAAGATGAGATTGAAAAGGCAGGCTAGGGACAAACTGTGAGGGGTCTGGAATGATGGCCAATGGGATTTGAATGCCAACCTAGGTATAAGCAGTTAGCATGATGCTCTGTGAGGATCTGTAACAGAGAAAAGTGGTTAAAATCTCAGCCTCAGTTTCTCTGCTTTCAAAATGGGAATTATAACAGCATCTACCTCATAGTTTGCTCATTTTACACACACACACACGTATAGGGCCTGGCAAATAAGAACTAGGTATGAGTTAGTTACAATTAGTCATAATTCTGGGCTTTTTCTTTTCTTCTCTTTATTTTTGGTAATATTTCATCATCCCTGTTGAGACCTTTGGACATAGCTTAACAGACGTATTTTATCCATTCTCTGGATCTTATGGACTAACATAAGAATGATTCCTCTTTGCCCACAACAGCTGCAGACCTGTTTCCTGATGGCACTCCAAACAGAAAGAAGGTGTAGGATAGGATAAAGGGTCCCAAATGTGAGTTCCTGTGACCTCTCCCCTAGCACGAAACCTGTTTCTTCCACAGCCTTCCCCTGGCACCAGGAACGGAGAGTCTTGCCTGTTGGAGCCCAGAAACAGTGATTGAGATGGACATCTTCTGAAACAAATCGGAAACTTTTTCTAAAGGGGAAAAAGGCTGAACTTCCACAGTATAAATATTACTAGATGGCCTCAGGCTCAGATGCCATTCACAAGCTCCTCAAACTGTGCGCTTGCAATTTATGACATTTAACAGAGCCCCTGGAGAGAACTTCAGTCCTGCCTGCACTCCAGAGCCAAATATTAGCCTCCTTGTGTTAATGAGGCCAAGTCAGGGAAGAGGACGGAGGGAGATCATTTGAGTGATTGTGCTTGTTAACTCTCAGCCCTCATCTTTCTCCCCTTCTCCCCTCCTCCTCTCCCTCCCTGCTCCAGAGAGAGAACCAGAAGTTTTTAGGACAAGGATTCAGGATACTACTTCACCAAGCATCAGCACCAGGGCCAGAATATGGCTCATCACACCCAAAAGTCCTCAGCTGCATAGTCCCCGGGCACAGTGGAGAGGGAAGGACCCAAGAGGTGACAGCATGATGTGGAGGCCAGCAGGGCCAATAGCCTTACCCAGACCTTCCTCCACAAACCACTCTTACTCTAGCCCCCAATCAGGCTTTGCTGGAAACAATTTCCAGACTCCCAGAAAGGAAGGATCTGTTCTTTTGTACAAGGTAATCCATCCAAGGCCTGCTCTGGACAGGAGGTAGTTCATTTGAATCAACCCCATCTCTGCCATCTTTACATGCTTTGCATCCTTTGTCCTGACCTTCTCTTTGGCAGGGCTGCTGTGCTTTCTAGAGCCAACCTGCTGGATTGGGCAAAAATAAATAATTTTTAACATAAGATGCCCCATGCACAATTTGAGACCTACTTATACTACTAACACTAAAAAGTTACTGTGTTTATTTGAAGCTCAAATTTGATTGGGCATTTGATTGGATTTTTTAATATTTATTTTTTAGTTTTAGGTGGACACAATATCTTCATTTTATTTTTATGTGGTGCTGAGGATCAAACCCAGTGCCTCACGCATGACAGGTGAGTGCATTACCACTTGAGCCACATCCTCAGCCCTTTGACTGGGTATTTTATGGGACAATTCTATGCACCTCAGTTTCCTCATTCAAAAATGGACTATTAAACAAGATCAGTGATTTCCAAAATGCCATGTAAGACAAAGGTCTTCTATCAAAAGAAAGCTTATGCAGAAGCTCAACCTATGGAATATGTCAGAATAGAGGTGCCCTGGTTGAGGCAGAGGTGGGAAGCCAGAGCCCTCCTCTGAGCTGTGGCAGAGCCCAGGTCTGCCCTGACTTCCATTTCAGAACCAAGGGAGTGTACAGTGTCTGCAGTCCCTCTGAATCCACGAGGCTTCCAGTGGCCTTCACAAATGAAGACCCTACAAAACTTGAGGCCACTCATGTCTGTTTGATCTGCCGCTAGAATTCTTCACATGTGTTGTCACGGGAGAGGTAAACAGCTCATTTCAGATTCCCAAGGTCATAATCCCAGTCCCCAAAACCACAAGACATGGGCAAGCCTCTCATCTGTCCATTCACATCATAGAGGGTGCCCATCACAGCTGTGTGTGCCAGTGGAGGAAGGAAGGGCTGTGAGGCCCATGCTGCAGTTTTACAAGGTGGATGACCTTGGGACTGAGCCTCTCTGAATAGCAAGAGTTTTATAATAGGGTTATCGTTATAATAATTAAGAAATTGTACATAAAAAAGCATCCTGGATCAAGTAGACAAATACCTCTGCCCTTCAAAAAGAATACAATATTGTGTGACTCCATTTATATAAAAATCTAAACAATGCAAACTAATCTATGGTAACAAAAAACAGATCAGTGGTTGTTGAGATGGGGCCTGGAGGTAGAAAGCATAAAGAGGCACAAGGGAACTCTAGAGAGTGATGGATAGTTCACTGTCTTGGCTGGGAGGATGGAGTTGTGGCTGTACTCCTAGGTCAAGACTTATCAAATCAGGGCTGGAGATGTGGCTCAGGCGGTAGCGCACTCGCCTGGCGTGTGTGTGGCCTGCCTTCGATCCTCAGCACCACATACAAAGTTGTTGTGTCCGCTGAAAACTAAAAAATAAATATTTTTTTTAAAAAATTCTCTCTCTCTCTTTAAAAAAAATAGACTTATCAAATCATAGTCTTTAAACTTGGAAATTTACTTAATGTCATTTGTAGCTTCATAAAACCATTGAGAAATAAATTGAAAAGGCTTCAAATACTGAAAAGTAATGCACAATTATTCTTATCGTTGTTATGATTATTTTTGTCCTGGCAGAAAGATGCTGAAGCTAATAATCATCCCTAGGTTTACCAATTGTCATTTTTCCCCTAGAGTCAAGTGTATTTCTTTAAAACAGAAAAAAAAATTTTAAATTTGTTTAGCCCTATATATGCTCAAGGCTCATGCAAATGTTATGATCTCAGAGGTGCAAAGGGCTTTTGACTGTTATCTTTTAAAGGTATGCTTTACTCCTTTCCTATCTCCACATCCAAGTCCTCTTGATGCTCTCTCCTTCACATCTTCCACCTCTCCACCCAATTCTCTACCTCCACTGTCCTCACCCAGTCCTGGCATTACCATGTCTTGCCCAGACCACTGCAGAAGCCTCCTGCTGGATTCTACATAACTCTAGTCTTGCTCATCCCTAATCCATTATCCACACTTCATCTAGAGTGATCATTTTAAATGCAAATGTGACCATGTCACTCAGCTATTTAAAACCTTAAGTTGATGCTCCATTAGAAAAAAGATCCAAAATATCTATCATGGCCTACAAGACTCATGTAAGCTGGCCCCTGGCCATCTGTCCAGCCATAGTCTGTACCACTTTGATTTTCTCTGTTCCAGATTTTCTCTGGATTTCTTTAAATGTACCACACTACTTGTCAGCTCCAGGCCCTCCCATGTTTCCCACAAGCTATTTCTTCTGCCTGGAATATTCTCTAGCCTCGCTGTCAAGCCAACCATTCTTTGGGTTTCAAAGAGAAACATTACTTTCTCAGAGCAGCTTAATTATATCCACAAAATCTAGTCCCCCTGTTTCAAATCCCCAGTGTGTCATATTTCCTTCTTGGTAATTAATTGTGCAGTGTCCATTTTCCTTCCTTAAAGAAGAGGACAGAAATTGTATCTATTTTATTCACTTCTGTATCTTTACAACCAGAATCTTACCCTTAGTAGGTGCTCAATGAATTGTTGCAGAAAGAATTAATGAATGCTGAGCTTTCTGCTGCATCATATATTGCTTTGTTGTTGCCCATGTACAAACTTCAAAAGCCTTAAAATTTTAATCACATTGATCCAAATTTACATGAAATTACAGAAGAGACTATGGACTCTATAAACGAGGATTGCCTTATGGCAAGCCTTTGAAGCATGTTGAAAAACTTGGTCAATGGCATCTGTAATTAGAAAACAAAAATGTATCTCTTAGATTATAACATACTGCTTTATGTTGATGGAAGTATGGGGAAGCAGGGCTCTCATCATTGTCAGTGAGAATATAAATTGACACAATATTTTGGAGAATCACTTCACACTATATACTTTTATTTGAAATGCATTTGCCTTCAATTAAAAAAAAGAAATAAGAAAGAAAGAAAGAAAGAAAACCATGCACATGCCTTTTGCTCTATCAATTCCACTTGCCAGAATTCATCCCATCCTTAAGATATATCTAGTGCAGGGGCTGGGATCATGGCTCAGTGGTAGAGTGCTTGCCTAGCATGTGCAAGGCACTGGGTTCAATTCTCAGCACCACATATAAATAAATGAATAAAATAAAGATCCATCAATATACAAAAAAATTTTTTTTAAATATATGTCTTGTGCAAAATACAAAATTTATTACTGAATTGTTTATAATAGCAAAAAGTTACGAACAAGTCAGATAGCATCAAAAGGAGATAGGTTAAAAATATATATACCAATTAAATCTTAATGTATTTTTAAAAGAATAAAGTGGATTTATAGATACTAAAAAAGATAAAAATCAAATATATATTATCAAACATAAATATAATAAGCCAAATAATAGATAAATTTTTATTAAAAATATATTGGTTATGTATGGAAGTAGTCCAACAGACACGTACTAAATTGGAGGAAATAAATGGCTTTACTCTTGTACATTATTAATTTGAGGGGGGTTGTTTTGCTTTGCTTTCTTGTTTTTTGTGGTGCTGTGGATAAAACTCAGGGTCTCATGCACGCTAAGCAAGTAAAGTAACTTACCACTGAGCTATCTCCCCAGTCCCATTGTCTTTTTTTTAAAAGGGGGTCTTATATGTTTCTCAGGCTGGCCCTAAACTCCTGGGCTCAAAGTGATCCTCCTATCTCAGTCTCTGGAGTAGCTGAGACTACTGATTTGTGCCGCGGTGCCCAGTTCTGCTGTTTACCAATGTATATTTGTTTTAGGATTATATAAATCAACAAAGTTTATAAAAAAGAATTTGAAGACTATCTTATCCAATATATTTTATTTTATTGTTGAAGAAACTGGAGTCCAGAGAATCAAAAGGAATGATTTCTGTCTCTCACATTTACTTTTTTGTTTGATGATCAACATTTTTGGATAGTTACCCTTCTGTCTGGTGGGGCTTTCAAACACAGAAATGGACACATGCTTCTGGCTGGCCAATCAGAATCTACATCCCCCAGGACATATGACCTGGTCCAGGTAGGGATGGATATTGACATTAATACAGTCAATTCAAATAGTTTTCAGGAATTAGTATGTATACCAGGGAAAGGACTCCATACTTTATACCCTAGATTGCTATTTATGAGGAGTATTTCAGTTTGAAGCTACCCAGCTGTATCTTTTTCCACCTGAAAATGAACCCAAAGTGGAGAAGAAGACCTGAGAGAGAAGACAATGTCTTGTTGCCATCAATAGACCCACTCCATCTGGTTGTGCATAGACTTGGTTCATCCTTTTGGAATTCCTGGGTTTGGGGTTGGTTGGTTGGTTGGTTTTTCCCTGTTAGCTTCAGATTTTTCCCCCCAGAAAACATTATCTTTATAATTGTGAACATCAGAGATCAGAGGAGGCAGAGCTAAGGCTCAGTCCCAGTTCAACTTCGTCCCATTTTGACAATTCTCCTGGCACACTGATGCTCTAGCATGAGAATTGCAGGGGAAGTTGGTGTTCAAATGCCACCTCTTTGGTGCAAATGCACATTTGTACAAACTTTCTGGAAGGCCACTTTACCACGTGTATCATAAACCCTCAAAATGTGTGCATTCTCCTGTGATGTGGAGGAATGTGTTAATGAATGGCCTTTTTTATCATTTCATTTCTCATTGTAAATGAATACATTTCTAATGTATTTAATGTTCATACTCTTGACTCACTGTCTCTACTTAGGAAATAGATTAGAAGAAAAGTTTCTAAATTGTGAGCAAAGGTTTATGGAGAAACATGGTCGTATAAGATAGAAAAATGGCATGGGTCCGAAAGTATAATGATGATGAAGCAAATTATGATGTATCTATAGGAAAGATTATTAAGCAGTAATTTTAAAAAGCTTTTGCATATTCATGTTTTTAGTGACAGGAAAAATACTTGGTTAAATGAAAAGGTAGGGTTTGTTTCACCTGTATAGATTATTACTCCAATGTATCTTAGAAATGTTCCACTAAAACTATCTCTAATTTGGGAAAGAAACTGACATAAGAGTTGGATTTGTGGAAGAGAACTACAGTGCCATATTATTATTATTATTTAGCTGAAATAATATCGGCACATACAATATGCATTGCTGAGCACATTGCCAGTCATTTCAAATATCCTTCACAACCTAGCTATCACAATCCCTGTGAATCGCTTACACAAAATCTTCGAACAAGTAGCCCCAGAATGATGCCCTTAAGGCAAAACAACTGAACGAGATGACAAGAATGTAAGTGGAATTATGTGAAGCTACCCTACAGGCAACTGTGCTTCTTCCAGACTTTCCCCAAAGTCAGGCGAAATAGAGCCCCCACATAACTAACTGAGGACATTTCCTCCTTAAAATGAATATTCATTGTGTCACACAGAGCACACTCATAATCAAAGGGGATATTCTTTGTCCCATCTTCTGCCTTCTGCATCTTTAAATGAAAAACCACTCTTCATCTTACTGGAGTCTCTGCCAAGAACTGCCTGTGTCACCAGGTAATCCTGCCTTGATTCCATTCTTGATAAATATATTTATTAATAGGATAAATATGTATGGAGTATTGTTTATTTGATTTACTATAGAAAATATATATATCGTACACATTATATATATATATATATATATATATATATATATATATATATATATATATATACAGGGAAGCAGTTTGGTGCTGTGGGAAAGATTGTGTTTTGGAATAACAGAGACCAGGGTTCAAATCCTGACTGAGCCTGTTTTGAGATATTTAACCCAGCCAAGTTTCAATTTCCTCCTAAAACAATGCTGAAATGCTGCTCTGCTGGGTAGTGCTAAATTCAAGCCTTGCACAGTACCCAGCACACGTGGGAGCTTAAATTGTTTATGAATGAATGATTTTAAAATGCTCAGCAAATGCCCTTCAGCATCCATTTGTGCTTCACAAATTTAAAGCACATATGGAAATATCTTGGGATCTCGAGAAAATGAAGATTCTAATTCAGCAAGAGTTAGATGGGACTCAAGCTGTCCAAAAAGCTCCCAGGTGCTACCAACACTGCTGGTGTACAGACCAAGCTCAGAGCAGCAAAGCTTTGTATAACTGGTTCTTACACTTTATACTATAGATTCACCAAGGAATTTCAAAAATTCCTGGATGTGACACGAACATTGGGATTTTTAGAAACTCCCTAGGTGATTCTGAGATACAGCACCCAAGTTTGAAAGACGCAGTTCCATATAGCATAGACTTAATAAATAGAACTTATTGTAATTATAAACTGGCTGAAGATGGTTGTGATTATAATTAACACATAATAGTATACCATACAGCAATACTATTCCAGAATAAATAATACATACCATGCTTTAATAAAGAGCAGAGAGAACTGTATCACTTAGCAGGTAGGTCTTAACTAATGATTTTTTAAAGCACAAGAGAAACAAATCAGAGCCTGTACAAAATTTAGAGTTTTCTGAACTTTATATGTAACTACTTTAAATGAATGTATATGCAATGCTTTAAAGTGTGTGTGTGTGTGTGTGTGTGTGTGTGTGTGTAGTGTGTGGTGTAGGTGTGCACATGCACTTTGCTCACATTCGTACCTACAGGTGTCTTTTCAGGTGTATCCCAATGCATGGTACACATAGGAGATTTCTATCCTATCTTTCAGTGAAAATGTGTGGGGTTCTTTTATCTGTGCACTCTCATTTCCTACAGAGAGTGGGAGCACAAGACACATGATTCAATAGGGAAAATGTCGAGACAGCGTTTTTCAAACATAATCATCCATATGTGAAGGGACATGCAGCTCAGAAGACACAGTAAGGCGATACAGCAAGGAGAGAAAAGAGCAGGTGACGCAATCTGATGTGACGCTGACAAGCCAGATCAAAGACTCTGACGGGAGAGAAACATTTCTTTTGGGAATCAAGTGAATTGTTATAAAGTTAAGAAAGAGAAGGAGGATTGTGGAGATAATAGGACTGGCTTTCAGCCACCACATCTAAGGACTTTGCCCAGAGGAACTATTCAAATGCTCATTCAGAACACTGACTGGAAGCTCCATGAAAAGTGTCCAGAATTCCAGCTGGATCTGCCTGTCTTTAAGTGTCTGTATCCTAACCCAGGGACCTCTGACCTTCCCCAGAATGTCATCCTTACTCCAATAATCTTCTTCAAAAAAGATGGATCGTCCCTTCCTGAGATATTTTTATATTCTACCATTCACTAAGTTTAGCACTTGATTCGCATTTAGCACTTGCATTTAGACTAATTTGTGATACTTGTCATTATTAAGTAAAAAACAATTCCTTTATCATATTTCAAATTATTAAATATCTTTTGTACTTCTTTAAATCAAACACATTTTGTTGTCTTCTTAATTTTTTGACTTTTCCATCATGTCACTGTTTTGCAGAACAAACCCACGACTTCAACAGAAACAGATTTAAATAATTTATTTGCAAATGCAACAGTAATTACCCATTAAATAGTCTGAAGAAAGAGCCCTTATGTTGGTTCTTTTCTCTAGTTCTATAATTTTCTGAGGTAGTCTGAGTTCAACAAGACATTTATCTTTCTTCACTTTATATTTTTAATTTGGGGAGTCTTGAAATTATGAAAGATTTTAGCAAAATAATACAAAATTTCTCAGACACATTAAAAATTTTAGACAGTTGATTGGAAAAGGGAGAATGGGTGAGGGGGACGGAGGAGAAAATGAAGCAGGAGGAGGGGGGATTGAAATCAACTTCCATGCATGTATGATTTTGCCAAAATGAACCCAACTACTGTGTATAACTATAATTCTCTAAAACTAATAATAAAATTTATCAAGACAAATGTAATACAAATAATATCTGTTCAACTTAGAAGGAATTTGAACAAATCTGAAACAATGCAATCATGTTTTATTGACCAGATTCTAGGTTTTCATACATAAATTTAAAGGAATACTATGGAGTTAGTAATGATAGTTGAATTTAAAATACTAAGTATTTCATGATGGTGATCAGAGTCATAAGAGAAAGAATGAAAGCCGAACTGAGGTCTCTTTCATATGTGGGCAAACATGAAGTCTCAGCAAAGTACTAGACAGAGCAACAGGAAGGGCCTGACGGTGAGAAAGAAGGCCCCATGCCTGGATCCACTCAATGGAGCTGAAGGGTAGACTTATTTGTAAGTGCTTGTAAGTGCAACATAGTCTTTCAAGAACACAGTCCTAGAAGAGGATGCCTAGCACAGAGTGGATGCTCAGTAACTCCTGAATGGATGGGGGGATGGATATTTGAGTCTGAATCCAAAAAGAGATATAATGTTACCTATCAAGAAAACAAATCAGGGAAAGACACAGGAGAAACTCAGCAGCCTAGACAGGCAAGCAGCATCAGAGATCTCCATCAGCAGGTAGAAGGTATTCAGAGAGAAGAGAAGAAACACCTTTAAGAGTAAAACCCCTACCTCAGCAGAATCAAAATAATGGAAGATGGTTGAAACCATAGTTTATACACAGGCAAATAACACAAAAACTAAAGAGAGAATAACAACAACAAATGGATCTTTAGTTCCAGATAAAATCTCACTTCTCAGACCTAAAGCAGAAAGTGGGGTACCTCAGAAGTAGTATACAACCTCAGCTATCAGAGCTAGAGCGTGAGGTCAGGGATGGACTAGCACCAAAAACCAACTAATAATGAAACCTGCAAGTAGGAAAGCAGCCCCGGAGCCCAGGGCAGTAGTGAGACTCCTGGTTTATTCAGGAAGACCCAGCCTGGGGCAAGAGAAGACAACAGAAACTGGGAACCCAACAACTTGGAAGCAAACAGGACCCCAATAACTCCAGTAAAGAGAGAACTGAAGCAGAGTTCAAACAAAGCAAACACCAAATCTTAATGGCCATTCCAATGGTCATCTAAAAATACATCCACTACACAAAAAACCTTATGGTGGAGAAGCTTGAATCCTCCTGTGGTCCCTCTTCTACAAGCCCCAATTACACTCATAGCCCGGTGCGCTAGTAACCTAGTAACACAAGTGCCACTAGCCATCAACTTTCCCGACTTCCTCTCAATGCAAAGAGGGCTGCCCGAGTCTTTGCCCTGGAAAGAGCATTCCTGTGATTTAGAATGCACTGCTGACAGGAACGCTAAGACCAAGCAAGGACAGCGTAAAACACATCCAAGAATTTCATTTTCCAAAATCAAGATCAGTCATTTTACCCCGGTATCCAAGACTTCTGCCATCCATTGGAAGGATGGAAAATGACCTTTGGGCTCATAGGAATACTACTTACTAGAATCAAAGAGCCAGAGTAGGCAGAGGGCACTTCCTTTTCCAACTCAGGTCCACATTTTTCATACCATCATCTAGGTCAGCCTTAGTGGCTGAGCTGCTCCCAGCTAGACAAAGAAGAGAGCTAAAGTCATGACTCAGTGCTCCAGAATGTGAGCAGTGTGCCCACATGGAAAGAAGCCCCTCTCCCCCTGCATCGTCTGGCTGCTCTAAGAAGCCTCCCTGACATCAATATTCTGAAGGCGCCCTCAGAAGCTCTGTGGCACCGAGGTTGAACAGTTGTTTTGGTTTTAGTCCATTCTGTATTTTTAGCCCCCAGCATTGCCTCCAGCCACTTGCACTTGCTTAAGAGGATCATTTGCTACTGATGTTTGCTCCGAGCATAAGCAAGATGTGATGGTGCTGCTTTTGCTTAGCAAATAAACTCAGTTTCAAAGAAGAGAGACAAGCTGCCTTGCAAACCAGAGTGATTGTGGAAGATTCCAGAAGGAAGGCTTAGGTTTCCAGAACCAGGGTCTGCAGTGCCTCTTCCCACAGCTTTGTGAAGCTCCTTGCAGCAGCATCTTCCCCCTGAGGCAGAGTGTTGGACTAAAAGAAGTGCTTCCCCCAAAGTCCGGTTCCTTGTACTAAAAAAAAAAGAAGAAAGAAAAGAAAAGGAAAAAAAACTATCCGAACTCCAAATGTTAAGACCGAAGACCTGGACCTGTCTTTAGAGATAGGATATTGCCCTAAGACTGAAGAAGATCCCTGCTTTGTCCACACCATAGCACCCTGATCATAGTAATGATGCCAAGGAGCTTGCCTAGGGAGCCTCTGCCCGATCCTGGCCCTTGTTCTACTCCATCAGCTGAAGAAGAATGTGGCCAGGCCACTCATGTCTCCTCCTCAAAAAATGCTCGTGTGTCAGGCCTGTAGTATCAAGATGGAGCACCCTTGCACCATTTGCTTCCATCTCTTGAATCCGTGCAGTCCTTTTCTTAGCCTGAACCCTTAACATCCTCTTCTTTTTCTGCCCCTCCTCCTTTCACCCCCTCTCACCCTTTCTGGATCTCCAAAGGAGAAAGGAAAGATTGGAACACAGGACAAAAAAAGCAAAAGATATCAATGAGGTTGGGGGTAGAGGCCTATCTAGTCAATTGTTTTTCCACTTTAAAAAAAGAGCAATATTGACAAATCTTCCCACTGTCACACTGGCAGAAAGTTAAAACCCTCTGTTCTTTGAGCCTTGGTTTCCTCTACTAGGAAATGAGAAATGAGAAGGCCTAGCTTCTAGGACTGCTAAGGAGATTAAATGATACAGAGAGTCCAGCATGCACTAGGCATTCAATAAATAGGAGCAATTTTCATTATTCTCTCTCTGGACAAGTCATGCACATCAGCAACCTGTCTGTGATTGTTGCTTTCTCTACAACTGGCTACTAGTACCACACACAGCCCAACTTCACCTCATAGGGTAGATACAGCAATACCATAATCAGGCTGCTTCAGTTATGGCCCCTGGTGAACAGGAAAACTCTTATTACAGCTGGCTGAGTCCCAGAGGACAAACTAAGCTTTGTCCTAGTGAGGATTGATTTTTTTTTTTCCAGTGCTAAAGATTGAACCCAGGGCCTTACTCATGCTGGGCAAGGGCTCTACCACTGAGATACATTCCCCAGCCTAAGGATTGACCTTTAAACACAAATGGAAATGAGACAGAAGTTCATTTTAGAGTTCAAAATATCTAGGTACCCCTCCTTTCCTTTTCATAAGACTTCCTAGTATTTGCAATTATAGGCTGGCTTCAGAGAACAATGTTGTAATTCTAAGGCCAGATCATCTCAATATTTCTTGACTCACCTGAAACCATGTAAGTGCCCAAGAAAATCCCGGACGCTGTAAGATTTACAGACCAATTTTCTAAACCGAAGTGGTTTGCATAGGCTTTGGATAAGATCTGAAATCATGTTTCCTTATCTAAGCTAGACCACTTTAATGGAAGAAGATACAGTATTAGCTTTCCAGGGAGTGGTTTGCAGCAATATAAGACCAAGGAAAACAATTATGTGGAAAATGAGTGTTACAAATCAAGAGTTCCTATACAGAAAAGACATGATACAACATTTCATAGAGCTTAGAAGTGTATACCTGAAATAACTACTCTGAAACAAAAATCACAAATTCAGCCTGAGTTGTATCCTTTATTTGGACCCTGACTGCTATCTCCCTGATTATGATGGAAGGCATGTGATAAAAGGAGATATTATCTGAAAAAGTGACTGGGGCTGGTTGGGGGGTCCTAAATCTGCAGAAGTGTTAACCTCCCATTACACCTATACCCACCCCTCACCACCGTGGAAGTAATGCTGGCCATGCGGCCCATCCATCTCCAATGGAATAGAGACACAGAATTCCATTTAGTATAGTAGAGACCAGTGATTTCTTGTCCCCATTTCTGAGTCAGTATCATGTGCCTCTAGGACGAACAGTTTTATTAAGAAGCCTAGAAGCATATTCTTGGAAGTGAGAGTAACCACACACTGGTTATAATGATTGCCATATTGAACTGGAAAAATGAAAGCCACACCATTTCAGAAAAATGAGAGTAAGTAACAATTTTTAAATGGTAAATAAGTCCTTAGATAAATTTTTCAAGTGTTTCTCATCTTGGTTAAGCATTTGAGGACTTCAAACATCATTTTGATCTTCAAATAAATTTTGGACAATTGTAACATCCATATAGATGTTACAATTGAATCTCAAAGTAGTTTCAAAAATTAGCAAGTTCCCTACTTCTCTCCGAAATGAATGTCTGAGACTAGTGAAATGGAATCCCAAAGGACAATGGGGAGAGGGTTGAATGGGGATGATTTAAGAAAATGTCTCAATTTAACTTGCTAACATTGTACAAAATAAATAGACAAGAATCTGGAACCCTTCACATCCCTCTCACGTGACAGTCTTCTGGAGGGAACAGCCTCATGATTTTTAAGTCTTGCTAGAGGCACCTTCCTCAGGTGGGAGCTATCCACAGAAAAGTGACCCCATTATTAGTGTTCTTGGGCGCCACATCCAAGCTTCTCAGACTTTTCTCCACCCCAAAACTTACCTCATCCTTGCCCTTTCTACTAGATTCTTTTCAGTCAGGAAGCATCTGCCATACCTGAGAGCTCATTAGAAATACAGACCCTCAGACCCCACCCCAAACTACTAAGTAAAAATCTGCATTTTATCAGGATCCCAGGTGACTTCCTTGCACACAAATGTTTGAGAGTCCAGTGCCATGTTACAGGTCCCTATTCCCAAGCCCTTTCCACCTAGTCCCCTGAACTCCCCCTCTTCTTTCATTTATACCCCTCAAGGTTTTCCTAGTGAGCTTGTTATGGTTTCAGTCACAAGTTTTTCCCCTTTGAAGCTAACTTTCTCTTGTGCTTTTTATTCTCTGGACTTAGCCAGGTTTAACCATTCTCTTTCATGGCACTTGTAATTCAGTTCAAACTGCGTTAATCACTTGTCCACCCTGTGCCAGGCACTCCTCTTTCAAAGAAGCCAAGACACAGGACCTGACCCCCAGAGGTGCAGTCAAGAAGGTGAGAGTCAGCCACTCTTTTGTCATTTATTCCAACAGTGAGTTCTGTCGTGCACTCTCCAAGGGCACTGCATTTGACACAATAGCTTCACCTGCCAAAGTGGAGCAACACATGACAACAAACACATTGTAGCTACTATGAGAAAAAATGTCCTTTTTAGTTAGGAAAAATGCTTCACTCTCCTTTCTATTCTTGGATTATACAGTCAATGCCCAAAGCAGAAAAGAACACCAAGCACCGTCTTTGGTCTTGTATACTTCCCAGTTTCCTCCTGGTAAAACTCTTGCTCATGAATAGAAGACCCAGCCGGCATTTTACCAAATCCACAGTAGGAAAGTACATGGGTCACCTAAAATCCTTGGGGTCAGATCTATTTCTTAGCCTATTTTCACCAATATGACTACCCAAAGTATAAACGTATGCTGTCTACTGAAGATGGCCATAAGATGTTATTCTCCCCATAAAATTGTAGTTTATTATTCCTGACTTTAAATTTTAGTTGGCACTGTGGCTCCCTGTGTTGTTCAGCTTTCTGTCACTATAACAAAATACCTGAGATACTTAACATATAAAAAGAAAGGTTTATTTTGACTCATTTTCATGTACTCTGTTGCTTTGGGCCTTTGATAAAGCAGCACACCATGGCAGGAGCACACATTGAAGCAAAACCATTTAACCTCATTGGCAAGAAATAAAAGAAACAAACATAGGGCCAAGAAGGTGTGGTGGCACACACCTGTAATCCCAGTGTTTCCAGAGGCTGAGGTAAGAAGGTCACAAGTTCAAAATCAACCTCAGCAACTGAGCAAGGCCCTAAGTAATTTAGCAAGACCTTCTCTCAAAAAGAAAAAGAAAAAGAAAAAAGGCTGGAAATGTGGCTTGGGGGTTGAGTGCCCTGGGTTTAACTCATGGTACTAAAAACAAGGAAGGAAGGAAGGGAGGGAGGAGGGAAAGGAAGGGAAGAAGAAAGGAGGAGGAGAGAGAGAGAGAGAGAGAGAGAGAGAGAGAGAGAGAGAGAGAGAGAGAGAGAGAGAGAGAGAGAGGGAGGAAGAAGGAGAAGGAGGAGGAGGAGGAGGAAGGGGCCAGGGTCCCATAATCCCCTTAAAAGTCATGCCTCTGGTGATCTAAAGTCTTACCATTAGGGTGGGGAGGATTCTCAGGAAAAGAGAAGGGAGACCAATACAATAGAGGAAAGAGACCAGGATAGGGACCAATGGGAGGAAAAATATTAGGGAATGAAATTGACCCAATGATATTGTTATATGGTGTACATGTACAAATAAGTAATAATGAATCCCAATATTATATACAATTATAATGTACTAATTTAAAAAAGAACACAACTTCCTACTAGGTCCTACCTCTTAAAGGCCTTTAATACATGGGCTTTTCAGAGAAGTTCTCTCCATAGACATAGATAACTGAAACAATATACTTCTGAAAAATCAAACATGGTCTTGGAATCTCCAAAAGCTAATCAAGACATGAATGGTGTGAAAGAAAATAAACAATACTACTGGATAACCAGCCTACAGTGTCAATTGATAGATCAGCTCCAATTCCACTACTATAGAATAAACACAGTAACACTTAGCCAAAAGAGGGTGATCAATAAAGGACAGGTGAGCCAGGTCCAGCTACGCTTTCTTCACAACCAGACGTGAATGCTTTCAATAGTGATCAGCAAACTCTCAGCCAGCTGCGATAATTGCCACCTTCCCCCATAAACTCACATGACATTTTCATCAAGGCTGAACTCCAACTGTGTCACACTGCTGAAGAGAAGTAAAGACCTACAAGAAACTGGTTCGGCTTCTTATGGATATTCTTGAGAGGAAACTCCACAGACAACTGTAGTGAGGAGAGCTAGATCTTCAAGAATGAAAAAGCCCCAGCACCTTCCTCCTAACCAAGTAGACTCACCCTTCAGGTCATACTCATTCACTCCCTTCCCAAGGATGAAGGAACAGTAAGGAACTCAAGACCTGATTAACTATGGGGTGATTTATCTGAATTACTGGCTGCAAAACAGTACCTAATCCTCAGCTGGCAATGCCCTGGGAAAAGACACAAATAAAAACTATGTCAAGATATAATCAGCCAAAATTAGGGGAGCAATTAAAGTAATTAGGGTATATTTATATGAAATTTAATGTTGCTGTTAAAAATTATGTTTAGAGAGAATGTTGATGACATGGTATAAAGCTTCCTAGTTGAATGATCCTGGACACATGATGTAAGCTTTGTGCACCTATTTCCTGATCTACAAGGGGAAAAAAACAGCTCTATATTTCATTAACTTTAAGATGCATGTTTCTTTACTCATACATTGCTGGTGGGACTGCAAATTGATACAGCCATCAAAGCATTATGGAGATTCCTTGGAAAACTTGGAATAGAACCACCATTTGACCCAAATATCCCACTCTTCAGTTTCTACCCAAAGAACTTAAAAACAGCATACTACAGGGACACAGCCATATCAATGTTTATATCAGCACAATTCACAATAGCTAAATTGTGGAACCAATCCAGATGCCCTTCAGTAGATGAATTGATAAAGAAAATGTGGTATATATACACAATGGAATATTACTCAGCATTAAAAGAGAATAAATCATGGCACTTGCAGGTAAATGGATGGAATTGGAGAATATAATACTAAGTGAAGTAAGCCAATCCCAAAATACCAAATGCTGAATGTTTTCTTTGCTATGAGGAGGCTGACTCATAATGGTGATGGGGGTGGGGAGCTGGGAGGAATGGAGGAATTTTAGATAGGGCAAAGCAGAGGGAGGGGAAAGAAGAGGGCAAGGGGGTAGGAAGGATGGTGAAATGAGTTAGACAGCATTACCCTAAGTACATGAATGGTGTGAAATACTTTGTGTACAACCAGTGACTTGAAAAATTGTGCTCTATATGTATAATATGAAATGAATTACATTTTGTTATCATGTATAATAAATTAGAATAAATAAATAATTTAATAAAAATGCATGTTTCTTTACATTTTAACAACTATGAAAAACGTCATAATTTATGATGACTTACAATTTATTGGTAGTGTTTTTTCTCTCTTTCGGTGTATGTGAAATGATGCATCCTAGAACCCAGGACGTATTAGACCTGATGACAAGCTACTGTGCTAGGTTGCTACAAAGATTAAAAGAATTTTAATACTTAGAACTGTGCCTCACAAGGGCAAGCACTGAAAAATTAGCTATTTTAACTGTTACCAAATGGTAGCACTATTGCATACAGGTGCTTTCCATAATAGGAATCATCAACTGCCTGCACAAGAGGGCCGAGCAACAGCGACAAGCAGTCCCAACCAAAATATTTCTGTCATTATTTAAATGCCTGGATTTTATATCATATATTAATTCCCATCCACAAAAGCAGGGCTTCTCAGTGCTGGTTACAGAGGAATTAACTGGTTTTTTTTTTTTACAATGCCAGTGCCTAGGATCTAGAATACCACCTCCCCCATCTCCCTCCTCCATCATACACACACACACACACACACACACACACACACACACACATACACACACTCACAAATTCTCTCATTTGACTGGCCTGGATATGGCTCTGTAATTGGGATTTTTAAAAGCTCCTTAGATGATTCTGACATGTACACAAGTCACAAAGCCACCGCATTAAATCATAAGATCATTTAGAGTCCAGGCTTTTCTGAAAGCAAACAAATACACCAGTGCAGTTAGGAGCCTGGAGTCAGGCCTAGGCGCAAGTCCCTGTTCGTCCTCGTGAAGCTCCTAGTCTCTATTTCTTTGTGCTTTAGAAATCATACTTACTGGAGCTGAGGATGTAGCTCAGGGGAAGAGGGTCTGCTTACCACGCTGGAGGCCCTGGGTTCAATTCCCAGTACCACAGTAAATAAATAAAAATTGGAATAATACCTACTGTATATGTTTGGGAGATAATGAAATGACACCAAACAAGTTGAACATACACATTAAATAAGTAAGTGTTTAATGGTACATTGTTTTGGTCTTTTGGGCATCTACCTAGTGATTTGTCAGTAGAAGTGCTTACCAAACATTCACTGATTTGAATTTGAAGACTATAGAAAGACCCTCTCATGAAACAGAAAGCATGCAGAAGGTTTTTTAAGGAAAGGACGCCAGTGATAGGACACCACCTCTCTCATTCTCTCAGCCTAGACCTGATATGCCCCACATGGTGGGAACAGGAATAATGACACACCACACACTAGCAGGGCAGCCTTCAACTCAATAATCACTGAGGAAAAGACCTTCAACCCCAAGACATCCCCACCATGTTCAGCACCCTGGAGAGGTAAACTGACAACTGACGTGCATCCAGTATGTTGGTTAAAGGCATAACTTAAGGAATCTTTATGAACAAGCCGTGTTGAAACCAGCAAATATATGTGCTCTGCTAGATGCATGGGTATGATGTTCCTTTCCTTGGGAATAAACCCTGACCTCAAAAGCTGAGCAGAGAGATAAGGCACCCCTCCACCCGGCCAGACCTCTCCATCCCGCGTGCCTGGGCCAGGAGACCACCAGCCAGGACTTGCCATGCTCCAGCAGTAAGCTATGCTATTGAGGGTATGCAGGGAAGTGAAACCTAGGTCCCATTTCTCCCGTCAGCCTCAAATTTTTATTTCTTGACTAAATAGAAGCTCTGCAGAAGAAAAGCAAACGACTTTTAAAAGGGAAACAAAACTAGATTAGAAATCATTTGCTGCCCTCTTGTGGGCAACTTGGTCTTCCTTCTGCTGCTTTTCAAGACTAGAGACTAAATAGGCGAGATATAAATGGTGTCCAAAAGTGCTGCTCACCCCTGCAAAGGACCTGGAAAAATAGCCTTTCCTGCTGTTCTCACTTATCCCATGTGTGCCTGGAATTGGTCTAGTTCTGGCCTGAACTTGGGGTACTCAAAGAAGTCTCAATTATGTCCTTAGCGTTATAGGAAAGTGGGAAGGAGAAGAAGCAACACAAACTGACTTGTCTTAGTATATGTATAGTTTTCCTATGGTACAAATTTGGATTTGGGCTCCTGGCAAACCCTAGGCCAACCAAAGGTGGTGGAAGGCGAGAAATAACTAGTAAGATGCAATAATTCAGGAGCAATCCTGAGGTTTACATCTTCTTTAGGATAGTGGTGGTCAGGGACTTAGACGCATTATGAAATCCTGGAACTGTGAAATCAACCAGACCCCAAGGAAAAGCAGAGAGGCACACACAAGCTTGGAGAAGAGGCTTTACCCTCTGCACTCCACTGTAGCCCAAGTCCTGTGCCCAAACAAGACTTTTAGCCCATCAGGAACTAGGAGAATTGTTTTAAGAAATGCTGAAAGCTATTCTCCCTGACTTGGAATGTATCCAAAGTGTGCATAGAAGTTGCGGTCCCTCTAGATATCACCCTATGCTAATGAAAGACTTAAGATTTCCCTGTTAGCCACCACACAATTTGCAACTTAATTAGTGACAGATAAATAAACCCAAACAGATTTTTTCAAATTATTACATTCTTGATATATACATGAAATTTCAGTTCTTACAAAAAAATGCAACAGCAGATAAAGACCTTAATGAAACAGTACTTTATTTACTATTATCTTTTTATTGATATATTACAGCACAAAGGCTACTAATACTTTTACAGAAATAGTGGTTTTAAAATAGCACTCATTCTGATCCCATGAACATCTGCAACACAAAAACCTGCTTTATGAGCATCCTTCTTCCCAAGATCATTCTTTTCACTGCACGTCTGGTAAGTGTAGAAATTCATCAATAAATTTATTTTTGCCTTACTTGATTGACTGTCTTCACATTGAATAGATATTGCTTCATCTTGATGATTCTTCAAATGGAGGATTCATTAAACACCTGATTGTGTCCACTGTATCCACACCTGGAAACTCATTTGATAGCCATATTTCACAGATGCACGGTTCAATATGGTAGTCACCTACCATGCTTGTCTTTTTTTTTTCTTTTTTTTATTGTTGGTTGTTCAAAACATTACATAGTTCTTGATATATCATATTTCACACTTTGATTCAAGTGGGTTATGAACTCCCATTTTTACCCCGTATACAGATTGCAGAATCACATCAGTTACACTTCCATTGATTTACATATTGTCATACTCATGTCTGTTGTATTCTGCTGCCTTTCCATGCTTGTATTTTTAAATTTATGTTTTAAAGCATTCAAAATTAAAGTTCCTTTATTGCACTAGCCACTTTTTAAGTGCTCAGTAGAGACACGTGGCTACCATATTGGACAGTGCAAATATTGAATAATTCCAAGATTGAAGAAAGTGCTCTTGACTATAGAATATTGTTGAAATCTTTGGCAAGACAAACAAAATCCATTACAGCCTGATCTCATCTGCCTTTATACTCCAAATATGCCCACTACATGGCCCCAATCCCACGACTCCTACTGACTTCCCAGAGATATCTCCCTCTATGTTCCACTTGCACTATCTGTAATCTACTTAACGATCCTTTGAGACCCAGGTTAAACATCGCCTCCTTCTTCTCTACAGCTTTCCATGATCCACATTCTCTCACCATAAAACTATGATGTACTCTTCAACTTGCAATGAAATTTCATCTTGATAAACCCATTGTAATTTGGAAATATTTTAAATTGAAAATATGCTATACACAAATACACCTAACCTACAAAACACCATAGCTTAGCAATCCAGTACACTGTAGAGTGTCATTTATTTAATCTCAATCACATGGCTGGATAGGAGTTCTAGATCACTGCCAAACTCAGAATCTTGAGAGAGTATCACACTGGTACCCCATGAAAAGATCAGACTTCAAAATACGATTTCTATTCAGTGTGCATCATTTTTGCACTATCATAAATCTGAAAAATCCTAAGTTGAACCATGATAAGTTGAGAACCATCTATATTTAGTCTTTTTTTAATATTTACTCCTTGTGTGATGCTTTGCCCATCATTTGTCTCCCAAAATTTCATGTGCTATAAGCTTGGTTCCCAGTGTGAGACTAAGTGTTGAGGTAATGGATCCTTTAAGCAGTGGGACTTAGTGGAAGGCAATTAGGTCAGAGCACTCCATCCTCATGAATGAATTAATAATAGTCTTCTGGAATGGGTTGAGTCTCACGAGAGTGCATTAGTTCTCCTGAGAGTGACTTGTTGTAATGTGAGTCCCCACTGCATGCTTGGCCCTTCTGCACATGAATGTTCCCCTTTTTGCTTCTCTGCCATGTTGTGATGCAGGCAGGAAGTCCTAGCCTGGATGCCAGCGCCATGTTATTTGAACCCTCTAGCCAAACAGCTAAATTAACTTCTTCATTTATAATTTACCTAATATTACGTACTGTGTTATAGCACAAGATGGACTAATACAACTTGTTAATTTTTCTTAATATTTTACCAATATATGATATATTTTACTATAAAATCTTTTCTTATTTGATCATATTAATTTTATGAATGTCAATTTAAATTTTGGACAACTAGGCTGGGGATGTGGCTCAAGCGGTAGCACACTCGCCTGGCATGCGTGCGGCCCCGGGTTCGATCCTCAGCACCACATACAAACAAAGATGTTGTGTCCGCCGATAACTAAAAAAAAAAAATATTTAAAAAATTCTCTCTCTCTCTCCCTCTCTCTCTTTAAAAAAAAATTGGACAACTATTATTTTTAAAATAAAGATGATCTTTAATTCCATCCTAGAAATAGAGCTCTCCAAAAAAACTTTTGCATCCTCTATCTTCAGGGTCAGTACTCTAGAAGAAAAAAAAAAGTGACCTGGGAAACAGGAAGCCTGGGATCAAATCCTGGCTCTTCCCAAACTAGGTGTGTGATCTCTAGCAAGACATTAAACATCTCATTTTTCTCATTTATCAAGTAGGGGTTGGGTCTGGTGATCTCTGAGTTCTAGAGCTTTCGCCTAAGCAGGGGGCCATTGGGAGACGAAGGGTGAAACTAGAAGACATAAACACCCACTCTTCATAAGGAGACCTCAAGAGACTAAACCTAAATCTCTGCTTATTCTCCCCCCAACTCACCCAAGCTGGATAGCTTCAGGAGCTGTTGCCTCAGTCAAGCCCCCAGACCCACCAGACTCATTGCCAAGTCAAGATTCACTGCTGGATAGCAATCTAACTCAGGCTAGGTTCTCAGACTTCAACATCTGTAGTTAAGTTTCAAATACTAGAATTATTGGAGGCTCTTAAAGATGCTGAGAGTATCAAAGTAAGAAAAAAGAAATCAAATACTTTTAGTCCACCAACTCTATTGATTTGGCTGTCTTCTGAAATGTTTAGGTAAGGACTTCGCTCAAATGTCATTTTCTAGAAAGGCTCTAGTCCCAGTCATCCCCCTTCATACCACCCCATGACTGTTCTTTGGAACTCTTATCATTATCTGAAATTATCTATCTTGTCTGTTTCCAGGTCTGTTATGCCCATACGCACGCTAAAGTACAAGCTCCATCAGAGCAAAACTATATCTAAGGATTCCCTGGCACCTAGAATAACGACTGGTATGTGGCAAACCCATAATAAATATTTCATGAATGAAATGAATTGCATTCTGCCATCATGTGTAACAAATTAGAATAAATAAATAATTAAAATATATTTCATGAATCAATGAGCAAAGGAGATCAGTTAAATTGTGGTAGAATCACTCCTACAGTATGACCAAGTTTTGTAGTATCTCTAAACTTCTTACTAATCCCTTGGTTACTGTTCAGCATTGTAGAGCAATTTGAGAAAATCTCTTCACTTCCCCTGACCTTGCTCTCTTATGTACTAATAAGGCTACATTCTCATACATTCCATAAACACACTCTCTTTATATTATGCTGTACCTTATGTAGGCATCCTTGGGGGTGACTCACTTACAATGCTTACCCTTCACTGAGAAGTCCAGGACATAGGAGCTGGGTGCCAGGGGCTCTGCATATGCATAGCAAAATGTTGCCTTTCTGCCCGTTTGACCCAGAGCAAAGTGGGACAAATAGTAGTGGGGAAGGACAGTAACCAAGGCAGCCCCAGAGACGTCCATGCCACCCAAGTCGCATCAATCAGATTATTTCATTAAGAATTTTGAAAGGAAAACACAAAGATTAGGAGTCACATATCTCTAGAAAATATCACAACACTTATCACTAAATTGCCCACTCTCAGGTTTGGTTGCTCCATTCTTTTGTAGCTTTGTGAGATGTAATGGAGTTCTTTCAATCGTTGTCTAGTCCTTATAATCAAATGGACCTTAACTGATTTTAGATGAGGTGTACTCCTTTCCACTTTGCAGCACATGATTCTGTCATGTGACATTTTATCTGACAGGTATTATTGTAACAGTATTGAAAATTATAGCAAAAATGAAATAAAACATTGATCAAAGTTGGCTGTTCACCTGTAGGAAATGGTCAGTGCACAGTGAAGTACAGGAACCCATCAAAAGCAGGAATCTAGAAAGAGTCTCAACTGCTGGAGAATATGGTAAATAAAAACCCCAAATAATCACCATATAGGAACATCTGTAAGACTCAAATTCATGTTGTAATCATCTACATAATCAGATAAGAGGAGCCTAAAGGATCTGGCTACTTGGTGGTTTACAGAAAGAAACCTGAGAAAGTCAGCTGGATCTGCCTCACTACAAACCCACATGAGCACAACATGAGGAAAATAATAAATTGATAAAATTTCCAGACCATCACTGATAATAGTTCTTCTGCAGACTGTGTGGATTAAATATTATCTCAAGCCTCGTGCCCAAATCTCTTGTGGATGCCAGCAAGTAGAGATCATCCAAGCGAGGCTCTACAACGATGAGAGAGAGAGAAAAATGTGACATGAAGAACCATTAACAGACGAGGTGGAGGGTGGCTTAGGGAAGGAAAGGCTTAGAGTGCCTAACTGCTTCATCACATGTTTAAAGAGCAAGCACATGAAAGTCCTTCATTAGAACTCTAGTGGACACAGCAGGCTTTGTGAGAGAAAAATCACAGGAAGATAGAATAAAATCTAAAAAATACTTTCTTCCAGATCTAACCAAGAAGTGGGCTACTCTCCCTGGAAATATTTTCAAATATCTCAGGATGTTTTTTTTTTTAAAGTGCTTTTGTGTTGGTTGGATGGGTGGATGGATGGAGCAGACGGCATCCAGTCTCTGAATGCTAACATGCAGTTCTTTTGGTGGGGTCCTATCACTTACTGTCCATGTGACTTGAGGAAGTAAGTTGTTTTCTCTCAAGGTTTTCAGCATCACCTGTATGAAGAGACCAGTGAAATGGCTCCAAGATCCCTCACATTGCAAGATTCTGTGACTTAGAATGGAAAGGGGACAGGACATCTAAGTTGGAAGAAGGGTAGATCACAGAGAGCAGAAAAGAGGAGTTAGGGCACAAGGGGCCATCTCCAGCCTCTTTATTGTTCACCTATTTTGATAAATTTCAACTAGTATTAATGTAAAGCATGTGGTTAATACCATAGTTTTAACTTCCAATTCAATTTTATTACTAAAGGCATCTTTTTCCAAACAAGGATTTCTCTGAGACTCATTGCATTTCCCCTTTGTATTCATCACATATTAAAGGTTTCCAGGAGCCCCTAAATTTCCCATTTATGCAGATGCTCCCATTTGGTATGCTAAAGGTACTTCATTGCCATTCAGTTATGAATGAGCTATAACAGTACTGCAACAGCGCTCGGCAAACAGCTCCTGACTTTCAGGTGTCGTTACATGCAAGTTAAACTAAATGGATGAATTTTTAGCAGGAATAATGTAGTTCATGTTGACATTATTCACAGCTTTCCCAAGAAGACAAGTATTAATCAGACAACACTCGTGTAGGTCTTAGTATATAAATATTTGGGCGTCTGGCTAAACAGTGCCCTAACCTTTAAAAGGCATATAGACCTTATGCTTTAAATAGGATCATCAGTATAAAGGGCAATTTAGGACAAATAAAAGGAAGAACTTCTTTGCACAGGAGTATGGATATATATGAAACCCATTATCTCAAAAGTTGGAACAGTATAAAAATAAAAATAAAAATAAACCCAAGAAGTATTTAAATAAGTCAGTGATCACAAAGTTCTCTGAATTGGTCTTCAAAACCATTCAGGCAGTGCTACATGGTGGTGTACACTGTAGTCCAGTGACTTGGATGGGTGGGGAAAGAGTAAATCTTGAGCCCAAGAGGTTGAGCCAGCCTGAGCAACATAATGAGAGCCCATCTAAAAAAAAAAAAAAATCACCCATGTATTTACATTCCTTCTATCCCCTCTGTTCCAACTTAGGCACATATATTTCTTGAATCCCCTGAAGAAAGTTTTAAAAATTCAGAACTCAGTCTTTTTTTTTTCCTAGAAGTTTATAATTTAGACAGCGGGATATGGTGTACCACAGGGGATGAGTAGAAAATATTCAGGCATATGCTAGGTGCTAAATGAACACATGGATAATAATTGCTTCAGGAGTTAAGAAGGAACCATTTCTTAGGATAGGAAGGCCTGGAGAGGGATGAACTTGATATGGCCACAATGTCTGGGATGGCTGTAGATTGACAGGAAACCCTACGAGCTGAGACATGAAGGTGACCAGGAGTATGACAAAATTTTGAGCAAATCAACTGTCTGGATAGAATTCATGTGAAGAAACTTCAGATGGGAGATCAGGAGAATGAGAACTTTAGAAACTAGATATTGGATATACTGATAAGAAAGCTAAAAATTTGAGGCTGTTCTGCAAATGCTGAGGACCCATGAAAGGTATGTGAGTAGGAAGTTCTGCCTACAAGCCATAAGAACTCAAGTTAAGAACAACAATGCAAATAGGAACATATATTAAGACACTCTGCTCTTCCCTTCTCATGCACACTGCTGCTGGATGAATCTCCTTTTTCAACTTGTTCATCTGCCACTCAAAAGCTCTCATTGTATTCCACACATAGTCCAACTCCTCTTCACCTCCACCACACTCTAGTTTTGCACCAATCTGTTTCAATTGCAACTTATTCACAACTCAAGTTAAGAACAACAATGCAAATAGAAAAGGTCCACTGCATTCAACCAGTCAGTTCTCTTCAATAACACAGGACTACAAACACAGTTTGTTACTAAAAGACACTTCTAGGTCACTTGTTATGCTCAGTTCTGTGCTGGATGTGAAAAATGAAAGGATGGTAATATAGAGTGCCCTTCTTGAAGAACACTAATCGAGTGGAATGCTCTTCACACCACTTTTTGCATAACCCTATTCATCCATTCAGAAGCAGTTTTTGTCCACATCTTTTTTATTCTTGCCCACAGGGCAAGAATTCATCTGTACCTATAAACTCTTCCACTTATTTTATCATTTGAATCAATCATTTATAATTTTGGCATGTTAAAAAGTTGTCACTTTTATATAACAAATTCAGCACTTAGATTGTTTTTTGTAACTGGGTGCAGTAGTGCACGCCTGTAATCCCAGTTAATTGGGAGGCTGAGGCTAAAGGATCACAATTAAGATCAGCCTGTGCAACTTAGTGAGACCCTCAAAATAGAAATTAAAAAGGATTGGAAGTGTAGCTCAGGGGTAGAGCACCCCTGGGTACCATCCCCACTTGGGATAGAGAGGGCATATTCTTCCAAGTTACTGCCCCTGCAATTTGCATGTACTGTCAGCAGGAGGCAATAGCATACCAGGAGCACAAGATCACATAGCACTCAGATATATTTTTTTTATATATTTTATTAGTTGTCAGTTGTTGAGAGCCACAGCCGAAGGGGCCCCAGCAAACTTATATCAATTCTATCCAAATGCATATTTTCCATATATGTTTCAATGATTTTTAATGCCTTTCTTGCTTCAGGCGTTAATATGCGGGGTGAATTTGGATCTGATGGACCTTTTAGGATATCAAATAAAGGTCCCAACTCTTCTGTTGGTATACCTAGATAAGGCCTTATCCAATTTATGTCTCCTAATAACTTTTGAAAGTCATTAAGTGATTTGAGTTGATCTACTCATATTTGAATTTTTGGTGGACAGAACATGGTTGAGGATAATAGAACTCCTAAATAATTAATTGGAAAATTTAATTGTACTTTATCTATTACTATCTCTAGATTATAATTTTTAATAAGTTTGTAAGTGTGGCATAACATTCTAGCAATGTGTTTTTATCTTTATGTGCTAATAATACATCATCCATATAGTGAAATATTTATAGTTCAGGATTTTGATTTCTAAGTGGCTGGATTACTTTGTTAACATAAATTTGACACATAGTTGGGCTATTAGTCATCCCTTGAGGGAGTACTTTCCATTCATATCTCTGATCAGGACCTTCATGATTCAGTGCAGGGATAGTAAATGCAAAACGTGGACTCTCCTCAGGATGAATTGGAATTGAAAAAAACAATCTTTAATATCTATAACTAAAACATACCAAGTTTTTGGTAAAGCAGACAATTGAGAAATCCCCAATTGAGCAGGTCCTATAATAACCATCTCATTATTAATGGCTCTTAAGTCTTGCAATAATCTCCATTTACCAGATTTCTTTTTGATGACAAAAATGGGAGTATTATGGGGAGATACAGAAGGTTTTATATGTCCTTCCGCTAATTGTTGTTTGACCAGGTCATAGGCTGCTTGTATTTTTTCTTTAGTCAGGGGCCACTGAGGAACCCATACTGGTCTTTCTGATTTCCAAGTAATTTTTATTGTCTCAGTGGCCCTGTCTGAAAATCCAACCCATGTCTGTCCATTCCTTGATCTATTTGTATTGGTGCTGCTATACCTTGTTCTTGTTTTTCTAATCTTTTTCCTTTCCTAAAACCTTGTCTAGTCATAATAGTGGGTGCATTTTGGTTGATGTTATTTGTTAATGTCAAACCTAATTGATCTGGGACATCTCGCCTCCATAAATTCATGGGAAGATGATCCAATACATATGGCTGTATAGTTCCTTCACATCCTCAGGATCCTTCCAATCTAATACCATTGCACTTCTATGGGGATTAGTTGCCACTCCTAGGCCTCAAAGCGTTTGAGTGGCTTGTTGTAATGGCCAAGGTTTTGGCCATTCTTGATGAGAGATGATGCTAAGGTCTGCACTTGTATCCAGTAGCCCATTAAATTCATGTCCTTGAATATTTAGTTTTAGCATGGGGCGAGAATCTAAATTTAAAGAAAGCATAGCCCAATCTACACCTGTGGAGCCTAATCCCTTGGAACCTCTTTCTACAGTACGACTGGAAAATTTATCATGTAGGCTGGGAATTATTAGTAACTATGCTATTCTATCTCCTGGTGAAATTACTGATATACCCTTTGGAGAACCGGCTATAATTTTTATTTCACCTTCATAATCGGGATCAATTACCCCAGGACTTATCATAAGTCCTTTTAGAGTAGAAGAGCTGCGTCCCAATAATAAGCCTACTGTTCCTTTGGGAAGAGGTCCTTTTACCCCTGTGGGAATGATTTGAACTCCCATCTCTGGAGTTAATACTGATCTGGCGGAGGCGCAGATGTCTAACCCTGCACTCCCTCTGGTTTGTCTGATGAGGGATCTGATGGACAATGTGTCCTGGGCACTACCCTGATGGGGTTGCTAGGTTCCTCCAGTGCTCTGTATATTTGTGGTTTTGGGCCCCAGAGCATTGGGCCCCCCTGTCCATTTTTTGGCAATGGAGCCTGATGCCTTTCTCCACGATATCGTGGATAAACACCTGGTCCTTATTCGTTTTTTGATAATGAAGTACCCTCTATGGTGGTTTGAGAATGGCATTCATTAGCCCAATGTCTCCCTCTACGGCATCGTGGGCAAACACCCGGTATTCTACTCCTTTGATACCTAGTTTTGTTAAACCCTCCTCCTATGGGGCAATTCCTTTGAAAATGTCCTGTTTGTTCACAATTGTAGCATGTTCTTGGCCTGGCATCTAAAGCCTGTTTTACTGCAGCTGCCATGACTTGCTCTTGTTCTTTATTTATTTATTTATATGTGGTGCTGAGAATCAAACCCAATGCCTCACACATGCTAGGCAAGTACTCTACCACTGAGCTACAATCCAAGCCAACACTCAGATTCTAAAAGCATAAATTTCTACTAAGTTTTGGGTTAACCATAATCTCATATACAGGCTTCATTAAAACAAAAATTGTTTAACTTCTGTGAGTCATAATTTGGGAATAACCTCTATGAAGAATTTACCCATCAATTTTGTCTTTACATGTGAAATTTTTAATAACAAATCTTCCCAAGAAATTCCACTTACTTTCCCTAATGCTAAGGAGCTCCTCCTAGTAAATTTCTTTTTTTTCCTCCACTTTTTTTTTCCATTGGTGCATTATAGTTACACATAATGGTGGGGTTTCTTGTTACACATTAATACATGTAAACAATAAAGCAATATAATTTGGCCAATATTGAGCCCCAGTACTCCACCCCCTTCCCTCCACCCTCTGGTCCCCATCCTTTTCTACTAATCTCCCTTTCCTTTTCATGCAATCACCCCTACCTTTCTTTTCCTTATTTCTCTCTAGCTTCCATATACGAGAAGAAAAAATACTACACTTGACCTTCTGGGTCTGGCTTATTTCACTTAACATATTGTCCAAGTTTCATCCATTTTCCTACAAGTGACATAATTTCATTTTTCTTTATAGTTGAATAAAACTTCATTATGTATATGTACCACATTTTCTTTATCCATTTATCTGTTGATGGATAACTAAGCTAGTTCCATAGTTTGGCTATTGTGAATTGTGCTATTATAAATATGGGGGTGCATGGATTGCTATGGTATGCTGACTTTAATTCTTTTTAAAAAAAATATTTTTAGATGTATAGACCTTTGTTTTATTCATTTACTTATGTGTGGTGCTGTGAATCAAACCCAGTGCCTCACACATGCCAAGCAAGCGCTCTACCACTGAGCCACAGCCTCAGCCCCTGACTTTAATTCTTTAGGATAAATATCAAGGAGTAGTATAAGCTAGTCATAAGGTACTTCCATGACTCTACTAGTCAATTTCTAAGCTAGGCTTCTTGGCAGTCTTCTTGTCCATTTGCCAGATATCTTTTCACATATACATATTTTTATATTCCCATATTTTAAAAAATGATCTTAGGGAGCTGGGGATATGGCTCAGTGGTAGAGCACTTGCCTAGCATATGCAAGACCCTAAGCTTAGTCTCCAGCACTATCAAAAGCAGACAAAGAGAAAATGATCTTATTTAGTTCCTTCAAATCACTAACACAGAATAGAACACAAAGCCAGACACAGTGGCAAATGACTGTAATTCCAGTGAGTTGCAAGCCTGAGGCTAGAGGATCACAAGGGCAAGGTCAGCATTGGCAACTTAGTGAGCTCCTGTCTCAAAATAAAAAATAATAATAATAAAAAAAAATTTTAAAGTTTCTAAGGTTAAAACTGTAACTCAATGGGAAAGCACCCTTGGGTTCAATTCTCAGTATCACAACAAAACAAAAACAAATAAAAATATAACATGAGATGAGCAATAAATATCTATTGATTGGTTGACTATATGATTGATTGTGATTTTTATATGTGGATGTTAGTTTCATTGCAGGTTATTAAAAGAAAAGAACATTTGGAAATATCTCTACATGTTAAAGAAATATCTTCAGGATACCTCAGAATCTCACTTCTGAGACAAATTGCATGGCCACATTAACCAGTTAGTAGACTAATTTTCATTATCTTATTTTTCAATGATAAAGGAAGAAACAGGAGCCTGTGAGAAGGAAGAGATAAGATGGAGCTGATTGGAGCAGAGCCCTTAGTTCCTCTCACATGGAGCCTGAAAAAAAGATACCAGAGACCTCCAGTTTAAGTGAGACAATCAGTGATCTTACAACCATTAGTCCACTTAGAAAATTATTTGGCTTTCTTTCACAGGTACATGCTACATTTTATAGGATGTAAAATTGGGTCTGTGACCTCACCTTCAACTAAGGCCCTAAGTCAATAAGACACCAATGAATCCCAGTCTCCCTGGAGAGAGCATGGATCACCTAAGCAGGTCTAGCAGAGGTGGGTGAGGGCTGGGGTAGGATCAGGGGGTTCCAATCATCTCAAATTTAGTGAGTGAGGCTTAATGAAGCACTCAAAATTTTGGCTAAGCTTATCTTTTAACATAAAGAGAGACAGAGATAATGGCACTATCTTAAAGAGAATTTTCCAAAGAGAGAACTTTGGAAGAGTGGTAGAGTCATAAAAGATCAGCTAGAGGAGATGCATTTGTATGCTTTACAAGCACTACTGGGTGACAAATCTCTAGTACTAGGGAGACTCCCAAAGGCTCATTAAAGCACCCACAAGAGTGTCACCTGTAAGTATCTATAGTCATTTTGGTGATAGGTAATTTAGACATGCCATTCAAGTTCCTCTTCCTTCCTCTTCCAACTCTAGAAGTGTCAAAAGCACTGGTTAATTAATACATATTAATTATGTGCAATAGGGGTAGGAGGTATTTGATAGAAGAAAGAAAAGTACCATTCTCTTCTTCTGATGGAGATACAAGCAAAGCAGGAACCAGGTTCAATACGAATGCAATTCAGAGTTTTGATGACTACACTTGACTATAATAGTATAATAGTGGAACCACAACATTTAAAGGAACTAAAAGAGATCCCTCCAGCCTTTCATTTTCTAAGAGTAAGCTTCCCTGAAATGTTATCTATCATCAGAGGGGAAAACAGCCCCCATAGATCTACTTTATAATTGTACTTCATTTGTCTGCTTTCATGCTACTAATTACATATATAAGACAGCATAGGGAGAAAACTAAAAACAATAATGTATCCCTATTAATTCAAATTTCTAATATCAGGAAAAAGTCATAGAAGGCAAAAGAAAAAGTAAAAGAAAGTGAGTTATCTACTATTAACCAGGAATTTTACCCTCCATCTTTGTATGCAGAGATCAGTCTAAGTTTTTTAGTGCTACTAATTAAGGAAAGAATCCATCACTAATTTACTCCACATCCTATAGGTTACAAAAACTGATACCTAAAAGGAATAAACTTCCAAAGATTTCAAAAGAAATCCATAAACAGCTTAATGTATATAGTCTCATTATTTCCATCCAACACAAAGAAATAGTTGATTGTGCTGTGTTTTGGTAATCAGAGGTGAAGACACCTAACACCAAACCTGCCAACAAAAGAATGTATTGGGTAACGTAAGGGTACAGGTTGAAGAAAAACATGGTGCCAACCATGGTCAAAATTTGGAATTCAGAACCATGTATATGTGTGCCAAAAAAACAGGAGCTATTTGAATTATGAAGCTATAATTCCATCAAGGGATGCTGAGGACTGCATAAACCACTTGAGCCTACAGAAATTATTACCCATATTTCAGGCACCTGTAGTTTGTTTTGAGTAATTTACTAGCTGCCTTTGCACAGTGTGTTGTATCAAACTTTAAACTTTGGATATTTCTTTGCAATTTGATTTGTCTTTAACCTGAGAATCTATCCATTCCTATAACAAACCTTTATTGAGCGTTTACCACATGTATCGTGCTGTGGGGAGAAGTGGATTGCACAGTCCTCTTTGGACCTCCAGCTGCTGCAGTCTTTAAATCTTGAAAATTATCCAACACCAGAAGTCAGATATCCTATAGCCAGTGAGGAACTCCTGCCTGGAGAATAATACCTATCCTCAATAACAGAAAATAAAGCAAACATTTAATCAGGACAGAACCACAAAAGTCCGGGCGTGGAGCTCCCACAGTGTTTCATCCCTGGGGATCTGTCTATGCAGTTTTCCAGGACTCCACTCACAGGGGAAAGCTGCTGCAGTGAATGGGAACGTTGCTTTTAAGAGGGAATCCCTCAGCTGATGCTAAGACATAAGGTACATACACACAACCAACCCATACTTCCTGCCCTCAAGCAGCAAAACAAGGTCCTTCTTTACCTCAGATGGCTCCCATGCCCACTCTGACACTTTAAAGACACCTTGTTGCTTCCTTCAGCTCTTCAGTGCTAATACTACTTATCTAAGATGCTGCTGGTGAAGAGAAAGTTCTTGACAGTGTGAGCTGTCTCAGTATGATGAAACTGTAGCAGGACCTTACACTTACTCATTAGAATTCAGATCATGTGGTGTGTGGACCACCATTTCTTAGCCATTCTGTCTTCTGAAAATATTTTTAATCAAAGAAAGACATGTTTTCTTTTTTCAATGCTAGAGATAAGGCAGATCTGAGGTGCTATGATTTGGAAAAACAAGTTAATTTGCAGTATTATATGGGTAGGAGAGCAAGGCAGAGGAGCACAGAGCCTAAAAGGACACTGCCAAGAGCCCTCTCTATTTCCAGGATGGAAAGACTGTATCCACTATGGTGTCCAAAGCATTTTTGTTTTGTTTTGTTTTGTTTTGTTTCCATTAAGTGGAGATTCTTTTTTTAATTGGTTCTTTTTACTTATACATGACAGTAGAATCCATTTTGACATAAATATAAAAGCATGAAATATATCTTGTTCTAAGTCAGTCCTCATTAACTCTCCTTCCCTTTCCCTTCTCCTACTCTCTTCTCCCTTCCCTCTATTGATCTTTCTGCCATTTACCTATATTTTTATTAATTTCTTATGGATGTACACGATAGTGAGATATATATTCATATATGTACATAAGAAATTAATGTCAGATTCATTCCACTCTTTTCTTTCCCCATCCCCCCTCCCTTTCCTTCATTCCCCTTTGTCTACTCCAAATCTTATTATCAACAAGTACTTTTTCTGCTGTGACCAAAACATCTGACAAGAACAACTTAGATGAGGAGACGTTCCTTTGGGGCTCACAGTTTCAGACGTATCAGTCCATAGTCAGCTAACTCCATTACTCTAGGCCCAAGATAAGGCAAAACATCATGAAAGAAAATCATGGTAGAGAAAAGCTGCTCAATTCAGGACAGCCAGGAAACAGAGAGAGGAAGTGAGGAGCCAGGAACAAAATAAATAATAATCAAGGCATATCCATGGTGACCCACTTCCAGTGGGTCATCCACCTGCTTATAGTTACCACCCACTTAGTCCATTCAAATTAGTAAACCATCAAATGGATCAATCCACTGATTAGGTTTCAGCTCTCATAATCTAATCATATTACCTCTGAACATTCCTGCATTAATATAGGAGCTTTCAGGGGACACTTCATATCCAAACCATACAATATTTAATCTAAATTTTTTGTTCATGTCTTACCTCATATTTGATTTATCTTTATATACACCAGTGCTTTTCAGAGAAACTTGACCAAAAGAAATTAAAGCTGGAGACCCAAGAGGGCCAGTGGTGGAATTCAGTCTGAGTCCAGAAAGAAGCTTGAGAACCAGGGGAGCTGATACATGAATTCAGTCTGAAGGCAGCAGAAGATAATATTAAATGTCCCAGTTCAAGTAATAAGGCAGGAGAAAGAAAGTGGGGAGATTCCTCCTTCCTCTACCTTTTGTCCTATTCAGATGCTTATGGATTGGATGATTTCCAACCACAATCTACTTTAGGCTACATATCTAGGAATAGTGTTGGGTGTGCATGTCTTCAGCTTACCTAGATATTGCTGAATTGTTCTTCAAAGGCCTTGGACCAGTTCGAACTCCTTCTACAATACACCAGTTCCTGTAGTGCTAATCTTTCTCAGAAACAGCCTCACAGCCATACTCAAGAACAATGTTTAATATAGGCACACCATGGTCTATTCATGGTCTAATCAACACAAAATTAGCCATCACTAACCATCAATAATTCACTGTCAAAGAAATGAATACCCACAGTGACAATAATAGTAGTGGGATTACAATGGTAGTGTCTGTCTCACAGGGTTGTTGTGAGAATTGAGCAAGTTAATATATGCAAGTTGCCAAGAACACTGTGATTGGTACATAGTAAGAAATATGTAAATGATAGCTATAATTTCTTGATTTTGGCCAATAAACTCTTTCTAGTGCTGCAAGAAATGTCAAAGCAGGAATTGAAATCCGAATCCAGAGCAGCAATATTCGACTTCAGGGAAGGATGGAAGAAAGTTTGAGCTTGAAGATATCAAAGATCAACCTGCAACACTCTCATTTTATATACGAGGGTACCAGCGACATGTCTCAGGAGTAACTCTGACATTATCTTAAAAGACATTTCAACATTATGCAAATGCAAGTTGCTAATAATTGTTATTCTCTTTCCATCCCATTTGCTTCAACTCTCCTTTCAGAGCTGTGGTTTTGCTTTTATCCCCATCATAAATTCCAGTCCTACATCTCCTACTGAATCCTCAAATTCAGTGTGCCTAAAACCAAATCCCTCTTTCCCCCCAAGCCCATTCCCCCTTTTCCACAGTCCCATAACCCACAGCAGCATCAGTGGGCAGCAGCATCACCAGCATCATCTCCCTCCTAGCACATCCAAGGAGTCCCAGTATTTCCCTGTGCACAGTGGCTGTTCTCTCCTCCTCCCATTCTCCCCACCCTACACTATTTCATGTCTCTGGCCTCACTCAGAGTCACTGAAATCCAATCCAGTTGCTTTGCTACAGCCTCTTCTCTGACTAGGCTGCATCAGAGCCTTCCCTGGATAAATCTTATTTTCATACAATACTCTTTCATCTTTTAGTCCCCTGCTCAAAAAACCTCCTCACATTCACTAGGATGGCTTCCAAACAGTCTGGTCTCCGAGTCCTTCCTCTCCACTTACCCCCTACCCATGCTTGTGCCACCAGCCAATCTGGACTCGCCGACATTGCTGGACTAGAATTTCTCCTTTCTTCCTGTGAATGCAACAACTAAAATTGGAGGGCAGCCTGCAAGGACAGAAAAGGAAGTCACAGGGCTCCCATGCAATAAAACCACACCAAGAGGCAGGGTCGAGAAGGGCCTGGGACTGCTTGCTCCACACGCTGTCCTCTTCTGACTCTCCTCCCCTTTTTTGAGGCTGCCTTCGATGTCTGTTTGAACCAGGATTAAGCAGGATACATTGCTGAGCATGAGTTTCCCCTGGTCACTCACTCCCATCCTAACAGTCCCTCCACTGGGGACAACTCCCCTACACCTTCATAATAAGCACACTGACACCAAAATAGAAGAGGTACCTTTTAGGCACACAGAGCAGGGAAGTGAGGGGAAAAAAAGCTGCTTCTCTTTCCTCTTTGTTTTCCAAAGTCCCCTTTCATCCAAGGGATAAGCGGCTTTCACCTTGGCAGTTTTTAAAAGAAAAATCTGTTGCTAAAAGCAACAGCCCAGCTGGGAAGTGTTTAATGTGGGCCGACAGTGGCATCATCTACAAACAAAATGGGCAGCTCCTGAGAGGGAAGGAAGACTAGCTCTTCTGCCTCTCCTAATAGAGAAAAGATGGACAAAAATAAATTCAAGAGATTCAATACAAACAGCAGCAAAGCTTTCCTCCTGACACTTCTAAGAGCACAGCCCTGAGCAAAGGCAACCACCCCTTCCCTCCAGTGACTTCTAAAGGCCAGGAGAGCGGGCTCCTCCCTAAGACCAGGACCCCCAAGCAAATTCGAGGAGAAACTGGAGCCAACTAAAGTTGAAGTAGGTGTGTATTTGTCTCAAACCATTTCTGATTAGGGCCCACATTACTAAACAGAGCTGAATGGCTAGGATTTCTAGGTCAAGAGAGATAAGAGGTCTACAAGGATAAAAACCATATCACCTCTGGAATGTGGGGTTAGGAGTTTCTCTCATTTTCTACTTAATAGGTATTCTTATAACTGGAGTGGGGGAGGAATTTTGGACGTTATCTGATTGTAATTTGCTCTAAATGCTAAGAAGTTAATATTATAATATTAGTTGATCAAATTTTAAGATGCAGAGCCTGACTTCAGCACTCCACTGCCATCTATCGCTGAGCATACGACCATGAAGAGAATGAGTCCTCTGGACTCTGGAGCCTGAACTCATCTGACTGCAGCCCATCTGGTGTCACCTCCTGCCTGCCTGGCTGCTCTACCAGCCTGCGGAGGGCCACTGCTGTGGCTGGATTCCCCCACCCAATAGTTTTAAGAACACCAGAAAACTAGTGTTTTCTGGTGTTCTTAACAACCCCTTGTTCCCCACCCGGGTCCCTGAGCAATCGCCCTCATCCACTTCACCTACTGCCACCCCTACCACCTCCTCCCGATCAAAACTGAGCTGTGTCAGACCTTCTCAGTGAGCAGGCACTGCCGCTAAGGAGCTAAGTGCCAATTTGACCATGGCCTGGGTGAACTGTGCCAGGCCAATCGCCACCCAAGCACAAGACGGAATCTGCCACAAATTCTACCTTCAGGGCTGCTGTCCCTACAGCTCACAGTGCCACTTCATTCACAACCCTAACCAGGACCTGGCAGCCCTTGGTCACCCCCGTGTGCTGCTCCAGAGCATCAGCTTCTCTGGTCTCCGAACCTCTCCACCACCTGGCAGGCCCTTCCCAGTCCTCATGTTCTTTCTTGCCCTCCAGCTCCCCATCACCACCTGGGGACCTTCCCCTTTCACCTTCTGCCTTCTCTGCCTACCCTGGGATCCCTGTGGCTCAAAGGGACCCCCACTCCAGCCTGTTGCTCCTCTTGCCAAAGGGCCACTCTTGGCAGCATCTGGGGGCCCTTGGGTGGCCTGGCTCCGAGCCCTTCTGCACACTCTCTGGGATCCGACTCTGATGAATATGCTGACAGCAGCGGAAGCCTGGGGGGATCTGACTCACCTGTCTTTGAAGCTGAGGTTTTTGAGCCACCTCAGTCACCTGCAGCCCCAGGACAACGCCTATCTTCAATTGTATCTCTGTTTCTGAGTGACAAATGCCTGCCTAGTACACATCAGCTGGACCTGATGTGCTGTGGGAACTTGGGGGATTCCTAATTTAATCAGGTAGCCCTCCCTCCTCATTTCATAATGCACTAACCCACTCCTCTCTGCCACCCTGGGCAGGTCCCCAGTGTGCAAACTCAAGTGTTCATGGTGTTGGGGACAGTGTTTTCTGGTGTTCTTAAAAACATGTAGCATATTTGAGGGAACCAGTGAGTCCTCTCCCTTGTCCAACTCTCTCTTGGAACCATTTGTGCTGTGAACAGTAGGCTCCTATGGTCTGTTCCCATTTTTTTCCTAGACCTGAGGTTCCAGTATTTGGTGATTGGAGCCTCCCAGAGGGAGAATCCTGGTGCTCAAATTTCCCTCCACAAGCACGTAGCCAAAGTCATTGCCAAACCACTCCTCCCAAGCCAGTGGGTCCTTTATTTATGACAACTTTATTTATTCTAATAAGATTTTATAGTTATTTATATATAATGAGTCATCTGCTTACCTTGTATTTTCCTTTTTTTGTAGTATTGGAAACATTGGTATAATTATTGTAACTATGCTATAATAATACATTAAGTAATATATATATATATATCATCTTAAAAGTCTATTTTGTAGGGTTTTTTTTCAAAATGTTTAAATAAAAGTAATCTCTATGAAAAAAAATTAAGATACAACTTCAAAAATCATTTATGTCTCTATAGATCCGGACCTGCCAAGCTATCCATGGAGGTTCCTTGCCAAACATTTATGTGTGGGACACTTAAATATAAGATTTGTATTTCCAAAACCTCTCTGTGCCTCTCTGACCCCAAGATGTGTTTTGTGTATATCTTAGCCATGTTACTCTATGCAAATTTACTTCCCCAAACCTCTTTCTTCATCTGTAAAATGGAAATTATAATTACTTCATTTAAAAGCTATGGGAACTCCTTGAGACAGTATTTATACAAGGGCAAATTGGTCTATTATAGGGCCTAGCAGCAGCAAAAGCCTTAAGATGTATCTCCAAAACTGCCTTTTCTCTTCTTCCTCTACCAGGGTTATCACTCCTCACAATGCTCTGAGGGACACATTAGGCATAAAGTCAAAGCAGGAGAGAATAGGATGGTATATTCCAGAGACCCATGTTTCTTCATTAAAAAAACACTCATTTGAAATTCTATCAGAAAGTTACATGCCTAAAAAATTCATTACCTTGTTCTAATTATACAAGAGCCTTACAACTAAAATATTCTCCTAATCATCTAAGAGACCACCACTTAACAGTATATTAGATGCAAAAATTTCAGATTTTTCCCATGGGTATAAAGTTTAAACATTCAAATTTGCAAAAGGGAAGTGAATTGGAATGAAGACATTCACAGCAAGCTCTTTCATATCCATTAGTTATCATTTACACATCAAATACATACAGCATTAAGACCAAATATACAGAATTTCCACATTTATGTACAGTAATCAACATAGTGCACAATTCAAATCTATCTTACAATCAAGTGTACAAGTTTAAATATGGCTTTATAAACTACTAACAATAACTGTGCTAAAGTAACTCATAGGTCCAGAAATAAAAACTGGAATGCCACCTCCACATTGGGCCCTTGATCAGCAAGATGCTATTCATTGTGTTTGCAAAACAGAAAGTGCAGGTAAATGTCTCAGGCTGTGTCCAACCTCAGCCCCCAAGCAGCTGAAACATGCTTCAAATCATGTCAGCATTGGCCCTTGCTATCTCAGATAAGAGAAAATAAATCTGTACATATTCACACATTTGGATACATGATGTTATAAACAAATAGAAGAAAAACATATGATTAGTGAGATGATGATTACTGTGTATTATCAAAATGTATTTTCTGATTGGTGCTGAAATCTGGCAATACATCTTGCATTTGTATTATTTGGGTCCCTCCCTCTTTCTTTTCTTCTTTTTCTTAAATCAGTGTATTTTATTGCAAAATCTTTCAGGAATGTTCAAGGTATCCTAGATCAAGTGGTCTCAAAAATAGAATGAAAAAGAGCTTTCATAAAAGTGACATCTAATTATTCACTCTTCCCTTCCCCTAACCCCAAATGCCTACTTTAAAATTTTAAAAAAATGCCAACTTTAAATAAAAATAAATAAATACCTTGACCTAAAATCATGCATCCATGCCTATTTTATATATATTTGGCCACATGTTACAGACACATTCTTTAATCAATTATGCCTTTCTGGGTGCTACTTGTAAGTATCACTTGCCCCATTCCTCAGAAACATTAGTGATTGATGGAGAATAAGCTTTTTAAATTTCTATGCCTGTTATGATTCTTAATGTACATTATACATCATTAGAACAATATATACATATACAGTAATGTATACATATATGTATACCATAAATAATATTCTGAGGGGCGTGCATAGAAAGTTTTGCTGATGAGATGAATAAACACAAAGGATTGGAGACCCAAACCTAAATAGGGATGATTTAGGGCATCTTCAAACATTTTGTTTTTAAAGTCTTCTCTAAAATAAAATGCACTTTTGAGAGACTAGAAGGAAGTTCCAAAATTAAAGGAAAGATATCAGGGCCAGCCCCTCTGACTTACCCTCCAAGTTCTCTAGCCTGGGGCAATCCAGGGGCACAGATTCGCAGTTAAGATAAAGGTAAATGTTACTTCAGTGTCTCCTACACTGGCCACTTGTATATCCACACAATCCTTCCCTGCATAGACTGCATTTGGTTTTGATTTGTAAACATGTACTTTTTATTTTTAGTAAGATGTAACCACCTAGAAAACTTTCCAGGTGCCTGACACATCTCCACAGCAACCATATCACCTGGTTGCTTGAAGTTCTGGAAATTGGTACTGTTTCCTTCTCTCTTCCTGCTCAGTGAAATTTTAATATCCTCAAAAGAAGGACTCAGTGCCTCACTTTCCCAAACATCACCCTGGAGAAACCCTCACCCACATTAGTGTTTAGTTGTCAGACATTCAGTATCATGCAGATAACTGGGGGAAAAATTCATATGCTTATAACAAGCGTGATCCGATCCATGATGCTTATTACCGGAGGTAAAAATCATTTTGACAGGAGTAACACAAACACCCCTACTGAAGCAGAGGTCCATCCAATATTTGAACATTGTCTTTATCTTACTGCTGTAAAAAAGAAAAACATCACATATAATTAGTTAAATGTTAAAAAAAATAACCATTAGACATGGTTAATAAACTGTGATCTCTTACTGAGGGGGGGTGAAAGGAGTGGAAGGCAATATGAAAGAACACTTCAATTCTGAACTATTAAAGGGGGAAGTCCATCGATTGCTGTTTGAAAGGGGGAGATGATAGTAAATGTCTGAAGCATTCCTCTCTTCAAATCCTTCCATGAAAAATTATATTATTCTCTCTGTTCAGCCACCACTAATTAACACAGCAATTCAAAAGCTGAATCTTATTTTTTTTAAGTGATGGGGGATTTTTTTTGAGAAAAATTACTAAAGAAACTATTTAAATATTATTGATAAATGAAAAATTATGCTACAGAATAAAAACAAATAAATAAAAATAAATACTTGCTGGTGAAGGATGGAAGGTAAACTAGTCTTTTAGTGACACTACTTTCTACAAAATTAATTGATTTTGATAAATATACATATTGCTCTATGTGTAGTGGATAGTTTCAAAACATTTAAAGCCGTAATGAGAGACAAAAGGAATTTTCTTTAAAAATATGCAAGATGGCTACCAAGTTCACTTTTGAAATTACTTAATTATATACAAAACTTCAGGGTACTGTACTAACCTTTCACTCGAGGTAACTTGTTTTCCCACTTTAAAGATTCAGGATTTCCACTAGTTGTTAGTTTTATTATTCTAATGGCTCCCTTTATTTGCCCACAAATTAGACACTTGGAGACTATAATCCTCACGAAAACCAACCTTCCTAGTTTGTCATGGTCTAGCCAGCAGAATGAGTTTTGGAGAGCCAACATCTGGGGACAAGTTCCCTGCTTTGGCAAGAACCAGAATGATCAAGGAAGTCACATGTCAGCGGAGTTCTCCATGCTATTTGTCAGTACCCTGTATAACCATTTCCAATGGGCAAGGCCAATAAATTGCTCTTTCTAGCAAATCTTATCTTAAATATTTAGGAAACTTAAATATTTTAAGATATACTTGAAAGTCAGGGACTAAAAAAACAAAGTTTCTGCTAAGGAATTCAAAAGAGGCAAACATCCCACAGATGTTTGCATTTATCTACAACAGTGGCAAGAATCCTACAGGCAAGGGGCACTTCCCTCTGCACCCACCAAGGAGATACTTTTGAACTGTGAACGTTTCATTCAGAGCACCAGAGAAACTGGTGTCCAGCAGTTTACAATCACAAGCAATTGTTCCCTGGACCTGCTCAAGGTGGGATGACAGAGCTCAGCATTTAGACTGGGAAAGATTTATCATTGGATATACTTTCACCAGTACTTGCTCATCTTAAACAATAATATATAAAGAAGAACAAAGGACCCTGGGTCATAATCAAGAATTGAAATGAAAATAATTTCACTCTGTTAAAAAAAAAAGGATAACCTCAGTCAAAACAAAAGACTCTGTTCTTTGAATGAAAATACATTCCATAATTGTTCCATACAAAAATGAATGAATACAGGAAAAGTGATTATGTAGATCTTCTTCCTGGGAAAAATCTTTCCCATGAAGCCTCTTACCAAGTGGTCTACTCATGCAGAAGTGGTGGGTTTCAGGGCTGAAATGAAACTCAATTGGTCCCGAACTCACTTTGACAAATCAACTTTTTGGATGGTTAAAGGATAAACAATGCTGACAACAAGCAGAAACCTATCACTTTCAAACCCTATCACTGTCAAAACAAAGATAATTTCTCAGATAATGTAAAGCTGCTTTTCTTTCTTCCTTCTCTGTCACTCAACATACACTCAGCATGGATAATAGTGATTGCTTTTGTTTGTATATCTCATGTTAATTTTTATCCTCTCAGGATCTGTTAAAGAATAAACAACTATAGTAACACTGACAGACTCTAGAAGACCTCTTCAACCATCAGGAATACCCTATGGAATTCATGAACAATTTCAAGTCTCTAAATCTCCTGAATTTCTATGTAAAATTTTAGGTATTTGTATATATGTACTTTTGGGGAATAGGGCCTAGGACTTTCATGAGATTATCAGTAGAAACTCCCTGACACACACAAAAATGAAAACACTACTTTATAGCCCACTTTCTGAACAACCTTTCCTATATGGCCTTCAGGGAAGGAAATGATAAGCACTTTGTTTTTAGAGGAAGAGGAGATTATAATGAGATGGGAATTCTTCGTGCGGAACTGATGAATCTGGGCCTTAAGAGATGGGTATGACTGGGGCCAGTGGAGAAGAGGGTAGGGCATTTCAGGAGGGGGACTGGCATGAGCAGAGGCACAGAGGTAGGAGCACATGAGGCATGTTTAGGCAGCAGCAATCACGTTGACCTGCTGCGCTGGAGGGCTAACACAGAGGAGCCAAGGGATATGAGTGAATAAGGAAATGAGGATGCCAGGCCCCATGGAGTAACCCTCATCCTGAGGCAAGGGGAGCATTCCATAGGGCCAGAGAGTTTTCTTCAAAGATTACTCCAGTGGTAATGGGTGGGATGGATCAGGAAAGTGGCCAAGTGTGTTAAAAAAAAAAAAAAAAGTCAATTACAGAAATCTAAATCCAAGCAGAAGAGGACACCCTGAAATCAGAAGGCTATGTCTGCAGTTATCCACTTTATAGTCAGTGAGCGTCCCAGAACCAGGGCACAGGTGGGTGCTTAGAAAAATTATGTGAGTGAGCAAATGAGCACATATTATTTAAAAGATAAATAAGAGAGAAAGTAGAATCTTGGTGATTTGAAAACCCTCTTGCTACTATTCATGAAGCCTAGCAGTGTCAGGCACAGATACTAAAGACAGGTCTTGTTGAATTGTCCTGGACCAGGCTGACTAGATGTGGGGGATGAGAGGGAAGGAGGATTCTAAGCACACTCTGAGAGAGGCTGAGGCTGTGCTGGTTCTGTAAACATGGACTCACTTCTCAGGAACATGGGTTTATAAGGAAACCAAGCCAAGGTGGTATAATGAAAAGAATCCTCCAGGACAAGGCAAAAGACCCCAGTCCTGCATCCTGCCATTCAAATGTATGTGTATGTGACAATAGCCAATAACAGTCTCAGAGGATCTCTTGCAGGGGGCTTTCTAGAGCTAATTCTTGGATCAGCTATGCATTTTTAAGATTCTACACTTTCTCCTAAACAAATCTAGGCAAGACCCATGAAGTTAAAATCCTTAACACTTCCTTTCCTTGAATCCTATCCATTTCACAAAAGCATATACTATTACCTCTGTATATGGGGGTAGGTTATGTGTAAAAATTAGACTACAGTTGTGATTCGAGTCCAAATTGTTCTAAGTCTGTAATCAGTTTTCTGATAGTCCCGTGGCCTCAGTAATGTCATTATTGGCAATTACATAACAACAAAATGTTAAAGTCTGACAATATATAGTATATCTCTGCATGAATTGATACTGTCCTTGTATCTATTCTAATGGACAGCAAAGTATACAACTGCTGCTCATTAATCCTGATAAGTGGAGATGGGAGGTAGATAAAGGGGAAGACTATTTTTATAACAAAGGTTAAAAAACAACAGGTGGCCCATGATTTCTGTCTTCTTTCCAATCAAAAGCATCTATTAACATTAAAGACCATGCTTCCGTAAGTTACTTTCCAGCAAAAAAAAAAAAAAAAAAAAAAACAGAAATTGAATAAGTGAGCCAGATGACCAAAATGTTCCTTAATTTCTTGCCGCTGCTGTTGTTTTTCTTAGAAGTAGCACCTGTTCATCAAATTGTAGAACTCTTCAAATCCAGGTAGCTCAAGAATAAAGCACATAAAAATTAAAGCCCTCTCACACTACAGTGATTTTTGTTTGGGTCATTTGGATTCCATAATCCATAAAGTAAAACTGGGGTATATTCCAGGGTTCCATACAAAACGCTGAATACCAGGTCCTGAGCCTCAGGTGGCAATGTCCATTCACGCCTTTGTGGGAAGTACCTGGATGAAATGAATATAGTTCTAACTTCACTCTGAACATTGGCTTTCCACATACTTGCTCCAAGTAATACACAGTAAAAGCCATGTGAATCTACACACTCATACTTAATCATCCTTACAGCAAAACGCATCACACTGGTGCTATACAGTAATAATAAATTATAGGCAAAATTTCAAACTTTCTTTTCAGCTAAGGGTGGGGAAAGGGCAACTCAATCTTTGTAGAGACAGGTCTACAGTCCACTTGCTCATTATAATCACATTTCTGGGCCAGGAGTTTCCCTAGTTACACAAAGCTGCTACCAGCTGGCCTTAGAACACACTTGCTGAAGAGAGAGAAGGCAAGTGGGCTGGAGACTTAAAACAGGCTTATTCATGCATATCTTTTCCACCACATTCTCATTAAGCATCAGACAGACCTTCCAAGAGTAGTGGTTTTAATAAAATATTCACAACTACACTTTCTTTGGAATAAGAATTTCTAAATGAGGGTATCTCAGCATTTATTCCCAGTTACATATGCCCTGCAGTTGCTTAATTGGTAAACAGCCTCACAATCTCTCCCCCTTTACCTCTCTGTGAATCCACAGCAGTCTTTTAAGATTGTTGCATATGATCTTCACTCAGAGTTTCTTTTTCAAGCAAACTACATGAATTTTCCAGAAACTTCTTTTAAGAAGTGCCTCTTTAAATGCATTCCCTACCCCAGTCAGTTAGAAGTAAAGTAGCTTTGTTTGCAGGTACACTGACTCTCCTATCCCAAATCCACTGCCATCACACAGGACCCTTACTCCTATTTCCCCTGAAATCCTATGTCAAGAAGAACCAGGTCTTCAGAGGGAGAGCCTTCACAAATATGGGTAACTCCAACAGTTTATGTGCTCTGTGGAGAGGGAGGGAGGACGTGAAGGGATGGGAAGTCCTGAAGAAACACTAAGATCTGTCCTCAGCATTGCCCTACTACACTGGGAATGGCTGGAAACACCAGAAAAGCTGCACAAATGAAACTGCATATGATCTATCACTGCACAGAGTGCTTTGATACAAGGAACATGATCCTCTTCCTATTTCACCTTTGCAAGGTTTGTTTTCATAGGACATTACAAGTTGGCAAGCTTCTGCCTACAAAAGTCAATCAAATACTTTCCCCTTCTCCTCTGTTAAACCCACCATATTCCTGAAATTTATTCTCTCTAATTAATCCAACATGGCAACTTAACACTCTGGAGGCAACAAAGAACATTCCAGCGTGAGTTCAGACAATGAAAATAACACTTTTCTGCAAATACACAGTAGAACTGAAGACCATTTGTAGCTAATGATAACTGATAAAAATATTTCCAACATTCTTTTAATAAAAGATTTTGACTCAAGAAAGATCACAAAGAGGAATGATGACCATGTCCTAACTGTGGCTTTGCTTGTGTTTCAACTGCTCAGCTTTTATAAGTGACTGTGGTGGTTGCTCTCTGGATATGGAATTTATTGGCCCTCAGATCTTCACACATATGAAGCACAATAAAAAATTAAATGATGTGTTCATGTCACACCACTTCCAAGAAGTTTAAAAGCACTGCACGAATGTTACCAAATGAATCCCCACAACACCCCTGTGAGGTAGGTAGGTGGAGAGTATCGTCAGCCCCACTTTACAGGTGGGAGAAATGAGGCACACAATAGTTAAGGTTCTTGCCCAAAATCACACAGTTAGCCACTGGCAGAGCTTAGAATAAAACTTACATGGATTAGCACCTAGCACAGTGCTTTGCACATAGTAGGTGTTCATTGCATATCTGTGGATTTTGACCCACATCTCAACATACAATATACATACATGAAGTACAAGCAGCCACCAAGAAACATTCATCTCCTCGATTTGTTTTTTCTGATGGTATCTCCCATTACTTCAAACCCTGGTGGATGAAGGATGTTCAAGAATCCATCTCACAACTAAGACTCAGCTGCAAGATCAGTACAAACACTATCAGCTGATGGCCCGCTCACTCACCTGCTCTACCACGCAATATTAGTTTTCTAATGAAAACAAAAATGGATTTCAGGAACCATGCTGATTTTTTTTTTTTTTTTTTGCGCCTGTTTGTTTTCAATGGAGCCATCTGAATGGTTCTGTGTTTCATTTTTACAAAAAAGAAATAAGGCGGCTACAGTCCAGTTAGTGTGTGAAAACTGAGCCAAGCACGAAGAGTCTTCTCCCAGCTCAGATGGATTTCTACCTGGGAAATCGACCGACCCCCAGGGAGTGGCAGCTCCAAAGGAAATGAGTCAACAAAGGCCTGATGTCACTGGCAGGGATGTCACTTGCACTGTTCGTGGTCTGTGTAGTCGTCCATGTCCACGTCAGAATCAAAGAGCGAGTGTCCAGTGAAATCCGTGTCTGGGGTTCTGGAGAAACTGTTCTCCGCGCCCTCATCTTCAAAGGTCTCTGTCCTTGAGTAAAAGCTGAAATCCAGCAGGGGAGTGTGCGTTTTGCTGCCTTCGCTGCTCTCCTCCGACTCATAGATGGTGTTGTCGTCATCGTGGTGCCACTCGGGCCAGAATTTCCTCCTTATCCTCTCACAGTACATGGCAAGGTTGATCAGCTCCCCTGCAGTGTGGTAGGAAAAACAGGGTTATTTATTCTCAAAGGCATCAAGCTCACAGTACTTGTAGGAATGTCTGTGTCCTCCCCAAACCCAAAGGCTGAAATCCTAACCCCCACCAGGTGCTGGCCCTGGCTTTGGTTTGTGCCTCATAAAAGGTGCACAGGAGAGCTGCCTCAGCCCTCCACCATGTGAGGACGCAGCGGGAAGGTATCCACTGTGGGTGATCCAGGAAGCAGGTCCTCACCAGACACCCAACCTGCCCACGCCATCACCCTGGACTTCCCAGCCTCAAGGACTGTGAGTAATTAATACATTTCTGTTGCTTACAAGCCACCTAATTTATGGTATCTGAAGACATCCAGCCACCAAGCTTCCTGGGGAGTGTGGAAGAACGAGGTGGGTAGATATTCACAGAGCTTTTCCACAGAAATACTGTCAAAATATTTAGATTTTTATGAACATAATAAGAAAAGTGAGTAAGAAAAGTTAAACTCAGTAAATGGGATAAATGAAGCAAAGGACTGGGTCCTGTGGTACAGAGAAGAGGAATTGTTCATCCAAAATGGCAGAAAAATTACCATCTTTTCTTTGGGAAGCATTTTATTGTTTTGTTTACACACCAATAGTTAATGTGCTGATTGGTCCATATTTAAATTAATTTATATTGCATGAAAATAGACCACCTGTGGGTTGCATTACGTCAGCCAGAAATCATCATTCATTCCACAAATCTTTGTAGTGTTATAGGTCGGGTACTATGCTAAGTTGCTGAAAAAAAAATTACGTTAGAATAAAAAAACTTTGCCCTAAATAATTCATAAAATAGATTAACTCAGAATTTTCTGTATGGATCAATGTACCTAAAAACACATTTAGTAAAAACACATTTCATAAAATATTTTTTAATCTTCCAAATAAAATTTAAACAGCTTTTTTGGGTTCCCAGTAAATCACTGGACCACTCTTTCATATGAATCAAAGGGACACTTACGAAGTCACTAACATACCGGTATTTGTCTAAAACATGACACAGTACTGGAGTTCCATTTCCTAATTCCAATTGAAGAAAAAGTGAGTTTTTGCCTTTGATCCACCAGATGGCAACATTGCCTTTAAATACACAATTTATCAGTATTTCTCAGAGGACATTATGATCCTTAGAATATTGTTTGGATCTTTTGAACTAAATACACATTCAATTATTATGTAGGTAATCCATATTTTATTACAAAAATAATACAGATAAGCAAAAAATTAAAGAATTACCAATAATCCTCTTCTCCATAATAACTTTTTCACTGATATTCTTCCAGAAATTTGTTTCTATATATATTTACATTAGCTATATAGAATTGACTATATAGTATGTTTTCTGTCCACCTTTTTCCACTTATCAGCATATGGTGAAAATTTTTTAATTTTACATTATGACTACTCTGATAATTTTGTAGTATTTCATTATGTGCATGAACTATATCAGTTTCATTTTGCTTTAATCAAACTCCATCACAAGTCACTTGAGTTGTTTTTGTACTAATAGCTCTATTGATTGTAGCCTGTAACCACTCTATTTTCATTTTCTATTAAAGAAAATATATATTCTCATTTTGAAAAACTGAAAGTCTATATACAGAAACTCTATGAATACATAAAGAAGAAAACAAAAAATCCCTAGGATCTCATCAACCCAAAATAATCACAATTAGCATTTTGATATAATTTTTTTTCAATATAGTTTCTACTTACTTACTGCCATTATTATGTCTTATGATCTCCTATAACATAATTATAGACATTTTTCCATGTCACTGAAATTTTTCAAAGTTTGATGGCTATTTGGCTGAACTAAATAAATGCCCTACAAACATAACAAAGCAAATTCTCCTGCTTCTTGGAATCTGTAAACCAATTAACTTGTACTGGTTCCAAGTCATCATTTTCAGTCTTAGATCATAATAGTGCAATCCCTACTGTGTAGGAGTCCATTCTCATTACCTTCTGCTAGAAGATATGGATGTGCATGCTCAGAGCCAGAAGCTAAGAAGCCAACATCACTGCTTCTCTTGAGGAGATGCATGTTAAACCTTCCAGTATTTTCCCAAGAGAACTTCCAATCATGCAACTCCTCCCCAGGTATTGCTACTAATCACAGATAATCAAGAATTGGGAAAAAGATGTGGAGGAAGCAGGAAGAGGGAGAAAGAGAATCTAATGAGAAAGGTACAGAGCCATTGAAAACTAGATGTGTGGTGCACAGGTGTAATCCCAGGAACTCCAGAGGCTGAGACAGGAGGATCGAAAGTTTGACGCCAGCTTCAGCAACTTACTGAGGCCCTCAACAATTTAGGGAAACTCTGTCTCAAAATAATAAATAAAGAGGGTTGGGCATGTAACTCAGTGGTAAAGTGTCCCTGAGTTCAATTTCCAGTACCACTACCACCACCCCCCAAAAAAACAGCCATCAAAGATGAATTATGGACATATCACAGTTGGTTCAGAGGACAGCCTTGTTTGACTCAATCAAATCCATTCACCATGAGCTGATCCCAAGGAGCAACTAGGAAAGCCAGAACTATTCACAGGACCCTATAACTTTATCCTCTTCTTTTGTGGGTGTTTTTATTTATTTATTTTTTAGCCTTATTTCTTCGCCTTTCCTCCAAAAGAGGTTCCTCCTTTGTGACTGTATGACATCAATACCACTTCAGTGTGAAAGAATAAAAATTAACAATCATATTAGAAAAATGTACTCCTTTCTGCATGCTAGGCACTATTTGCAGTGCTTTACTCATCTGTTATACTAATTCCCTCCTGCCCTTCCCCATGACACTACTCTGTCTCTTTGAGTGGACTGCCTGGCCTTGGAATTAATAGCTTTGTGCTACTATGTTAGAATATTTCTCTGCAGTTCTTTCCTGGGTTCTCAAGAATTATGAGATGACAGGTACCACCCTTTAGTGGAAATGAGCTGTCATGAAATAAGTGAGAACTCTATCGCATGGCCGAGAAAGGTCAGCCTTGATGAGCAAGAGCTGAGATCCACACACCCCTCCTCATATCCTGCCCCTGAATAAAGAGTAAAACGGATAGGGAAACTCTAGATTGGCTTTGCTCAATTCTTCTTCCGCCTAGATTCTCCATTAGCTATATTCCAAAAGAACAAAAAAAGGCTGGCAGTAGAAAGCACTTCTGTGGCGTGTGTGTGTGTGTGTGTGTGCACATGTATGAATGCTAATGCATGATATGCCTGGGTTAACATAAATCCCTATACTCAATATGTACACTTTGTGAAATAAAAGAAAAACCACATTTCTTCAAAGTGTACTCAACAATCCGATAACAACTTCATCCTCCAGAATGATAAAATCTAAAGTCATCCAATGCTGAGGAGGCTGTGGAAGTCAAGCATTGTGTTACATGGCTGGGGTAAGAACAAATTGTTGTAACCTTTTTTTGGAAAGTAAAAAATGCTGATGCTCCCCACTGAAATTTAAAATGTGTAGACCTGATGGCCCAGAGTTCCACGTTGAGTACTCTATTCTGCTAAAAGAAAAGCTTCAGTATATGAAGATCTATGTGCATGGATGTAGCATTACATGTCAGCAAAAGAAAGAGGAAGGTGAGGAAGCAAAGGACAAACAATAGGGGGAGGAGGAGGAAGAGAAGAAAGAGGAAAGGAAAAAGATGGAAAGTCTTGAGGTCCATCAGTAGGGACTGAATTAACCATTCTGTAGAATATTGTGTAGTTGTTTAAAAAGACATGAAATTATTAAGTGGGAAAATTCAAGTTAGAAGAGTAATGTGTGTAGTTTTATTCTACTGTTTGTTTTAAAAACAGTAAAAACAACAAACCACAATAGCTATACATGTGTTGTAAATATGTGCATGCAAAAGAAAGGCACAAGAATGATCCACATTAAATCCTCAATATTGATTATTCCATGGGGTTTGTATTGGACATGGATGAAGGGGAAGACATGCACTTTTTAACCTATTCCTGTATGATTTGGCTTGTGATAGTCGTATATTACTTCTTAAATTTGAAAAGCCAATGAAATAAATTACTAAAAAAAAACAGTGATATTATCAGACAAAGAGGATATTTATCAGAATGCTGAATGCTTCTCTACCCAGAGGACAGTCCTAGACAGAATAAGGAGCCTTTCTCTTGGAGTTTCTCACAAGGAAATGTTCTCCATTGATCTTTGAAAAACATACAAGCATTATTTTCTGCATCAATCTAACTTCTCTAATATAATCAAAAACATTCTATACAATTTAACACTGTAAACCATGTCAACCAGATTCAGAATCCTAGACTAAGTTTCTCCCAGCTGCCTCTCATGTATGGCTAGAATGAGAGGGAGGCAGACGCCTGCCAGAGCCCCCAGCACCACCTGCCCATGCTGGGTCATTAACCAGCAAATATTTGGAAAACACGGGGCCAATACCCAAACGCACTCATGTACTCTGCAGGCATGTGCTCAGCATCTCCTTGTCCCACACCTGTGCTAGGTGCTGGCAACAGCCTTGATTGCTTTTTTTAGCATTTGTCACACAGTAAGAAGCCACCAAGCATGCCTTCTTCTGAAAAGTACTAACGTGGCTTGAATGCTGTGGATGAGGACACTCCCTCTGCCTCATCTCCTTGAAGCTAAAGATTGAGAGCAAGGACACTAAATCACAGCTCTCAAAACATACAACTCACAAATGCCATTTGATTCAGCCCTTTCCTGACAGCCAAATCCCCCACCACAACCTCTTCCACAGTCATACGACATTCTTCCCACTTTAGGCCAAAAAGACACCCAAGGACAATTAATAATCATGGGTGAAAGTTGCTGAATGAAGTTTTTCTTAGAACATGGAAGGTCATATTCCTTACCAGTTTAGAAAATAGTGTTAAAGTCTGGTTTCCCTATGGCTCTAGAGTGTGGGCAGTTGTAACATAGGCCTTCCCTTCTCCTTGCTTCAGTTTCATTTTTTGAAGCTTTCTTAAATTCCCTACATCTGTTTTGTTTATTTCATTTTATTTATTTATTTTTGGTACCAGGATTGAACCCAGAAGCACTCACACTGAGCCACATCCCCAACCTTTTTTATTTTGTGACAGGGTCAGGCTAAGTTGCTGAGGGCCTCACTAAGTTGCTGAAGCTGGCTTTGAACTTGCAATCCTCTTGCCTCAGCCTCCTGAGCCACTGGGATTACAGGCATGCACCATTGCTCCCAGTCCCACATCAAATTAACTTTTAAATTAACACATAATTCTCTAACAAGGACACCCCAATTAAAACAGGGATTCTGATTCCACATTGGGAGTGTTGCTGATAATAAAACAGATTCTTTTCTTACAGTAAAGATGGTAAAAACTTCTAAATAAATTATATTTAGCCCTAATAAGGGAAATAAAATTAGAGATGCTTTTCAGACATTGCTCTTGGAAATGTAAACTTCTATGGCCTTTCTAAAAAGCAGCTGAGACATGCAGACCAAGAGCTTCTATCCTTTGTGATACTAATTCCCTATCTAGAATTCAGTGCAGGAAATAACCAGAGACAAACAGGAGTATATGTTTACAACAATATTCACTACCAAATAACAGTAAAAATTATTTGAAATAATACACAAGTCCAAAAGAAGATTAATCATATGTAGTACAATGTAGCTATAGGATAGGATATTATGGAATGATTACAAATGCATGTTTGAAGAATATTTAATGGCAAGGGGGAAAGCCATAATACTTGGTTTATTTTAAACATCAGGTTATAATTGGATCAAAATTATGGTCCCAATTTTTTAAAGTATATACATGCTTGTGCTTGATGAAGATACATAACACAATATTACAGCAGATCTCTGTGGATGATTAACTCACAAGTTACTTTTCATTCTTTGAAAACTTTTCTATCTTTTCTAAATTCTATCCAATAAACAAGTGATATTTCATATTTATATCTAAATATATAGATGCATACACATACATATATTTTAAGCATGGTTGAATATTCAAAATCTGCCCTCCTACACACCTAAATTAAGGGAAATTTCTTACTATTCTACATGATTCCAGAAGTAGTTTGTGTGGTTTTGTCAACAATTAGGATCAGGGTTGAGGATGTGGCTTAGTCGAAGAGTCTCTTGCCTAAAGAGTCATTAGGCCCTGAGTTTGATCCCCAGCACTGCCAAAAATAATAATAATAATAATAATAATAATAATAATAATAATTGCTGGGACTAAAAATTTATATTCAGTCACAATCCTCCTCATGTGGCAAGGCCAACAGAGCCATGGCTGTTCCAAAGCCAAGGCCCAATCCCATCCACTCACTCTCTGGATTTAAGCCAGTTCTTAATTATCTAGGCTCTTAGTTGTTTTCACTTATGCCCTCTCTCTTTACTTCTTGGGAAAGTCTCTACCACAGAGAGCAAAAGCAAGGAAAGAAGTTAAGTCCAAATGGTGCATAAAGGACATGGAACTACTGCCAAAGTAAGAATCAGAAACACTCTGGACTTTACTGATTAATGCTGCAAAAGTCCCCAGGGACAGCTGGAAGTCCCTGGCACTGCTTTTAAGAATCAACATTCCTGCAACTGGGTGCTAAAAGTCCCTGGAAGATATTGGTGTCAGATTCCCCAGATGTGTGTGTCTCAGGGAGGGACCCAAAATCAATCCTCAAAAATGGCTGATCATTTCTTTTAAGAGAATGTCTCAAGTCCTTTTAAGTCAAGAAAACATACTTTGTTTTTAAAAGAAGGGATCCTCTGAAGTCACAGTCCTACTGATAAGGATCCCCCAAATGATTCTAACTGAATAATAGATTATCTCAAGTGTGTGTGTGTGTTTGTGTGTGTGTGTGTGTGTGAGTGAGAGACAGAGAGAGAGAGAGAGAGAGAGAGAGAGAGAGAGAGAGAGAGAGAGAGAGAGAAAGAGAGATATTATGGGAATGTGTCTGGGTAGAAATGTAGGTGTATGTGTTCAGGTGTGTGGAGTTTGTGCATACAGGAGTATGTGAGTAAACGAGGTACAACTTTATTACAATGATTTAGCTGGAAGTCCCTTGGCACTGAAATTAAATGTCAGTCCAGCCAAGTGTGGTTGGTCATGGGTGTAATCTCAGCCACTCAGGCAGCTGAGGCAGGAGAATTCCAAGTTCAAGGCCAGCCTCAGCAATTTAGCAAGACCCTATCTCAAAAACAATGGCTGGGGATAGAGCTGTGTTATAATGACCCTGGGTTCAACCTCCAGTACCAAAAATAAATGTCAGCGCCACTCAGCTAACCTTCTGGAAGAGTTTCAATAAGTACCTGATCCATTTCAGCCAAATCTGGTAATGTATCTGGAAGTCCACCCACAAATGAAGTCTACCCAGTGGTCTCATCTACACCCCCAGCCTGCTCAGTTGAGCACAAACTCTTCAATTAAGTCTTGTCAATCCCCATCCCAAACTTAAATATTGAATTATGACCTCCACATCCCCAGCCCCCAGGTACTTGCTTAGATACTACTTTAAAATAAAGATGACTTCAAACAGTTCCCACCCACCTACACAGTAAAAGCCTCTCTGAGAGACACAGCTGTCATGTATTATCCCATCACCCTACCTTACTACATACACACACATGCAAACTAGTATCTGATCCCTTGACATCAACCCAAGGTAAGCAGACTTACCCTCTCCCTTTGCTACCATGAATTTTATTCCTGGCTACCAACCCCACCCGGCCCTGTATTTATCATCACCCAGCTCTGGTCCCATTCATCTCCACTTCTTACCTTGTCCTTGATAGTCAAGAACTATAATTCTGAGAGAAGTACAGGGGACTGATATTGTCCAAATTATATCATTATATTGTGTGCATGAACAAAAATATAACAACAAATCTCATCATTATATACAACTATAATGAACCAATAAAAAATGTGGAAGGAAAAAAAGCTACAATTCTGACTAGACTTACAGCCAAGACCAGAGAAAATGGATAGCAAGATTGTGTTTCTTGGCACACATAATAGGATTAGTAATAATGCTTGTATAGCTTCAGACTTCGCCGTTTATTGACAATTTCCTCATTTTCCCACAGCCTTGAACTTTCCATTCTTCTACTCTCAGTACATGATCTACAGTCACTACACTAGAGTGGAAGGCAGCTCAAATGACACAAATCATACATACTTTACCTACATTTGAATATAAGATCAATTGATATTCAAAAAGAGCATCTGAGATTGGCAATGAGTTCATTGACCCCACCTGATCCTACATTGGATACATCAGAAAGTGGTGAGCCAACTGCTCAAAAGACTTCAAGGAATAACAACAAAAAAAGGACAGAAGGTGGAATTCAAGTCCTGTTTTAGCAACAAGTATTCAGTTTCACCAGTAAGGAGCTGGCAGAAAACTGACTGGCCCTAGACACCACAGCATAATGAAGCATGGCCAGGTTCATGGCGCTGGTCTAGAATTCTACATTCTACATACCAGTACCCACCCAACCACAGCAACTCTTACACCAGAAAAGCTTTTCAGAGATGGGATAGAGAGACAAGATGGGAGGGGAGGGGAGGGGGGATAGTAGAGGATAGGAAAGGTAGCAGAATACAACAGTCACTAGTATGGCACTATGTAAAAACGTGGATGTGTAACCAATGTGATTCTGCAATCTGTATATGGGGTAAAAATGGGAGTTCATAACCCACTTGAATCAAATGTATGAAATATGATATGTCAAGAGCTTTGTAATGTTTTGAACAACCAATAATAAAAAAAAATTTAAAAAAAAGAAAAGCTTTTCAGGGCTTGCCTTTGATCAGCCGCTCAGGTCTTGTCCCTGGTAAGGTCCACATTGCCTGTGCCAAGTGTCCAAAAACGGTGGCATCGAGAGTGGAAAGCTTGGGCCCCATGATGTACTTCTTATCACCTGCAGCAGATAAAACAGAGAGATCACTCACTGTCACAATAGCATTCAGCACACTCTCATTATATGTTTATCTAACTGCACCAAAGAGCTTTGCAGAGTCAAAATGCATGCATGCCCTTTTTCTTCAAAACATTGAGAACAAATGTAAAGTGAATTAAGAAATTCTGGGATACATCAAACCCACAGTAAGGTAAGGCAGGGAACAAATCCAATCCAGATAAACAGATGAGGGAGAGTGTTTATGGGGAAAAACTGACTTCCAGTCTCAAACTGGAGGTCTCAAACTGTCTCTCTTTATTACTACAGTTTGAGACTGGAGAATACCTAGAAGTTTGATTAAACCAACTGAGAAGTAACCCAATGCAGCACTCAACCTCAGGGCATATATAATTAAAATAACAAATTTCCTCAAGGAAAACAAGAAGCCCAGGCTACTGAAGAAGCTTGAAGGCAAGGTTTCCTGAGATACCTCTAAGGTCTTGGCAAAACTGAGTACCAGCTTCCTTGGGAAACATTAAGCAAAAAGAAGCTATGCAGTCAGAAGCTCAGCCCTGACATCAGGCTCCTAAACAAGAAAGTTTCACACTGCTGTTCCTGTCTCTCCATTTCCACCACTACTGACTTAGTTCAGGCCTTGTCTTGCAGACGATCACATCCAACCAATTAAAAGAGTCGCACATTGTCTCCTGAGCCGCTGTCAGGGCCTGTGGCATCTAGTGGCACAGGAAGAGATGGATCCACAGACGTCACATCCTGGCACCACTGTTATTCATCTGGTCATTACCTAAATTCTCAAAGCCTCTGTTTTCTTACCCACCAAACGGGGATGATATTAAGAGTACCTAATTCCTTAGCACTACTGAGTATGAAATGACATACACATGTAACAATCTTAGCATGGAATGTGGATAACTCAAGCAACATGAGCTCTCCTGATGAGAGCCCTTCCCTTCCTCCGGACACTCCACATCCCACCTGAACTAAGACACTCTTTTCATCATGTCAATCCCTCTCACGAACACCTTCCATCGTTTATGAAATAAAATCCAGTCTCAACTTAAAAGACGAGGGCCATTATATTTACTTCTAACTCATGTTCCAGCTTTGTGCCCTACGCCTCTCCCTGACTCTAGCAAACCTGAACTATAAAATGGCAGATTCACCAGTTTTAAGAGGAATAACTGAAGTGTCTTGAGCAGAGCACAAAAGAAACCCTGCCTCTTCCTCTTGGGCCCCTGTAAGTGACATTTTTTCCACACTGCACACTGTACCCTGGTTGGGTTTTATTTGTGGATTTTATCATTCCAGCTAAATGGTAAACTCTTTGAAAGTAAGAGTCATTTCTTATTTCTACTTCACAAACTTTTGTGCCATGTTTTCTACATGTTTAGCACAATTCTATGTGCTGTACCCTACAACTGTCCACCCATTCCATCACATTTGAGTGGCAAGCTGAGGATTTCACAGATCTTATGTCAGTGTGTAGCTAAGACGGGAGTTCAATCAAGCCATCTGTTAGAGCTCATAATTGTGTCCCATTGTTAACCAACTTCTCTATCATTTGAGTGTTGCCCCAGGATCTAAACCTATTACCCAAATACTGGGAAAACACTACCTGGGAAAAATTAATGACAAACGAAAAATCTCTAGGTATCACTTGTTCTCAAGATTGCCAGATATTTCTTGATGATTCATCTTGCTGACTCGAACACCTCAACCACTCCTCCACTGGCATTAAGTGATTACAGGTGGGCAGAGAGACCCCCTCCCCAAGAGCTCTCAGAACATCCTGCTAGGATTGGAGAGGTGCATCAATCTGATGACCAAATGGCCCTCCCTACCAGACTATGCCAGGGCTCTACCCATTCATGACCAAACAAGACAGTCTATGAAGTGGAAGCCAAAAGGGCTTTAGGGCTATTGTGATAAGAGCTATCCACAGCTTCAAAGAGAAGAAAATGAGTTGTTTTATACAAAAGAGCAATGGTGAATTCATGAACATAAAAATAAGTAAGAAGAAAGAAAATGTTGATTTCCTTCAAAAAATACTCTAGGGCAAATGCCAGAGTTTAAATAGTGAAGTCTGATGTCGAAATCAAAGATTTGGGGGACAAAATGAAGATAGACAGATGATAGATAAAATACTTGAAAAATCTGATAACAGAGTACATAGGATCTTGATAAAAAGAAAAAAATCATAAAAATATACTGTTATTTGACTCTATCTATCAAATAAGGCATACAGTATTTAGTCATGATTTGCCTCTGGTCTCAGAATGTTAAAAGTGGAAGGACACTGAGTTAGTAACACAACCAGACTCAGAATGCTGGTACCCAGGCCTCCAGACTTCTGGCCCAAGGTCTTTGTCTCCACAATGTCACAATCATCATCATCTCAGAAATAAAGACTCCAAGGAACAGCGGGGTGGGAGGGGGGGGGTAAACTTTTAAAGTTTGCAAAAGGATGCTTTCGTTAAGAAGGAACATAAAATAGAAAAAGGAAAAAAGAACTGAAACCTGATTTTGTTTTTTAAAGGTGCTTGCAAAAAGAATGGATGGGATCTAATATGTGAGGAAAATGCAGAATGGTAGATACAAAATTATATGTATATACACACAGTTATAAATTTTTTAAATATATAAATATCTCCTGTCATTAAAAAGTCCTCAGAGTATCCAATAACAGGAAGCTTTTTAAAACATTTATTTTGAAACAATTTTGGATGTATAGAAAATTTGCAAAAATAGCATAGTTCCTGTATGTCCTTCACCCAACTTCCATAAATATTAATATCTTAGAGAACCACAGTACATTTATCAAAACTATAATAAATTAACCATTAGTATAACAGTGCCAATTGTATTATAGACTTTATTCCAATTTAATTCATTTTTTTAACAAATACCCTTTTTGTTCCAGGATCCCACATTTCATTAGTCACCCTATCTCCTTAGTCTCCTCCAATTTGTGAAAGTTCCTCCATGCTCCTTGACTTTTCACAAATTTGACATTTTTAAAGAACACTGGACTGTTATTTTGTAAAACATCTATGAACTTGGGCTTCTCTAAGGTTTTCTTATGACTAGATGAGGTCATGAATTCTTAGCAAGAATACCACACAAGTAACAATGTATCTCTTTTGATGGTTAATTTTATGTGCCATCTTGACTAGGCCATGGGGTATCCTGATATTTATTCAAACAATATGCTGGGTGTATCTATGATGGTATTTCAAGATGAGATTAGCCTTTGAATTCATAGAATGAGTAAAGCAAATTTCCCTTCCTGATATGGGTGGACCTCATCTAATCCATGAAGGCTTCATAGAACAAAAAGGCTGAAAGCCTCCCCCCAACCAACCTCGTAAGAGAGAACTCCTTCTGCCTGACTGCCTTCAAACTGGGACACTGGCTTTTTCCTATCCCTGACTCAAGTAGAAGCATCAGCTCTTCCTGGGTCTCAAGCCTGCCAGCCTTTAGACTGGACCCATACCATCAGTTTTAGTCCTTGGATCTTTTCATCACATGAGAACTCTACCATAGAATGCCAACTCATCCTGCACATCTTGGGATCCATAACTCTGTGAGCCAATCCCTTATATTTAGTTTCTTTATACCAAATTGGTTCTGTTTCTCTGGAGAATCTTATGTAGTACCTTCTGAGGGCATCATTGTATCAAAGGGCGCATAACTGTACATCTTAATATGTGGTATTAACCTTGATCACATGGTAAAGATGGTATCTGACAGGTTTCTTGCTAATAAAGTTACTATTTTTCCATTTGCAGTTAATAATCTTCAGAGAGATACTTTGAGATTGTACGAATATCCTGTTTCTCTTGACTGTGACCAGTTTTAGCATCCATTGGTAGATGTCATCTGAAACAATTATTTTTATGGTGTTTGTTTTATTGTGGTTTTCTCTTTCTCTCATTTCTTCTACACATATTGATTGGGATTCTACTGTCTCTATACCCCCACTTGCTAATGTATTCAATTATTTATTTAAGTATGCACTCATGAATATTTGTTTATTCTATGGGATGCAGTCCAGTACTATCAATATTTATTTCATTGCTCAAACTATTCCAGCTTTGGGCTGTGGAGCTTGGCAGAAAGCATTTTTAAAAGGTAAACTAAATTAGATTTAACTCTGTTTAGAGACGAAGAGGCCAAGCTGAAGGTCTCATTTCTGCAACACTTCTGGGGTACAGAAAGTGGTCCCAGATCCCATGACTAGAGGGGTTTAGAAAACATAAAACTCTAAGGGCAGATCTGAAGGGCACTAAAGGAGCAGGCATGGGTGATGAGACACCTCAAGCTTCAATATTGGCAGGTGAACCACCTAACTGCTCCTGTAGGGATACCTGAGCACCTGTAACTCTCCCTGTCAGCCCCTAGGTTGAGAGTGTGGACTCTGAGCCATTGGGGAGGGCAAATAAAGGTTGAAAACATGAATTCAGTCCCCAGCAGTGAGGGGCCCAGGGCATCACAGTCCCTGAAATGTGCTCCAACAGAGGCCAGTGCTCCCAAGCACCGGGAACACCTCCCTAAAGGCACAGAGCCCAGCTGCCTGTGAAGGTGACCCCCATATTCTGTCAACTGCAGTGGCAGTGGGACTTCCCATGCCCAGGATGAGTTGAAAGACCCCCATGGTTGGGTCTCCCATTGGTCATCAGGGAGCACAGACCATGAAGAAATACAAGAATAGAGACCACCATGCCAGAGAGGGAGACCCACGTGGATTTGAAGGAAGATCACGGCAGGAATGGCAAAGCTGGTTCTTCTGAGGGGTAAGAAAATGTCACTACACCCAGGCATTTCAAGAATCTGATGTAACCTATCCTGGATGTTTAGGCAGCTCCTCTCTGTGAGGAAGACCATATTGTACATGCAGGAACCATGGGGGCACCCATGGATGACCAAAGTCTGAACATGGAGTACTGAATCATGAATAGCAAGAATATTAAGGGCATTTGCTGTTTACATCCCAGACTTGAGCTCATGGTGATTGAACTTAATCACAGATTATTGGTCATAAAACTTTAGCAACCTCCATTAACCCAAGGTTACTTATTCTGACCTCCAAGCCTGACCTCTGGCTCTTCCCACGTTGTTTTCTACCTCACTTATCATGAGCATCAACAGAGGTCTGACCCGAAGATACCAGGACATGACAAAGACAAGGGTATGTGGAAGACATCTGAGCATGTGGGCTAGGTCCCTCGACCCCATTACCTGCCCTTTCCCCCATTAGCACAAATTAGTGTGATAGCTGGGAGATGAAGTGGGGAAAGTAAATACGGAGGGCAATTGTCCAGGGAGAATGAAATCAATCTTGAGTCTGAAAAGAATGGCCAAAATCCAATCACCAGGACTCAAGCCAAATGGAAGAGCAAGGGAGCTACAGCGTTGAAGTAAGCAGAGCCTGGTAAGCAGCAGAACCAAGGGAACATGAGGGGACAAGCATAGAGCCATATAGGTCTTAAAGTCCCACTGGCAAGTGGGGCCCCACACAGCACAGCTAAGGAAGTGCTCACAATCCAAGGTTGCTTGCCTGATGCTAGATTCTGAGCCTCCTCCTTAGGGAGGATGCATGACAGCTGACAGTATGGGACTCTGTCCAGACCCAAGCCAAACAGGCAAAGTCTGCCTCCTATGAATGCTCCACACTTCAGTCAAACATGAAGGTGACCAAGCCCATCACCAGCACTCACCCTATCTCCCTCCCTAAATAACATCCACTTATCTAAGCTTAAGCTGGTCTTAAGGGAAGAGTTAGTCTTACCATGAGACAACATAGATCTCTCTAGAACTTCCCAGTTTCTTCCTCTAAAATCACACAAAGAATTTATGGCCACATTAATTCTACCACAGCACCCATTCATAATCTACAGTAACATCTAAGTAACAATTTATCACTTGTTTTCACATATATCACCATGAGATAGCAAGTAGAAAGTTTATTCAGAGCACTGGTAAGAGCTACAGAAATGAACCTCTGTACAGCATCTCCTTCTGCCCTTACTAATTCTCTTTCCCATTTCCACTGATCACTCTCAGCTCCAATTCTGCAATTTAGTAAAATTCCCAAATGCTGTAAGTTGCAGAAAATAAAATATGGCTACGCTAGAAAATATAGGTTTAAAGAAGAAATTAAATAGAATAGTCAGCCAGGCACAATGGCACAAACCTATAATCCTAGTGACTCAGGAAGCTGAGGAAGGAGGATCACAAGTTCAAAATCAGCCTCAGCAACTTAATGAGGCCCTAAGCAAATTAGTGAGACCCTACCTCAAAAACAAAAAGAGCTGGGAATGTAGCTCAGTGGCAAAGCACCCTTAGGTTCAATCCCCAAACAAACAAACAAAAAATTAAAAAAAAGAGAATAGTCAAAAGATCTTCAAAAACTCATTTTTCTACCGGACTAAGAAATAAAAGCAACTGTATGTTTCATCTACATAGAATTCCCTAAACTTGAACACTGATTAAGATTTTAAGTAGATAATTCCAGGAAGTCTACATAGATGCCATTAGTATTTCTAACTGTCCCTCTCTCAACTTTGATTAACTGGGAATTGAAGGGAAATTGAGAAACGAAGATTTTGAGTACTTTCTCCAAGGAAAGCACAGAAGGAGGTCAGTAATCTTAGAAGTCAAACTTCAAAGAGTATACTCTTTAAGCTTTTTCTGTTTAAAGAATCTCCCACAGCACAAAGCTACAGAAAAAAAAATAATAATCTACTTCCTATTTTCTCTGATGCTCCAATCAGACCTCTTTTTGTCAGAAATTGTACATATGTCAGGCCACTTCCTTTAAGGAGCCCTTGTTCACATTCCCAGCATACTCCAAAATCACTACATAAATGGTTCCCTCAACTATGGGGGCTACTACTTCATCCCTGGGATTATTAATGATTCTTATGGGTAAATCTCAGAATTAAAATAATCAACCTTGACAACATTCTGACATCTATTGTTGCACCAATTGGCTCATGATCTGGTAAAAGATAAAAAGTACATAGGGGATACACTAGAAGAAGCCCTCCTTCAGATGTCATACTAGAAAGCAATTGAATATTCCTATAATTTCCTATATGATTATCTGAAAGAACACACAAGAACTTCTTTCAGCTTGTATGAACTATTCCAACACCTTCCCCATTGACCACCAATATCAATCATCCCATTTCTTCCTCGCAATCTGTTCTTTGCTCATGTCCCAGCTCTTAAAGTTCCCTAGGCATAAGACCAGGAAGCACATAAGTTCCTATACTGTAAGGAATGGGTTGTGTTTGCTCTTCCATACTTCAGTCCTCCTATCAATGAGTCTGCGCACCTGCTGAACTCTACATTCAAAGGATCCATAGGCATCTTTTGTCACTTTTGGAAACTTGGAGGAAGGATTTGTACCCATGCAGAAAAATGTGACACTTGGGAAATCTGGGTTACAGAGTATTCCTTAGGAGGAGACAAATGCATCCTCAGGCTTAATAATTATATCTTAACAACACTGAATAGCAGGTCCTGGAAGTCTTATAGAACAATAGCTAACATCTTGAAGGAAAGTGTCAGTGTTACCAGATCATCAATGATCAGCCTCTTTGTTTCTCTTTCCTCAAAGTTACTTGTAATACTGTTGCTTCTGAGTCTGACTACAAATTTTGCTAAAAGGGTGAGATCTGAGGGTTATAAAATGTATATGATTTAAGACTTCTTTTCTGAGCTGCTGGGATTGTAGCTCAGTGGCAGAGAGTTTGTCTAGCATGTGTAAGGCACTGGGTTCAATCCTCAGCACCACATAAAAATAAATAAAAGTATTATGTCCACCTACAACTAAAAATATTCTTTAAATTTATTAATTTTTTATTCATATATGACAGCGGAATGCATTACAATTCTTATTACACATATAGAGCACAATTTTTCATATCTCTGGTTGTATACAAAGTACATTCACACCAATTCGTATCTTTATACATGTACTTTGGATAATAATGTCCATCACATTCTACCATCATTTCTAAACCCCTGCCCCCTCCATTCCCCTCCCATCCCTCTACCCTATCTAGAGTTCATTTATTCCTCCCACACTCCCCCTCCTTACCCCACTATGAATCAGCCTCCTTATATCAGAGAAACCATTCGGCATTTGATTTTTTTAGGATTGGCTAACTTCATTTACTTCTCCAACGCCATCCTTTTACCTGCAAATGCCATTATTTCATTCTCTTTTACTGTTGAGTAATATTCCATTGTGTATATATGCCACATTTTTTAATCCATCTACTGAAGGGCATCTAGGTTGGTTCCACAGTTTAGGCATTGTGAACTGTTTTGTTGTGGCTGTGTCCCTGCAGTATGCTGTTTTTAAGTCCTTTGGGTATAGAGGGAGAAGAAGATAGCTGGGTCAATGGCAGTTCCATTCCCAATTTTCCAAGAAATCTCTACATTGCTTTCCATATTGGCTGTACCAATTTGCAGCCCCACATCCTCATCAATACTTATTATTGTTTGCAATCATAATAGCTGCCATTCTGACTGGAATGAGATGATATCTTAGAGTAGTTTTGATTTGCATTTCTCTAATTGCTAGTGATGATGAACATTTTTTCATGTATTTGTCGATTGGTTGTATATCATCTTCTGGGAAGTGTCTTTTCAGGTCTTTGGCCCATATATTGATTGGGTTAGTTGTTTTTCTAGTGTTTAACTTTTCGAGTTCTTTATATACCATAGAGATTAGTGCTCTATCTGATATGTGAGAGGTAAAGATTTGCTCCCAAGATGCAGGCTGTCTGTTCACCTCACAGACTGTTTCTTTTGCTGAAAAGAAACTTTCATAGTTTGAGTCCATCCCATTAATTGATTTTAATTCTTGTGCCAAAGGAGTCTTATTAAGGAAGTTGGGGCCTAATTCCACTTTTTCTTCTATTAGGCACAGGGTCTCTGGTTTTATTCCTAGGTCCTTGATCCATTTTGAGTTGAGTTTTGTGCATGATGAAAGATAGGAGTTTAGTTTCATTTTGCTGCATATGGATTTCCAGTTTTCCCAGCACCATTGTTGAAGAGACTACCTTTCCCCAGTGCATGTTTTTGGCACCTTTGTCTAATATAAGATAATTGTAATTTTGTGGATGAGTCTCTGTGTCCTCTATTCTATACCATTGGTCTACCAGTCTGTTTTGGTGCCCATAGCATACTACTGTTTTTGTTACTATTGCTCTGTAGTATAGTTTAAGGTCTGGTATAGTGATGCTACCTGCTTCACTCTTCCTGCTAAGGATTGCTTTAGCTATTCTGGGTCTCTTATTTTTCTAGATGAATTTCATAATGGTTTTGTTTTTTTTTTTTTAAAAAGAGTCCCTCCCTAGTTTCAGTTTCTCAAATGCACTTCTGAAGTAAAGGAAAATAAAGCACTCAACTTTAATTGAATTCCAGGACTGGCTTTGCCCTGAATTTAATTTCCATCTTGGCTGTCCTGTATTAGGCAATCAAAGGAACCAGTTCTTCTAACTTTATTCAAAGGTCATCTCTTTATAAAGACTATCTGGCAGTCCCCAAATTTTGATTAATAAAATTACACATCATGGGCTGGGGATGTGGCTCAAGCGGTAGCGCGCTCGCCTGGCATGCGTGCGGCCCGGGTTCGATCCTCAGCATCACATACCAACAAAGATGTTGTGTCTGCTGAGAACTAAAAAATAAATGTTAAAAATTCTCTCTCTCTCTCCTCTCTCACTCTCTCTTTAAAAAAAAAAATACACATCACACATTGTTATGGGGAAATTTAAATTCAAAGCCTTCTATAAGGATCTAACCCTTTAAAAAAAGCTGATTAGTAACAGTTTATAGAGGAAGGTTTTATGTTTGGCCATCAGGGTCAGAGGAGATCAACTTTGCAAGCAGACTCCACATTCCTAAAGAACTTTTCTTCATTGTATGCATCGCAGTTGTCACCTTAGTTGGAATCCAGCATCCTCAACAGCTTTTAGACATCTGAGCAATCACCAGACTGGCAAAGATCTTTAACCACCAGGACTATTTAGAGCCTTTCAGAGCCTTACTCAAATTAACTCCTCCTTAGGCACAGATCATATTGCTATCTACCTCATCTTCTTTTTTTTTTTTTTCCAAGAGATTGATTCCAGGGGTACTTTATCAGTAAGCTACATCCCCGGTCCTTTTTAAATTTTTTTATCTGGGGACAGGGTCTTACTAAATTGCTGAGGCTGGCCAAGAACTGGAAATTCTCCTGCCTCACCCTCCCAAGTTTTGGGGATTAGAGGTATACACAGCCATGCGCTGCTCAACCTCATCTTTAGACATTGGAATCCTATACCCTATACCTTCTCAAATGATAAACTCGTTCCTCTGTTGGACATCATGCGAAAATTTTGTGTGACACTTCTTTTCAAGTGCAGGGCTGAGTCTCAGAATATTCTTGTCCCATGTGCTCTGACCATTAAAAGGTTAAGAATGTCCACGTAATTCTCCCAGGTACACACGATTTTCTCAAAGATCACTGAATCCATAGATTCACTTCCTGTGTGTGAAGCTCTGTAATCTTAGAATTGGCCCCTGTTTCTTCACAGTCAAGATGAAAATATGTCTGCCAGAATTAGAGTGGGCAATAATAATAGTCTCTCAAGAGACTGAAAGGTAAGATTCTGTTTCTAGGGTTGGGGTTATAGCTCAGTGGTAAAGCACTTGCCTCACATGTATGAGGTACTGGGCCCCTCAGCACCACATAAAAATAAGTAATTAAAGGAATTGTGTCCATCTACAACTAAAATATATATATTTTTAAATTCTATTACTAAAATATGTAAAACCTTTTATCTAAATAACTTGGAAAAAAACTGAGGCCTGGTGCTTGCCACCCATTATGGCAGGATAAATACTCCTCTGCTCACCAGCTGGCTTCATTCTCCACAGCTCAACAGCTGATGGAAGAAGCACCTATGTGTTTAATGGGTTTGGAGCTATCTGGATGTATTAATTGCTGCTAGCCACATAACAAATTACAAACCAATTTAGCAGGTTTCAACAATATACATGTATTTTCTCACATTTTCTATGATCAAGAATCCAGGCAGCCTTAGCTACCTGCCTTTGGCTCAGGGTCTCACAGTCTGCAATGGAGATGTCAGCCAGATGCATCTAGTTTGAATCTTAAATTCCTCCAAAGGTCCAGGTGTTTAAAGTTGGGTCCCTGGAGGGTACTACTGGGAGCTGGTGAAACCTTTAGGAGGTGGGGCCTTGTAGGAGATCTTTAAGTCACTAGAGGCATGCCCTTGAAGAGGATAGTAGAACCCTGGTCCTTTCCTTCCTCCCCGCCCCACCCCACCCTGCTCCCTAGACATGAAGGGAGAATTTTCCTTACTCCCACCTTTGCTACCTGGAACACCCACAGAGGCCTATAGGTAATGGGTCTGCCTGATCATGGACAGGAACCTCCAAAACTGTGAGCCAGTATAAACCTTTTCTCTTTATAAACTGATTATCTCAGGCATTTGTTATAATATAGGAAACCTGACTAATATATCAGGGTTGCAATTATCTTAAGGGCTGATTTGGGGAGGATCTGCTAACAAAATCACTCACATGGCTGGTAGCATACTCAGGTCTTCTCTGGATCTTGGCCAGAGACATCTGTTCCTTACCATGTGGACCTCTCTGAAGAGCTGTTTGTGAAAGAGTTGGCTTGTCAGAGCAAGTAAGTAAGAAAGCAACATTGGGTGAGAAAGAAGGCCCAGGATAGAGCTGCAGTCTTTTAGTAATCAAGTCTTGGAAGGGTCAATTCTCTGCTAATGCCATGCTGTATTTGTTAGAAGCAAATCACCAAGTCCAGCCTATACTCCTGTGGGGAAGAATTACCCAAGAGGATGCAAACCAGGAGGCAGTATCACTGTGGACCATCTTGGATGTTGTCTACCACAGGAGAGAAACATTCTTACATCCCAGAACTACATTCAAAAGGGCTTGGAGCCAAAAAGTCATGATATCTGCAATTTATTTAAAATACTTCCACACATATACAAAAAGATAAGGCAAATATGACCAAATGTTAGCAACTACTAAATCCAGGTGGTGAATATGAAACTGTTTATTGTACTATTCTATTTTACTGAGAATTTAAAATTTTTCATTATAAATCAAAATCATCTAATCATGTTCACTAATAATGTGTAAAGAAAAAGTATCAACTATGATTATTCCCTAAGTTAAAATAGTGGGCAGACTTTCTCCAGTGTTAAAATGGACAGTGCTAAATAGACCTCACCTAACACAGGTTTATTTGGCACCTAAATGCCCTGACAGTCTCATCAGTATGATGCTAGACTATAAATTCAGGGAAGACAGGAATCACACTAGACAAAACTGCATCCCCCAGTACTCAGTCCAATGCCCATACAATCTAAAACAAACGCACAGTAAATATATTTGTCCTATGAATGTCTATTTTATAATTCCTTGTCTTTTAGATCAAATCTTTTAGATCAAAATTGTCCCATCTATATCCGATGGCACAGAACTGTAAAGGTCTGGAACACTGGGACTCGATCAAGGACTTGGATAGGTGCTTGAGCTACCAGTTCATGAAGAACTATTTCAGCCTACCCCATAGTGCTAGAGCTCACTCCCCACGGAGGCAAAATGACTTTTGAAATTGGCAGCACAAGTCAAGCCATCGGTTCCTTCTAAGAGAATCCCCAAAGTTAGACCACTTGATGTGTAATGTAGTGAGACCTCTTTTACCAATAACATGACAGAGCTATGCCTCTGAAGGTCACCAAAGATTTAAATGCAAAAAGCTCATTTAAGACTTTCCAAAGCTTGCCTTCTCCCACCCCAAAAGTAACTTGGTATTAAAAGTGGGTTTAAGGGGCTGGGGATGTGGCTCAAGCGGTAGCGCGCTCGCCTGGCATGCGTGCGGCCTGGGTTCGATCCTCAGCACCACATACCAACAAAGATGTTGTGTCCACCGAGAACTAAAAAATAAATATTAAAAATTCTCTCTCTCTCTCTCTCTCTCTCTCTCTCTCTCTCTCTCTCTCTCTCTCTCTCTCCCTCCTCTCTCACTCTCTCTTAAAAAAAAAAAGTGGGTTTAAGAGGTGCCTTGCAATGGTTGTAGGGCAAGTTATCAAAAATTCTAGATTGTCTCCAAGCTTAACCCCTATAATATATTTTGCCAGAAAAACAAAATTAAGGTAGATCCCCTAAGAAATGCATGAAGCTACAATGCAATATTAAACACTGAGCTTCTATTTAGAATTTTTTTTTTACAAATGTTTATATTCAATAGCACTATCCATAAGGAAATCTACTCTATAACATCCATGGAAGAGTCTCTTGCTAGAATTCAGGACCAAAATTAATTTGTCCCAGTTGAAGAACTTGCGTGTTTCCTCTCTCTAGAAAATAAACACAAAGCTGCCCCACATTTCCTTTTTTTATATTTATTGCCAAAAATTCAAGTTAAGTTATGCATAATTCCAGGAGTAAGCTCATTCCGAGAACATGATTGTTTTCTAATTGGTTTCTGGAACATTTGTATTAACATTAAACAGCCTATGCAAAGGCAGAAAGCTTCCAGGCTGCACAGGGGTATTTCAGCGAACAAGGATCATATGGCATAGTTACAAAATAGGTGCATATGGCAAGAAGTCAGAATGAGGAGGGAGATGGGAGTAGAATTCAGGCTATAAGAAAAGGAATTTGGATTTTTAGCGTAGGAAGAATTGAGGGTCTTTGGTTCTGATTTACATTTTAAATTAACCTCTCTAGAATTAAAAAAAACAATACTAGTAGTAGGAATCAGCTAAGAAGCTGTAGCAGAACTCAGACAAGAGACACAGGTGCCTCTGTCATGATTTGGGGGCAGAAAGGGGATAGAAGATTAAGGTATTTAGTGAACATCAAGGTGATGAATTATATTCATCTGCTCAGTTAAGCAAGCACTTAGCATCTGGCCCTACACCCATCTGAGTCTATCTTGGTTAAATTAATTTCCCTATTTACAAACCAGGCATAATATACTAATGGTAATAATAATCATAATAATACCTAAGCTCATATGCCTTTGTTGAGAATTAATGAGAACAATTTCTACCTCAATTAATTACCTCATTAATCCTCACCAAACCCATAGGAAAATAGATATTGTTATTACATTTCCATAAAGATATATTCATTATTTATATTATGTATTTTACATGTGTGATCTATTAGGTTTATCATATGTGTAATATAACATGTTTCATAAACATGTACATTATTATGAAGTGAAGTATCATAGTACATATGAAGGTATGCATATACATGTTGTATTATAGGAACATTGAAAATACTCCATAAAAGTTAGTTCTTATCAATATTATAAGCAAGTTCTGGGTCCTGGGATACAGAGAGAAACAGAACAGACAAGCTTTCATGGACTTTATATTACATGGAGCTGTGGCAAATCAATCGATAAGAAAATATTAGTCATAAGTTCTATGCAGAGAATTAAGGTGAAGTGATTCAACAGAGGGTGACTATCATACATTAAAGTAGGTAGTCATGGAAGGCCTCTCTGTGGAGGTGATATTTACACAGAGACATGAATGTCAAAAAGGACAAAAGAGTGCTGGGGTTGTAGCTCAGTGGCAGAGCACTTGCTCAGCACATGTGAGATAATGAGTTTGATCCTCAGCACCACATAAAAATAAATAAAATAAAGGTATTGTGTGTCCATCTAAAAATAAAAAAGAGATCTACCATCCCTAAAAAAAAAAAATGAAGAAGATAATGCAAGGCAGAGGAATAGCTAAGACACATGCCTGAGATCAGAATAAGCTTGGTGTGTTTGTGAAGTGACAGAAGACCAGCATGGTTGGGATATAGTGAGAAGGGCTGAAGGATAAGAAAACAGATGAAAAGAATGGGCAAGGCCCAGGCAGTAGAGGGCTTGGAAGGCCAGGAGAGAGAGAATGCAGAAGGAACAATCAAGAATGACTTCCTGGTGTCCAACTGGAGCAAATGAACAGATGACAGTGCCATCCACCAAGTGGAAGGGTGACAAGTCCTGTTTGGGGAGGTGCTACAGTTTAGGGGGCTATGGACACCTAAATGAAGAAGACCTCTGGGATTCAAAGAGGGATTACAATGGATGTGGGAGTGCGAAACTTGAGATGTGTAGAGGGCAGGAGAGATGAAATCTCGACCCATTAATATTTAAGGCATCTATCTAAAAAGAAGAAGCAGGGAAGAAGGAAGAGAGGTCCCACAAGTAAGGCAAGAACTAAGAAACATTCAGCATTGACTTCTGGTTTCTCCTAGTCTCCATAGGTTCAAATCCAAGCTCTGTCATTTACTAGCTGGGAGACCTTAAGCAAGCTACCTCTTCATGCTTAATTTCCTCACGGATAGCATTATTGTGAACAGTTACTGACACCAAAAGGCACTTAGAACAGCGCAGACCTGAAGCAAAGGCTTACATGTGTTAGAGGTTACTAAGCTCAACAACAGGGCAACAGCCAAGACTAGCACCTCCTCAGGGAAAGCCTGGGAATCTATAGACCTGAAAATAGGAGTGAGGCCTACAGGAGACTAGAAAGCCTCAATTCTTATACTTAATGCACCCCCAAATCTTACTTCCATTGGTATTACAGCAGGAGATAGGCTCCTTAATATCTCACCTCAAGTCAAAGTGTATTATTTCCAAAGGGCTTTTAAATGGCAGGGTATTATTTACCCTTTCAATAGCAATTTGCAGATGAAGCAAGAAGAGCTAGTAGATAGGATGAAGTGGTCAATGAGTAAATGGGAGGTAATGCTGATACATTTCAAAACAGCCTCTGCGTGAAGAGAGACAAGAGCTGGGGCAAAATTGGGTGGTGGTTTGAAAGAGTCAATATTGTAGGTAGAGGGAGCCTGCAGAGATAAAGTCTGAAGAGAGGAAAGAGAATTTGTAGTCAAAAGCCTGAAAATGGGAAGGACTAGGGACTCTCATAGCGAGGAAACAGGCTGACTATGCTGACTGGGGTCCTATAGAGGAAGGCAAAGAGCTGGGGCAATCGATGGGTACATCAGAGAAAGAGAGCAGCTTCCATAATGCAGCTTAGGCTCGGCTGACTGAGAGGGAATTAAGTATGAAAGCAGCTAATAAAATGGCAGGGGGAGGGGCATGGAGGGAAAAGAGAGACTTGTGATCTGGGCAGGTGATGATCATGGGCAGAGTTGGGTGGGCTGTGCAGGAGCTCCCTGGTGGACTGTAGCAGCAAGGTCTGAAGCAGACAGCCCCAAGTACCACCTAATCCTGGAGCTGACCTATGGGGAGGAGGCTCAACAGTAGGAATGAATGACATGGCAGGTTTGGGGCTCAACACTGTGAGGTGTCAGACACTTATAGATGCCTGCATGGGGTCAAGACGATATGAAGAGGATGGCATAAGGCAGTGTATCCACCCACAGAAACCTTAAGGATTCTATGTGAGTCTGAGGAAAGATTGCCTCAAATGCCACTCGGAAACAAAGCTAGAAAAACAAAGGATTGAGACAAATCACAGAAGAAATATAATTAAGAAATTTCAAAAAGAAAAATATACGTTCTTAAAAGTGATTAAAGAATCAGAAAACAGAGCCAACTTTAAGATACCACTTTACTACAAACAGTGTTAAACTATTTTTTAACCCTAAGCCCTAATACTGGTAAGCCTTCCGTGAAAATGGTACTTCAGTCTTTTACTGGTCACATGGTAAATTTGTATATCTTTTTAGGAAAGCACCATGACATTGCCTGGAAATAGACCTAACAATGTTCAGAAACATTTGTTCAGTAATTTTACTCCTATGAGCTAATGTCAAATAAATCCTCAGGAGATATTTGAGTTATCACAAAAAAAATCTGAAATAACTTAAAGGATAATGTAACAAAATATGGGGTTATTAAAGAAAAATTTTTAAAATGTCAACAACACAGAAAAATATTCAGAGCTTTTAGGATACAAAGAGAAATCTACGTAAAAAATGAAATCTCATCAAACTGTGCATGTGGAAGACATAGGGAAATAGGAAATAGTTACTGAATTAAATTACAGAATAATGGGAGATATATTCCTTCTAGTTCTTGAAATGTTGGTTTATTTTAATAAAGTAAATTATTTAAATAAATAAAAAATATGTTGTTGGCTGACAACTAACTTAATGTATTAGGATATACCAGGTCATCATTTATCTATAATTAATTCCTCCCAAATGCTATGCAGGTAAGTCAGCCCAACAGATCACAAACATTGAATGCTTATGTATCCGACAACTTGGGTGATTGGTGGGGTACAGGGAGCACTAAGCCTTCATGTTCTGTATTCAACTAACATAGAATCAGGAATTGTAAGCCTGAAATTTAAACAAAAAGTCACATCACTTTTCTTAAAGAAAGATCTAGAATACCCTAGGATAAAATAAAGGCCACATTGAGACTGTCCAAATTATACCAACTAATTTGTATTGCTAAACATGCCACAGAGAATTCTAGGAATTCAATATTTATTAACATTTCATTTTATTCTGCTAAAACTATTTTTTGTTTGTTTGCATGAGTAATCAATCAATGTTCTTACCGAATCAAACAGCAACAATGAAAATGAGAAAAAAAGAAAGCACAACTCTGGGTTACAAATGCCTAGTCCCTGTAAGGATACAAGTGTTAGTGAGCCTCATCCCATTATCCCTGACTATTTCAGGATACCTGGGTCCCCAGGCTATTAGTTCCTCCCTCCTCCCTCCTCCTGTTGGAAGTCTAGAGTGCAGAGGATGAGCAAAAAGAGGAGTTAATGCTTTCTGAGTGTATGTTCCAATGATCCTCTCCATCAGAGAGCAGCAAGCAATTTAGAGTTATTGAATCATATGTAAAGACCTTTCAGAGTAAATCACTTCCACCTCAGTTGGTAAGCACACAACTCCAGTACAAACTTGTAAAAGCTTAGGCTTTCACTGGAATCCATTCAATACAGGTGAACATAGGATTTATGATTCAAATCTAATTATTACTTTTCTTTTTTTCTTTTTTTTAAGAGAGAGAGAGAGAGAGAAATTTAATGTTTATTTTTTAGTTTTCGGTGGATACAACATTTTTATTTTTTATGTGGTGCTGAGAATGGAACCCAGCGCCCCGCGCATGCCAGGTGAGCACGTTACCACTAGAGCCACATCCCCAGCCTCTAGTTATTACTTTTCTTGCACGTGACTTTTACAAGTCACCCATGCAAACAAGGCATTCTGGAGCAGAAGGAAACATTCTGTCACTAACTGAATGGCCTTGAACCATCCTCAACCCTCTCTGAACCTCGCCTAGCTTCTTGTCTGCTCAGTGACTGGCTCTCATTGTAGAGTGACTGGCTCTCAGGGGTATTGTTAAGACTAGAACATCTTCAAGATGCTATTAAAAATAGTTTCTACATATTGTATGAATCCATTTATATGAAATCACCAGAAGGGACAAATCTACAGAGATGTAGTGCTAATTGGTAGTTTCCAGGGTCTGGGGAAGAGATGGAAAGTGACAGCTTATGACTAATGCATTTCTTTTGGGACTGATGGCAATGTTCTGAAATTAGATAGTGGTCATGGTTGAAAACCTTGTGAATATACTAAAAAGCACAAAATTATATACCTTAAAAGTGGATTGTATGGTATGTGCATTATATCTCAATAAAATTGATTTTAAAAAATAGTTTCTAAAATTAATGAAAACAACAACAACAAAAAATCTACTGTCTACAGTAACGATTTTGACATGTATAGAAGGAAATTCCAGACTAAGTACCATGCCGACAGACACAACCAGGCTTACCTTTCAACAAAACTGGAAAGTCAGCTTAATTTTCACCAAAGTTGATCACCTCCTGTTTTATTCAGCTTTTTTTTGCTGCAGTGGCTTAAAGACCCAACCAGAACAACACATCTAAACCATAATTCTCCACCCCAAAATCATTCTGGTTGGGTCTTTGAGTCACAGCAGTAAAAAAATCTGAAAGAAAACAGAAATTGGTACCAATACTGGGGTGTTATGGTTTAGATGTGGTGTCCCGCAAGAGCTTACATATGAAAAAACATAAGAAGATTTGGAGGAGAAATGACTGGGTTATAGCCTTAACCTAATTAATCCTGATGGGATAAACTGAGTAGGTAATTGGAGGCAGGTGGGGTGTGGCTGGAGGAAGTGGTTCACTGGGGTCAGGGCTATGGGGTACATATTTTGTATCTAGAGAGTGGAGTCTCTCCCTCTCTCCCCCTCCTCTCTCTCTTCCCTCCCCCCTCTCCTTCCTGATCATCGTGTGAGCTGTTTCCCTCTACCACACTCTTCCTCCATTGATGTTCAGCCTCACCTTGAGCCCCAAGGAATGGAGTTTGCCGTCTATGGACTGAGACCTCTGAAACTGCAAGCCCCTAAATAAACTTTTCCTCCCCTAAAATTGTTCTGGTCAGATCTTGTAGTTGCAGCAGAAAAAAAAAAAAAAAGTTGACTAAAACACCTCCCTTATAAAAGGCTGCAATACACTCTCTTTTGGTATCAAGACACATGGCGCTTCCATGGTTCTTTACCTGGTACCTTCCTTCTTGCAGCACCTAGGCCTCCACTCCTGAGCTATCATAGACAACAGATATACTTGACTCATCTGCTAAGTTTTTTAAAATATCTTTCCACAGACCCCAACCCCAGTGAATTAACCAGCCTGGCAAGAAGCTGTGTAGCTGCATTTTAAAGGCACCCAGTCACACACACACACCTTCCTGGGTCATTCTAAAGAGCAATCAGGCTAAAGCCACTCTTCTAGAGGGACCTATAGTTTTGAGAGTACACAGAACCTACTTCAAAAAGCACTGCTTTGAGGTTCCAGAATATTCCCTTTAGTATCTATTTTTTTTCTTTTTTCATCTGTGGATCGTTTTTAGTGAGATTAACAGACTTCATTGCTCCTATGTCTTCCTTCTCCCCTGACTTCAGATCATAGTCCCCTGGTATATGCTAAGTGTGCTAAGAGGTGCCTAGATACAATCTATTGCTTCTCATCCCTTTCCACTTCCCAGATCTGAAGGCTTCTCCATTACCTTCACTGGGAACTATGGTGTGTGTCTGCTGTATTCAGAGCAGTGTCCCACTGAAGCCTGAAAGGCTAATGTGCAGATGACCTAGAAATTTCCAAGAGGTGCTGTTGAAATGACATAATGAAATGGAGTAGGAAGAGCAGGTACTAAAACAATCTATTCCCAAGCTCTGTTAAAACCGAAAGCAGTAAGCATGAATCAAAACATCAAATTGTACCTCATAAGTTATGTACTATTGTGTCTATAAAAATAAATAAATAACGAAACTATTTTGCTTCTGTCCAGGTCAAAAGCCTTTAGGGGAAAAAAAAAGACTCTTTAAAAGAAAATGAATATGCTGGGATTGTGGCTCAGTGGTAGAGTGCTCCTCTAGCATGCATGAGGCACTGGGTTCAATCTTCAGCACCACATAAATGTAAAGTAAAGATACTGTGTCCACCTAAAACTAAAAAATAAATATTTTTTTAAAAAATGAATGTTGATTTAATAATAGAGATGTAGAGTAAATACTAACCACATCCTTAACCACCTCCTCTGGTGCATGCTTGTGTGGCTATTTTCCTTTATTCCATGACTGAACTGTACACTTCTCATTCAACAAACATTTGATGGAGGCCTACTGTGTGCCATGCACTCAGTCAGGCCCCAAAGACAGAGAATGAATCCACCAGTCCCAGCACAGAGTCCAGTTAAGGAGAAGTCACATCAAGTTATGACAAGAAGTTGCAAAGAATGCCCAGAGAAAGCAAACTCCAAATTTCCCCAAGCAAACAACTTATACAAGTTTTTACTAGTCTCTGTGAAAGCTCACCACACTGGGGACATGTCAAGATTAAAATCCTTAAGTAGTTTTATATGCCTCTCCACCCTGGATATGTGTAATTTGAATTTTAGACCTATGTATGGAATTTGACATTTATCCCTTTTAGATTTCATCTTGTTAAAGTTCAAAGCTCTGATTCTTAATTCTTCCATTCAACTTTTTGGCTATCCTTCCTCCCACTGTCATTCAAAACCATTAAGCATGCCTTCAAAGTTGTGAACAAATCAATGGGAAAAAGTACTGAACATGATAAGTCTACAGCATTATTCCTAGAGAGGTCTCTTCTGGTGATATTAGTCCATTAGTCAAAACTGTGAGGATCCAATCATGACTTCACCTCAGTCATGACTATATTTTATTTAGAGATGGGGCTTTGCTAGGGGCACAAAACGGGACACAGTCCAACCTGTCCAACTTCCTCTCCTCCCCACAATACTCAGGAAAACTTTGGGGAACCACACACACCCACAAATCCCTTTGAAAATTAGCCATTGACCCACCAGAATGTCAGACATGATGGTATCCCAATGGTTTGAAGAAATCGAGAGATGACCTACCCAATTAGCAAGTCAAGCATAGTACTTACTTTTTAGTATGATTTATTCACAATGAACCAAAGATAGTACTTTACAAAAATAACCATTTACTTAATAACTTATCTGATATTTAATTTTCATTTTCAGAATCTCCTTCTTCTCCCTCTTATTTTGGAAATAGAAACAAGTTTCTGTCTCCATTTTCTGACATTTTTCCTATTCTTCCCCAATTCTGAAAGATTATAATAGGAGTTCCAAGATCATATGGAAAATTTTTCACACCCAAAGATGTTGTTTGCTTGAGTGTAGAAACTTGAGAACTTAACATTCATAAGTTTTTTGAGTAGAGACCAATCTCATTCTTTATTTTCCAATAATCTAATAAAGCACATAGTTAATTAATGTTGCATAGTGGATACAAAATTAATGTTCAAATAATTAATTTGCTTGTTATCCTCTTCATTATTTAAGAATATAAAAATGCTCTTTTGCAACTATTGTGAAGTTCAACTCAATTTACCTCTATGGAAGTAAATTATGAGTTGAGTATTTATACTTTTTTGACCCTGAAGTCACTAACTTTGTACCCTTAAAACACACACACACACACACACAAAAAAAAAAAAAAATAGCCAGGCATGGTGGCATACACCTATAATCCCAGTAATCCCTATAATAATGAGTTCAAAGCCAGCCACAGCAACTTAGTTAGGCCCTAAGCAACCCAGCAAAGCCCATCTCTAAATAAAATATAAAAAAGGACTGAGGATGTGGCTCAGTGATTCAGCACTCCTAAGTTGGATCTCCAATACCAAAACAAAGAAAGCAGGTAGGGGGTCAGCACAATGAGCCCAGGTGATACAATTATTTCCTTAACCTCATATTCCCATCACTCAAATCTGTCTGTTACCAATCAATGCTACCTCCCTACTTTAAACCTCTGATGGTCTCCTTTGCCTTAGAAAAAGCCCAGAATTATTTATGCAACATGTGAGATCTGTATAAACCTTGCATCTTCTTACCTCAGCCTCATGCTGCCCTTCAGCTCTCATACCATTTCCAGGTACACTGGTCACCTTTCCATTCCTTGAAAGTTCCCCACTGTTTCATTTCTGAGACTCCTTCCCTGTTCCATACTCTTCTACTCACTGTCCTGGCCCTGCTCCCCTTCCCCCACATGCCTGCCTAACCCTTACTTATCTTTCAGAGCCCCAGCTTAAATATGGCCCCTCTGGGCTGGGGCTGTAGCTCAGCGGTAGGGCATCCACCTTGCTGGTGTGAGGTACTGGGTTCGATAATCAGCACCACATAAAAATAAATAAACTATATTGTGTCCATCTACAACTAAAAAAAAAAAATTGCCCCTCAAGCCTTCCCAAACCATCACACCCTCTCCTACCCCAACCCACCCACAAAATTTCCCCTGCTAAATGCCCTCATTGCACCTTAATTTCTCCACTGTGGCACTCAAGTGCTGCAATTTTATAAGCGTTTACTAACAATATCTCCTTTGGGTGGCAGCTCTGGTGGCTCAGGGCTGTGCCCAACTTTTTCACCACCAACTCTCAAGCCCTTCACAGAGCCCAGTATGCATTTCAATAAATGTGTGCTTGATCATACAGTTCTAAGTCAAGGAATTACCCTTCCATCAGAATTCTAATTATTAAGAGTTTAATCTCCTCCCATTGTCTCTAACTACAGAGAAGCAGCTGAAGAGAACATTCTTTGATAGGAAATTACAGGTTCCAGTTGCAGAGCCCATTACCATTTTTTATCTCATCCTTTAAATGTATTCCCACATTCAAATATTTTGCTTGGAAAGTGCTCTCAGATCCACAGATCCTGGAGTGCATGCTTAATCTGCTAAATGCATTCTAACATTCACTCATTCTTTTCTTTATCCATTCAAAAATGGTTACTGAGCACCACCTGTACAAGGTTGAGCCTCATACTTAAAACTGCATCTTTATTATTCTCCCTCTATATGATTATTTCTCCCAAACCAACTTTGTTTACCAATTATTCTACTTTTGCCATGAGATAACTGCTGTGTCACCACCCACAATCCATAAAAGTCCAATTTGAAGTAAAGAAACATTAGATTTTAGTGGTCCCTGCTGCTCCATCATGACCAGCTAAACACAAGATTCTTTAAGACTGTCACCATCCAGCACCACTATCCCCCCCTTCCACCACCACAATGCAGCAGCCTGTTACTCCATCCTGAGATATAGGGGAGAACAACTTCACCATTTCTTAATAACTCTTGGTCTGGCCAACTTTGTGAAAGCTGCTTTCCAAAGCACCAAAATGCAATCTTGTGTTGTGACTAGAAGTTTCAAAAACACAAGAAAAGGTGAATTAATCCATAGGATGAGTTTGGCACACTCACCAAAGAGAGCAGCTCTCATTGCTGATGCTACCACATCCTTCTCCATTCTAGGTCCCACAAGAGTCCAACCTACTCTTTTGGACTCTGAGCTCATGGAGACAAGCTCTGTCTTCTCCTGGCATGCCAGAGGAGGAGTGGGGTCAGCAAAGTGGCATTCTGCCTTTCCAGGATTTCTATCCAGACTTCAAGGCATAATTGCACTCTATTCTCTTTACCTTTTCCCCACACATGTCCCTGCCTGACTGTACTCCACCTGTGTCCTGAACAGCATCAACCCTGTGCTTCATAGCAAGGCTTCCCAATCTGCAGGTGCAATCCCAAAGGCATTTCTAATGAACACTAGGTGCGAGATTCTCTTTTCCTAATCACAAAAGATTAACCATGCTGTTCTCTGAGAATATTTTAATCTTTACCATTTAACTCTTAACTAAGTGATCAGCCAAATATCTATGTACCTGAAAAACAAAACTTCTTATCCAACAGCAACATACAATAATTCTGGAAAACTACTCAGCTGCAATTCTATATGCTGAGGAGGTAGTAAAGAAAAGCTCTGCTGTGCATCCCTCTACTCTGTATTAAATAATAAAGATCACATTGATCTGGTTCTGACAGATATGCCAACCCAACATCAACATGGACTCTGAAAAACAAAGACATGCCTGCCGAGTTATTTTCTAATTTAAGAAAAGCACATTAAATTTCTTATCAATCAAGTAAAGCTTGCTAGAAATCTACTTTTCTCACTTCCATTTAACAATTCCATTTATCACCTTCTTTTTCAGAAGCAGCCCTTTAAAAGAGATCCTTTCTCCTTAAGTACTGATGCATTTCAGCCTAACTGGGGAGCAGTCTTCCCAGTGAAGGTCCAACTTCAACTTGCAAAGCTCAGGAAATCAAACAATAGTAATACTCCATATTTAATTCTGCACTCCTATCCCTGGAGCCATCTAATACAACATACTTAAAAATTACTTTGGAGACAACATTTTAAGTTGCCAGCTTAAGCTCTGACAACGTTAGGAGACATTTTAAAGAGGTCAGCCTGAGATAATCCAACTTCTTCACTTTGAAGCACAATCCATAAGGAACCTCAGGGTGATGGTAGGGTCAGAAAATAACAAGAGTCTTGAGTTTGACCTGGATCTGATTCCTGGATCCACTTCTACTGATTGTGTGACTTTTGGTAAATCACTCAACCTTCTGTGCCTTGGTTTCCTTATCTGTCAGATGAGTGGTGTTATTTAATTTTGTGCTAGATTCCATCTTCTATTCTTAGCTTAATCTCATATCTAATGGTTACAGCTGGGGATCTCTTTGCTAACACCAGATACAGCTGTACAATTCTTAATTTCATTCTCTTATTTTCTATCTGCTTCAAGATCATAACTGTAGATTGAGTATTAATAATATAACAAATATTAAAAAGGCAGAAGATAAAGTGAGGTTTCATCTGATAAGTCTTATATCAGTTTTCCTGGTACCAAGTATGATACCAGGTTTATGGAGTCACAAAGTATAGAATATTTAATAAGAAAAAATAGGAGAAATGGAAACTAACATGTATACAGGAATAAAAGCATAACCATGATTCAAAATCATGCATAAAAATACTGGAAAGCTGTACATCAAAATGGTAACCATGGTTAGCACTAGATTATAAAAGTATAATGACTTATTTTCCTTCCTTGTGCTTTTCTGAACCTTCCCCAAATTCTATAATTAATTAATAACTGTAACTACTATTTATTTAGTATCCCTCATGGGTCAGACCCTGTAGTAAATACTTAACTTATTGCATTTAGTCCTCACACTCTAGGAAGTAGAGTAGCCCCCCATCTTGTCCTCAATGAATATGTTCTCAGATCTCTAGTGGATGCCTGAGGCCACAGATAGAACCAAACAGTTATATAGTATGGGTTTTTCCCCCCATAGGTACATACCTATGATAAAGTTTAATTTATAAGTGAGATTCAGTTAGAGATAAGCAAGCATAACTTGCTATAGATTTTAGCAACTTCAGCATAGGATGTTTTTATTTCCTTATTGAGAACTTTCATCCTTTCACTTAAAGAAATACTTTACAACTTCACTTTGGCATATCCAAATTGCCAACAAAATTACTCTTGAACTTAGAGCAATTCTCTGTAAAATAAGGGTTACCCGTATGCAAGCACTGTAGTACACCACAACACAAATCAAGAGGGTTACTAAATGTAGTTCACAGAGCATGGATATGGTGGATGAAGAGATGATTCACATGCTGGACTGGGAGGTGAGATATTTCACCATATTACACAGAACACTGCAATTTAAAACTTATGAATTTATTGCTGGGATTTCCCATTCAATATTTTCAGGCTGCAATTGACTACAGGTATCTAAAACTCCAGAAAGTCATGAATAAGAGGGGACTACTATATCTGCCAAGTATCCAACCTAGCCATCAAGTGATTAATTTCCCTCCCGTCTCCCAGAAATTCAGGAGATAGCATTGTTTAAGTCATCAAATGTTAAAGAAATATTATCAGTTATCATTATCAACCTGTTCCTAGTTCTCTTAACCAGAAATGCCCCAGAAAAGTGATGATCACCCTCTCTGTTTAAGAAACAAACTGTCACATTGTTGAAGATAAGCAGCACTTTAACACCATAATCTCTGCCATAACTGTGGGGATTCAACTCCCTGTTTGCCAGCCTCCCAACAGCATGGGCTGGAAGGGAGGGAAAGCAAGTCAGGAAGAGACATAGTCAATGTTAAGGAGGAAGTGACCCAGCTGTAGGCCTGGTTTTTGAGGTCAAGAATACAGTACTAAGATTCTAAAGGAATGAACAAGGCTAATTCCACCTGGTCTCAGTGGAGCAAAACAAAAGAAAGTCTACACAGCGTCAATTCTTCAAGCCAGACAGAGCTTTAGAAGGAGTTCAGCCAGCATCAAGCCCCCCATGGTACATGACCCCTATAACAAGGCTAACCAAGAGATGGATGAGGAGCCACAATCTGCCACCCACAGGCTAAGGTTCAAGGAAGAACTCCATGTCTAGCAAGTGTCAGAGGTATGGAACAGCAAAAATGCAGACAGAGTAAGTCACTCTGCAAGGGACAGACTGTACCTAACTCAGCCTCCAGTTCCTAGGGCACTACATGGGTTTCAACAAAACAAATTCCAAATCCCACTTTCTGATGAGGTAAGGTACTAATATGTTCCAGAACAGGGATAACCATGAATCTGGGAATTGCTGCTACCAAGGGAAGGCCAGTGGAAGAAAACCACTTTATGTAGATGAAATCAGTAGACCCCAAAGACAAATCACATGGAGGACTTGACTCCCTCTACCTTAGTTGTCTCCCTCTAGAAGACATTATTTCATACCTTCAGGATCCTGAATTCAAATGATCTATTCATGAATTGTCATAGGTAAGACTCAAGCTCTGCCAAGTACAGAACTGCAGCAGACTGGGCCACCTGCAACCAGCCAGGTGAGCAAGAGCACACCCACCCTCACCAGCCCGTGAACAGAACGTGGCTCTGCACCTCTCCTTGAGGAACTTCCCAAACACAGTTAAGCCCATTGTGTGTCATAAATACAAAATCAGAGCTAAAACATGCTCTGAAGAGGATCAAGAACACAAACAGAAATGGAAGGGATGAGAAAAGGACCAATGTTGCACATGCACATGGAATAGGTCAAAACCAGCGCCCACAGCATCTCTCTCAAACTTGATGTTGATGGGTACAATTCACAATCTGCCTTTTAACCTTGAACTATTTATAAACAGAAGAGCTTTCCTTGCTCAAAATCATCCTTTTCTCACAGCATATTCAGAAATATCTGCATCATTTACAGCCAGGTAGTGATACCAAAGCATGTCCCATACTCTCTTCACAAGGGACCTGCTACACACGTCATAGTCAAACACCAGAATTTAGTGGGAAGACTAAAAACTCCTGAAAACTGGGGAGCTTGGTTAAATGATGGCACTGCAACCCACATGTGGAAGAGAAGAAACCAAGATTTACATTAGTAAATCAGCAGTGCTTCACCACACATGCAAAATATAAGGATACAAAATACAGAATAGAAGGCATGGTACATTACCCAAGAGCCCTGCTAAGGAGCGCATGTCCTTCTCCATCAGCATGTAAATCTCTTCCTCCGAGAATCGGCCAATGCCATGGCCGTGCATCTCGCGCTTCACAATTCCTTTTGTTATGTGGCACACGACCCACCTCAGCAGGTTACTGAAGGGACCACCACCACTAAGAGAGAGCATCTTCCGGGTCTCATTGAGATTGTCCACCCACTGGCAATAAGCTAATGTCCTGGAATTGTGTGGAAACAGGTTACTACCGTGCATCAGATGCGTGTCAGCTCCAGAGAGTCGCTTCTGAATGAGTTGTTCAGAACTCGGCACACTCTGGAGGAACCAAATAATTGCAGCTTTTACAAAGAGCAATCTGCGTGGCAGATATTACAAGAGGCTCTAATACAGGCCTGTGAGAGAAAAGGTGAAAAATCCAGATGATATTCCAATCCCACCAAACCTCTCTGGGAACCCGCCCTCAGACCCTCTCCACACCATGCTTCCCCTTTCTCCTACACAGCCCCACAAAAAACAAGAAGAACCCCAACTCAAAGTGCTTTAGTTAGGACAGTGAGTCTCCCTGGACACATGGCAGTGAGGACTCGGGGGCTGGCATCCTTCTTTCCTTTCTTGAGCACGATGACAGCTCTACAGGCACAGGCTTTGTGCTAAAAAAGCTGCATGGGGGGCTGGGGCTGTAGCTCAGGGGTAGAGCACCTGCGTCACACATGAGAAGCACTGGGTTCAATCCTCAGCACCACATAAAAATAAGTAAATAAAGATATTGTGTCCATCTACAACTAAAAAGAATATTTTTTAAAAAAAGCTGCATGGTTCTGTTTCATACACTCAGATGTTTGCACTTTATATTTCATGATATAAAATTATTTTTTAAAAATGAAACCATTTTTGTCTTTTTTGCAGAGGATTAGTGCGTAGGTATACTTGTCCATGTTTATTATAAATTATAAATATTTTGGAAATGATTGGCTCTCCTAAAAACCAACTCTACAGCTCAGCTTGTTCTCAGGATTATAAAGTGAATAAAATTCCAAAGGAACTTGGTTGAGTCACTTTTCCCATCTGGGTGGTGCTCTTGGCAACCTCAGCATAGGGTGCGCCTATATAACATGTACAGACAGTTAAATGGCTTATTCACTGTTCATGAGTCTCCTCAACTGCAATACCCAGGCCTTTGCCAAATTTGTTCTCCAAATCTTTGCAACTGAAAGAATGCTTTTAAAGCTAACGGTGTTGGTAGTTAGAAATAAAAGGGGTTTCCCACTGAAGACTGAGGAAAAGACAGCAGTAGGAGTGCAGGCATGAGACTCTAGTTTTTCCTCATACTGATAAAAAATGTAGTGAGAGTCATCTCTACTTCTAATACAGGTTGATGCAGCAGTAATAAGCACTTCAAAAAAATCAGAAATGTGAACAACATTTTTGGGGGGAACACAAGGGATGAGAGTCAATTGTTGCTGAAACAAAATGCTGTTTTCCACGTGAAGGGAGAAAAAAAAAAGCAAAAACGAAAGGCCCTGGAAGTTTGATCATCTTATACAGTTCTGTGCCTTTAGAGTTGTCTCCTCTTTACTTTTTTAAAAATATTTTTAGTTGTAGATAGACACAATACCTATATTTTGTTTGTTTAGTTTTCTTATGTGGTGCTAGAAATCAAACCCAGTGTCTCACATACACTAGGCAAGCACTCTACCACTGAGCCACAACCCAGCCTGTCTCCTCTTTAAATATGAAAATAAGAAGTCCATTTCTCCAAAATACTGAAAAATTCCTGATTTTTACTGACTTTATAATCAATTTAACTGTAATCAAGTTTAACATTATGTGTTAAACACTCTTCTTTATTCCCTGGTTAAAATAATATGCCCAGATCTTATTAGAAAGCTTCATGTACTTCTTTTTAGTAAGTCTCTCAGAGTATTTAGGAGTCATGAAACAGATTTTGCTGAAAATAGGAAAAAAAGTACATCACAATGATCTAGGAAAAGCATTCATTGGATATCTCAGTATAATATATGTCACATTTGTTCTGCTAAATTCTGTATAAATATGAAAACTAGATGCTTTTCCACTTGCTCTTCTTTGTATACCTGTGGTAATTAAGAACCCTGGCTGCTTGATGACCTGTGAGAATTTCAGGAAGTATGGGTGGGGCACAGGACGAAGATGAGGTAACTTGTGAGAGATGAGACTGGCAAGGATCAGATCATGACAGATCTGGTGAACTTCATGCCAAAAGCAAAGGTTAATTCCTGGAAAGTTTTTAACAGACAAGAAGCATAATCATATGTGTGGCAATGCTGGTAGGAAGGCTGGCTAGAAGACTGCATCAAGACCAGGCAAGAAATGATGCACTCACTGAGGCAGTGGCAGAGGGGATACTGGGTAAGGAATGGGTGGGAGAAATGCTGAGATAGAAGAGAGTCTATCAGTCACGAATTGTGCATAAGGTGAAACCAGGCGTTTACTCCTAGGTTGGTTTGGGTGGATAATATCACCAACAGATACTGGATTACACAAAGAGGAACTGATTTGGGCAATGAAAGATGAGCTAACCAGGTGCATTTGAAAGTCCCATGGAACTCCCAAGGGAAGGCATTCAGAAGGCTGAGAATTCAGGAGACAGGCTGAGACTCCAGATGGAAAATTGATGGTCAGGGGCAAGGTGATGGCAGTTGTAAAGCTGTGAGAAGAGGTGAGGTCCCCTAAGGAAGTTTTTAGAGTGAAGAATGTTATTGAGAAAACCATGGTTCAAGGGCAAGTTAGATGAGAAGGCCAGGCTGGAGGTGCAACTTGGAGAGAAGGAGGAAATTGCTCTGAGATGGAGGGAAAGAAGGTGTTATAAGGGATCAGGGGCTACTGAATGGTTTAGAGTTGATGACTTCAGTTTTCTCTGTTGAGCAGGAAATGTGTATGAGGGCATGTGCAGAAAACGAAGACACAGTGATTGGTAGAGAGAAGCAGGTAGAGATGGGAGGGGCATGTTCTGGGCCACACGGTTCAGCAGGGAGGAGGCACATCACTGCATAGATGTAAAGTTATCTCATTGCAGGAGCTTGAATGTAGAACACAGAAGAAGGACAATTGGGTTTATTCACAAACCACCCAGTGTGTGCTATTCTTTTTTTTTTTTTTTTAAGAGAGAGAGAATTTTTTAATGTTTATTTTTCAGTTTTCGGCAGACACGACATCTTTGTTTGTATGTGGTGCTGAGGATTGAACCCAGGCCGCACGCATGACAGGCGAGCGCACTACCGTTTGAGCCACATGCCCAGCCCCCAGTGTGTGCTATTCTGTGATGGCATTGCAAGTCGAGCAAGACACTTCTGAAATACCTCTGTTGCCTCTACACTTTTGCAAATGCTGACCCCTCTTTCTCAGGACATCCTAATCTTCCACTTCCAGTCACTTCAGTTGTCCCTAGACTCCCTCATGACACCATCTCCTTTGGGAAGTCTTCCTCTTCTCTCCAGCAGGTTCTCACTGCCTTCCCTCGGTTCTTCATACTGCCCCCTACAATGACCATTGCAGACCTATGATGTCTGTCTCCCTTCAGCCTGTGAGCCACTTGAGGGTAGGGACATGGTGCCTGGTTACTGGTAGTCATTCATTTAGCTGGCTGAAGAATGAATTATTGATTGAATGAAAAAAGGCTTCACTCCGAGCCAACCACTGCTAAGTAGTGTTTCTAAGGGATGACACACACTTAAGCAGAAAAATGGAAAAAGGAGAAATGCCTACAGAGGGTGACAAAAGGGCTGCCACTCTTATTCTGGGATTCGTGGCTCCTCCCTCTCTGCTGAGAAGGAGTCCACTGCACAGGGAATCATGAATTATTAACTGAAGAGGGCAGGAAGGGCCAATTTGGAAAGTAGATTAGGCTAAGCAATTAAAGTAATTTATCACTGGAAAGTCTATTTCAGGAAGTTGAGGTACTCACTTTCCTTATTGCAACAAATCTATCTGAGCTCTCATGCAAAAATGGGGTCAAAGAGTTTTGAAAGATTATCTTAGAACATAAGAATAAAATCTGCTCATGTATTTTTAAAGGAGATTTTTTTAAAAAACAAGCAAAGAAATGCTGATCCCTGATATTTTTAATGAAGATATCTCTCATCATAACTTAAAAGACACCAGATCCATGGCAGAAATGAACATTGACGTGTGGAAAACTGCAAACCATGCCAACAACTGAGTCTCAGGACGTGGCCTTCCGAGTCATGAGAAAGCCCCTCTCTGTGTGGGCTACATCCTTGCTAACTTTGTCTTGTACTCTGAACATTTGCCAGAGGAGAGAGGAGCTTATGGTATGTTTCTGTACTTTCACCAAGTTTCACAAGCATTAAATTGGGCCTTCCAAACAGGAGCCCTCCCTACAGCTAAAACTGAATGGCAAAGAATGACAAGGGGAACATATTAATTGAGTTGCAGTCAGGGAGCCTGTCCTGGTTTTTAGAATAGATCTTCTTGGGTAAGTCATTTTAAGAAAGCAGCCATCTCTCACAGTCACTGAAATTACATCAAAAGCTACATGGGGCTGAGATTTGGCTCAGTGGTAGAGCCCTTGCCTAGCATGTGAGAGGCCCAGATCCCCAACACCATAAAAAAATAATAATAATAAGATTTAAAAATCTATAATATAATAGGGCTGGGAATGCAGATGTAGCTCAGTGGTAGTATCACTTGCCTAGCACATGCAAGGCTCTTGAGTTCAATCCCCAGTATTGGCAAAAAATTTTTAAAAAGTCCAAAGGTGTGACCCAATGATAAAGCACTTGCCTACCATGCATGCATGAGTCCCTGAGTTTGATCCACAACAATGCCCAAAAAGAAAAAAAAATATTTCAATCTCAAAATCTTTAATTTATGGCCAACCTAGAAGCAAATTTGAATTCATTGTTTTAATGCCTATATTAGCAGGGGTTATGACTACAGTGTCTAACAGTACAGCCCTCTCAGCACACTTCCCTATGGAGATGGGAGAATCAAAAAACCACTCACTAATGTCCACGAGGGGGCAGTATGTCACACTGAAGAAGCTACAGTGCTGCCCGAAACCAATTCCTTCCAGTAATTTGATGCCCTGTCTCTCCCACACTCCTTCATACCAGCTTCTCCGTATTGGATCTAACTTAAGCATCCAGTAGGACAAAGGGGATATGAAAAAAACTATCTTCTCCATCTTCAATAATAGCTTTTATAATGCAAGTGGGATGTAATTGTATAGATTTCAAATGCAAGCAAACACTTTAAAGCTGAGTGCACTTATTTGAACAGACTAAAACAGAGCTTCAGGATTATGTGATGTTACATAATAATGAGAGCTTTCCATTGCCTTTGCTGTCCAGAAAATTGTACTTGATGTGAAGAATTTTTAAAGTTTCAGGACGAAATAAAACATATCTGAAACCCCCCAGATCATTCAATAACTGAGTTAAACATAGTAGGCTTACTGCAGTTTCCTCTCCCATCTCTGGGTACATTAGAGACTAGGAGCTCAATGATGGTCAGAATTTAACAAGATCTCACAGAAAACCCATACTTGTAAGATTTTCCCCCATACTGAGGTCAGTTTCCTACGCTGGGCCCGGGTTTCCAGGGATGCACATTTTAGGTGTGGCTGCTGGAACCAGAAGAGGAGGAGGAGAGGAGCCTAAGAATGTCAGAAGTTCTCTGCCTGAGGCATTTTAGGGGGAGAAGGTGGTATTTAGAGCTCTTAGGAGTCTTTTCAAAATCTCCTCAGAGCAAGCTGTTGGCTAAAGGGTCAGGAACTTTCAGAAACAGAGAGCAGTGCTTTTCCTGCTGCTACTAGAGACTAAAGGGAATAGGAGGAGTGGGAATACAATTTTGAAAGGTCACTAGCTACCTGCATCTTAATCAAGACCCTCCCTCGAACCTTCACTATTTCTTCCTCCAATAAATCCTTAAATAGACACAAGAAAGATATAAGAGCTATCCCCCCCCAAAAAAGTATTTTGCTAATAACAAAGTGAATTAGAGAATGAAATCATCCTTAGAAGAGTCTACATATAGCCCAAGCAAATCTCCAAGCAAAGCACCTGTAAGTTTATGATCCATAAAATTAAGATGCTTCCCTACCAGGGTACCACCTGTCAACTTCCCCACATTCAACCCACATCCACAGCCTGCCCTCCACATCCAGTATCAGCTGAAGGATGGTGAAAAAAAAATGATAGTGAGGGAAGCCATCCATGAACTTCTACCAGGAAGCAAAGTTATATAAATGACACACACACAACCAGAGCAAAAGGCAATGATGTGTGGGAGCTGGGAATTCTACTGAATCAAAAATTTTCTGACTGGAATACATATTTTCTGAGCTTCCTAAAAATCTAAGTTGTAGCCAAAGTACCAGTTAAAGTGTAGGGCTTCAGTTCTTCAGGCAGCTGACAAGGTAACAGCACTCCACGTTAATGAGCACATCTATCAAATAAGGCATGGGTATCTTTTGGAGAGGCTTGTCAAAAAAAAGATATGAGGGTCAGGGTAGCCCGAGATAGGTTCTTCATTTCCCTTCATCACTGCAGAGCTGGGTCAGGAGCATGGAAAGCCAGTGTGATGTGTTCTGTCCCACAAGTCTTTTTCTGGAAGCCAAGTGAGTCCTACTTAGTCATGCATTTTGGTCCCCACTGTGACTCCTGCACAGGAAAGGGGAACCCTAGAAGTCCTCCATCAGCATTATAAGGAACAGAGCCAGGTCTCTTTCAGAACACTGAGTCTGATCTCTTCCACACTGACTTGTGCTCACCACCTCTCTAGATCCCTCCCTGCTCACCCTTCTTCACCTCTGTAGTGAGCAGGGAGAGGATGTGGAGCTCAGGTCGACTCCAGAACCAACTGAGCAAGAACAAAAGTAAGAAAAGATGAGGAAAAATAGAGGGTCACTTCAAATCTGAGACCAGAACAGCAAGTTTTCCATTTAGAAAGAGGATAGAATAAATGAAACCTGGAGACAATGAGGAAGAATCCTCTATGATGGGCCCCATGTGGAGTGTATGTTTCAGAAGGAAAGAGGCGGTTGGTAAAATCTACTGGACCAGCCTCTAGCCCCAGAGTAACAATTAAAGTAAAAAAAAAAAAATGGGCTTAACCATTCTTAATTAAATCTACAGGAGAAGATAAAGTTTATAGAAATCAGGGAGAAATCTGTTCTCATCTATAGGGATGTAGAGAAAGACTCAGAAATGCCAGAAAATGGATGAAGGGAAAGAGCAAAGTCCCACATGACAAATGAGTTTGCAGAGCAAGAAGAGCCAGACTTGCCAGCTCAAAGCCATAAGGAGCAGAACAGGAGCAACTCGGGAGCACAACTGTGATGCTTCAAACTTGAGGAATACTAACTAGGAGCCAGGCTACCAGGGCAAAGTCACTGCACGCTCCACTTCTAGAACACAAGAGAACTCCTACTATCGAAGAAAAATTGACAGCAAACTCACAAAGGCTGTGTAATCTATTTCACCTAGGAATTCTGTCTCCATGTGCTCTTCCCTGCCTCTTCCAGGTATCTGATGTGATGAGATTTTAATCGAGCAGTTTGTATTGATAAAGAACCCTGATCCCAACCAAATGAAGTATCCCCTTCACCTCAGTGATCAAGGGCCACCAAACTGCAGCACATGGGCTACACAGTTTTTACATTTTTTACATGGCTAGAAAAAAATCAAAAGGAGAATAGGTTGTATTAAATGAAATTCAAGGCTCAATATCCATAATAAAGTTTTACAGTCATGGTTACTCAGGGCATATTACCTATGGGAGCTTTTTCAATAAAACATGTGGCCTTGAAATCTAAAATACTTACTAGCTGGTCCTCTTCAGGAAATGTATAGGGACCCTATCTAGACACTGCTAAATATGTAACAGTCATGCCTTAGACCTTGAGTCTGTCTGATTTCTTATCCCAAACTGTTAACAGAAAACTTTTGAAAAGGTGGGAGGAACGGGAGGAATACCTGAAAAATTAAACAGAACTTGGGCATGCTCTGGAAGGATGGGGTCGCGCCCACAGGGCACTCACCAATAGAAGTGCTCCTCCACCATCTTGGTCACCGCACGGGACACAGCTCTTTCATGAGGTCCAAGGTTTTTGTTCAAATTCACTCCAAGTTTCTCTTCCAGAAAGTCAATAATGAATTCTGTGCCAGAAACTTTTTCATGGTTATATTCAATCCAAGGCATTTTCCCTTGAGCAGAGAGTTTTCCACCAAAATAGTTCTAAATAGAGCGTATTTTAAAAAAGAGAAAAACAGTGTTGTTATTTCAATTTCATTGTATGAGTAACAGAAACACGCAGTCCAATCTTATATGTGACAGTGACTCCTCTATTCAAGTGAATGAACTCTGAATGTAAACTCCTAAAGATGATAAATGGTTACTATAGGGGAAAAAACTTTCTTAGCTCAAATTAAGATACCAATTTATTCCCGTATTTCTACAATAGACTGTATCATGGGCTCTGGACTCTGGCTTAATGACAAAAAAAAAAAAAAAGACCTGGCAGCAGGGTCAGGGAAGTGAGGATTTGAGACAGTGGAACTGATCCTGGTAATGGTCAGCCTAGCTCTAACGTATAAACTATTCCAAAAGTGAAAATAAACCAGGAGGAGGCTCATGTTGACAAGGTTACTAACCCAAAAAACTCATTTGAAATCCAGTGGCTTACACTTGAATAACATTTAACACCACTACACTGGAAACAAGTGGTGCCTAAAATTGTAACCCTTAAGTATAAAAAAGTGCTGCAACAGGTTCAAATACATCAATACAGCATTTCCTAAAATGCAGGTTCCGGGGCCCCACCCAAACCTCTGGTTCAGAATGGTAGGGAGAGCACCCAGAAATCTGTGTGTCTGACAGGTTCCCCTTTGATTTGTATGCATGCTACAAGCTTACAGTGTTTCAGAGGATTTGATCCCAGAATGTGTGGGAGGTGGGAGCGACATACTTCATGAATGTTTAAAATTGCAAAGTGATATGCATTCTTTGCTGCATAAAAAGCAAAGATCTTAACATTGATGTAAAGGATTCTCTGTGGATGCCATGTCTTCAATCACTTTTCTTAATAAATCTAGATCATTAGGCCCCAGAGTTGACTATTTAAACTGAATCGATTTTGCTGAAGTCTATATAGCCTAAATTAACCAGATTATTACAAACTCTTCCTCATAATTCATACAAAGAGATAGTCCAGACACTATTGGATAATGGCCAATATTGGCTTTTAGGGGGAAACCAGTACTCTCCACACCACACTGTTGGTAGGAATGTCAAATGGTACAATGACTACTTTGAAACCATCTAACCATTTATTTCAAAAGCTAATACAAACCATTTCACTCATAAGCATTTACCCAAGAGAGAAGAAAATGTATGTCCATGCAAATGCTTATACACAAAAGTTAACAGAAGACTTATTTGAAATTATCAGAAACAGGAAAAAAAAAACACTTCCCTTTGAGAGGTAAATGAATAAATAAATTTAAAATATCCTTACAATGAATACTACTCAGTTTAAAAAAAAAAGAAAATTGATACAACATGGATGAATCTCAAAATAAGTTCTAAATGAAATTAGCCATATAAAAGTGCAGCACGTACTGTAAGATTCCATTTTTAGAAAACTCTAGAAAATACAAACTGATCTATAGTGATGGAAAGTTACTGGAGACAATGAGGGATGAGAAAGAGCAAGAGGAAGGATTTCATAAAGGCACAAGGACATTTTGGAGAACAATGAATACATGCAGCATCTTGATTGTGGTGACAGTTTCATAAGTATCTATCTATGTCAAATTTTATCAAATTAGACACTGAAAATATGTGCCATTTGTTGCATGTCAATTATATCTCAGTAAAGTTGTAGCTTTTTTTTAAGAAGATATCATTAGGTAATTTTTTCAGCACTAGGGATTAAATATAAGGCCTTACATATGCTAGGCAAGCAATTTACCACTTAGCTACATCTTCAGCCCTTCTGATCTTATTTTGAGGCAGGGTCTCACTAAGTTTCACAGGCTGGCCTTAAACTTGCAATTCTCCTATCTCAGCCTCCTAAGTAGCTGGGATTACAGGTATGCACCACCACTCCCAACAGTAAAATTTTTCTATAATGGGTAAGGTAATAAATATTTTGGGCAAGCGGAATGGTCTTTACTACAATAACTCAACTTTTCACTTGAAGCAGGAGTGTAGCAATGGACAATACGTAAGTGGATGAGCATGTCTAGTTCCAATAAAAAAGTACTGAGGAACCTGAAATTTGATTTTATATAATACAAAATATTTTTAAATATATTTTAGTTGTATATGAACACAATGTCTTTATTTATTTTTATGTGGTGCTGAGGATCAAACCCAGTGTCTCATGCATGTGCCAGGCAAGCTCTCTACCACTGAGCTACACCTCCAGCCCTCAAAATATTCTTCTTTTGACCTTTTCTCAACTTTTTTAAAACACAGAAATTCTTCTTCACTCATAGACCCAATGGCCCACAGCCCTCATCTACCAACCCCTGTACTAAAGGTACTCCTCTACCCTTTAACGTAAAAAGAAACAAAATTAGAATTAAGAAACCATTGGATCAAGACCTAGATAAGAAAATACCTCTTTGCCAAGGTGTGTCATGGCAGAAAAATCTATGAGGATCTATTCTAAAATACTGCTGGCCAAATCCCCCTTTTAGGCTTAAAACTCCAAAACATGAAAAGAGATGAAAAAAGTTACTGTTTCTCAAGTGAAACCCTTGGATTAGCAACGGTGACTCCTGTTCAAGTTGTTCTTGCCTAAATCCCACCCAGATTTGTGTGTGCCTTTCCCAAAAGCCAAATAAAATATCTAACCACAAGGGAGAAAAACTGCAAAACTTCTAGAACAAGTATCTTTGCATCTAGGAACTATGCTTCCTACATATTGTTTGTGGTACGTACTAAAGAACACCAAGTCACTGAAGACCTCAAGTGAGATAACAGGGTTGTGCCTGGATATCATGGCCCTTAAGGGCAGTCACCCATCTGTGTCCACAGGACTAGGCTTGGGCTTGGGTCGTGGGCTTCTCCATTGGCCAGTTAATACCACCTTCGTGGAAGGCTGAAAAGCACAGTGGGTGCCACCTAAATGCTGTTTACCACTGTCTTTGATAGGGACTAAAGGGAACTAAGGGAACTTTGGTCTCTTGACTCTTGATGTCTTGATACTTTATCTCACTGTTCATTATAATGAATGAAAAGTGGGCCTGGCCTAAAAATGGGTAGTAACTATTTAGGTCACAGTTAGCCATATTGCCTTCGTACAATTCAGAAAATGGATCCTCATCTGATTAAATGCAGTCCATGCCCTGGTTCACATCTTGGCAAGGAGAGAAGGCAGTAGGCGACCTACACAACCCCCATAATGCAGGCCTAGACATCATCCTTGATGCTAACAAGAAGAAATGTCAAGCACTTCTAAAAGTTACTAGTACATCTGACATTCTTTTTATAATCTGTATACTAAAGATGTAAATTTATCAAACAACATAGTTCCTGTTACATATTTCTCCTAATAGCATTCATGTCTTCCTAACACAGTCTTATCTAGATTTGTCACTCTCAGATGCTGTCTTCCATAATGTCATCTAAAGAAATACTTTGTGATAAAAATGAGACATAAAAACCCTGCTTCTAAAAATTATCTGGTAGCTTTAGTAGTTCTAGTCTAACCTCCCTCACACTTTTGATGTGTGATCTAGACAGACACCACCTAGTTACTGCCCACTCCTCCCCAGACTTTATGGATATCAATTCCTCTGGTCTCCTGATCCATCTGCTCACACCAGGCCAGATCACTTTGCACATCTTCATCTTTTACAGGAGTCCCAGTTCCCATCCTCTGCAAAGTACAATCCATCCTACAATATCAGTTCAATGTCATCTTGCTAGTGAACAGTTTTCCCAGGGTGCACCCATTATCTGCCCTCCCTTCAGGCTTCCACTGTGTTATGTATACTCCACTCCCCTGCAAAACAACTGTTCCCAAGTCTACCTCTACACCTCACTCTCCCCTGGGTCCTTGGTACATTTTTATCTTGACTGCTTTCTAAAATTAGTGCAGAGGAATAAAAATTAGTGATCAACTTTTATGGAAATGGAGGCTCTATCATGTTTGCATAACCAGAAATGGTATTTTGCTTACTAGCTAAAGAGACAGTATAATTAATTCTATCTAAGCAAAAATTAGATGAATTAAAAAGAAGAAACTCACAAAAATGTCCAAAGTAATTGGCAAGACTATGGGTGAGATAAAGGTGATCATTTCTTTGCATTCATTTCAGCTTTTTGAAGTGTGATTATATTACTTACAAGTCAAAAAAATTAAATAATGCTTATTTTTCCATAATTTCCTGAAATATATTAAGGAACTCCTGGCCTATGGTTATTTATGAAATTGGAGTCTGACTAGTCCACTGAGGATAGTTTCTTAAAGTTGTTGTTGTTATTATTATTATTACTACTACTACTACTACTACTACTACTACTACTACCAGGCTTTACTACTACTACTACTACTACTACTACTACTACTACTACCAGGGATTAAACCCAAGGGCACTTAACCACTGAGCCACATCCCAGCCCTTTTTTGTATTTTATTTAGGGACAAGATCTCACTGAGTTGCTTAGGGCCTCACTAAATTGCTGAGGCTGGCTTTGAATTCTGAGATCCTCCTGCCTCAGCCTCCTGAGTTACGAGGATTACAGGCATAAACCCTGCTGAAAGTAATTCTTTTTCTCTTTCTTTTCCTTTTTTTTTTTTTTTTTTTTTTTGGTACCAGGGATTTAACTCAGGCGCACTCGACCACTGAGCCACATTCACAGCCCTATTTTATATTTTATTTAGAATCAAGGTCTCACTGAGATGCTCAGGACCTCACCATTGCTGAGGTTGGCTTTGAAACTGTGATCCTCATGTCTCAGCTTCCAAAGTTGCTGGGATTACAGGTGGCGCGTGACCGGCATGAAAGTAATATTTTTGAAGTTGATGTTTCCTCCTACAAGTCTGCCCCAGGTAATAATGCAAATACATGTACACTACATTATTAGCTCAGCAGAAAAGCCATAGGCTTTGAATTTTGAAATCTGGTTCTATCATTTATTCATTGTTTGACCTTGGACCTCCCTGGTCTCCCTTTATTCACTTTGGCCTCAATTTCCTCATCTACCAAGTGTGGATAACGGTGCGAGGCTTGAATGAGAGAGTGCACATAAGGTGTTTGACAGAACACTTTCATCTGACATATTAACATCAGCATCATCAACACCATTTTGAGATGAAGAATTGAGACCCAAAGTGAGTTCTCAGAGTTGGGGTTCTAGCTTGCTATAAGAGCCCCAAACTTTTCAGCTAAATTGCTATCCATTCCATTCACTTTACCTAAAATGATCAGGAAATGATCTTTTATTTCATTTGACTAACTTCCAAATAATTTGAGCACCTTTGAAGGATTATAACACATTGAAAAAATCCATGCATCCACTACACATTGTAGTTTTGTAGAAAAGAATGTGCTTATTTGGAGGAGCTGCATGCTAAAGTCTGCATGGTGAAATGCCATAATGTCTGCGATGTATTTGCAAATTAATTATTTTAAAAAGTTAACAAATGGAAGCATAAAGATAAATAAAGCAATGGAAGCAATATGCTAGCCATCAGTGAGTTCAGGTAAAGGACCTGGGGTGCTCCCTCGAATATTCTTTTCACTTATCTATAGCTTGAGAAAAAAATTCAAATCACAAAAATGGAGGGGAGAGACAAGATCAAGAAATAAATTAGAAATCAAAAGTTAGGGCTAAGGGCCAAGGTAGGGAGTCCCAAAGGGGAATTTTCTTTCTGCTTTCTCTTATTTAAGAAGAATTATTTTGTGAAATACATGCTTTTTATACAACCAGTTACATCAAACAAGGTAGGTGTTTTTACATATGTCTAGACAAATGTACAGAAGGATAGTCAAAAAATATGTTATGGTAATCGCTAGCTAACAGAATGTCAGGTGCTTTTTGCTTACTGTTTAAAAAAAAATTTTTTGTACTATTTGAAATTTAGAAAAGGATCACATGCTTTCTATATCCTATATGTAACTGGAAAAACAGTAAAGCTGCTTTCAGAGGGTTTTGTTTCTCATTTTGTTCTGGTTTGTTTTTGGTTTTTGCAAACCCAGGGTCTCATGCATGCTAGGCAAGTACTCTACAACTGCTCTACCCAGCTTTGGGATTTTTTTTTTTTAATTAACTGTATCTCCTCGTACATTTTTTGGAAACTTCCTGTGGGTCTATAATTGTTTCAAAATTAAATATTTTTATATTAAAATATCATTATTTATATATTGATTTTTTAAAATAATTTGTCCAATATATCAGGGGCTAAAAAAAAAACCCTATATTCTTATAATTTCCTACTGAAGGTCACCAAATAGTCATTTCTTTCCCATTTAGGTTACAAAAATTTTAAATCTTCAAATGTAAAGTCTTGATCCTAGGAACAGGGCGTTTTCATCTTTTTTTGTTGTTGTTGTTAATGTTACAAGAAAGGAAGGGGCAGAGGGCGGAGATCCCTGGGTCCAGGACAAAAACACCTTTGTACTGATCAGTCCCAGCAATGGGCTCTAGGGTACTTCCAGAGCATGACTGAGGTGCACCTCAAATGGGTGAATCCACAAACCCATGCTGACAGCTCAGGGTGCTCAGGGAACCCTGGGCAGTCGCAGAACATTCGTTTCTACACCACACAACCATCTTCCTTTAGGTTCTGTCACCCAGGAAACACTCTCCATTTATTTTCCCTAGATCCTCACAAAAGAAGAAAACAGCCCTTTTTTGATCCCTTTTTAAAGATATATTTAATAAACAATAATAACTTGGAAGGGATAAGCATGGCCCTTCTTAAAGACCCCTGTAATAGGAGTCAGACATTACAGCAGGGCATGTATCCTGCTGCTCCCTTCTGCTTACTAAAAGGAGCTACTCTCAAACAGGAACAAAGGAAGTCTGGCCACAGATAGAGACAGGTCTGTAATAGTCAGCACTTGAGGGTCTGAAGGAAAGAAAGGAATGGGCAGAACAGTCCACACAGCAGGATTACTTCATTAAGGGTGGGAGAGGGCAAAAGATCTTGAAAGTAGCCACTGGTGGCAGTATATAAAATCCACATTTTGGGCCCTAATTACCCAAAAGCTGTCAAAACTAAGTGAAGTGATATAGTCAAGAGCAATGATGGAATGGACAGGGAGCTGCTGGATAGCAATCTCTTCCTTCAATTTACGTCCTGCAGTGACACATCCTCAAATGCTGACTGCCAGCACCAAGCTAAGCAATGATCTTCCAAATATGATCCAATGTATTTAGATGATTCAAGCCTGGTCTGTTTTTAGTCTATTTTCTCCTCCGTTGCTAGCTTTGTAAGTCCTGTATACTCTTCTCTCTGCTTCTCTCTCCAGATTCGCCCCCTGCACCCACGTTCGAGTTAAAAGACCCCCTTTCTATTTGTTCCTAGATGTCTCATTCCTTCCCTATCCCCTCCCCTGAAGTCCTGATTGTTACTCCACTTTGTTCCCAGAAGACTTCCATTACAGCATTTTTCAAGCTGAAAGTGTGTCAATCACCTTGTTCTAGCACAGACTTAGAAGGATGCTGGCCCCATCCCCTTTTCTCTACTGGCTCAGCAAGTATAGGCTATAGGAAGTCAGGAGTTAGAGGAGTGATATCCTTATGGGGATAGCCCACTAGCTGGTCTGTTGCAACCTAAGGAGACTACCTCTTCCCAGTGCTGCCACTTTGTAAACCCCAGACCAGTGAGAGCCATTTAGATGATTGGCAACAAATCAAAAGGACCACAGTGTTTAGGGGATGCCAGGAGCTCACCTCCTTCAATACAACTCCTCAGAGGCACATAATATACAGCCTGAATTTTGTCCTTCCCAGGCAAGGAAGCTGGCATCCTTGGTAAAAGCTCTTAATCCAGAATAACTACATCCGAAGAGTACCAATACTATAAGAGAAAGTTAACACACTAAATATGTATGGTGTGAAGCATTCCTGGAACAGTCTAAAAGCTTTTAATCAACACAGCTATCCCTCAAAGGGATAAAAGAAGAGATCAGTAAGAGACTAAAGTTGAAATCAAGAACTCAACAGATAAGATGGATAGTACAATAGATACAAGAACAGAATAAAGCAGTGCAATAGAAGTTCAGAAAGAAGAATGCTCCCAGAAACAATCAGAGAAGAATTAAAGGATAAAGCATGAAGATACAGAAAACACAATTAGAGGTTCTAATATACAGACAATAGTGAACAGGAATGGAAGAGAGGACAATAAAGAAACAGAAAAAGGAAAATTTTTTAAAAATTGATCACTAATTCCCTAGAATTAAAAAGAGATGAAGGACTCAGATTAAACAAGTTTATAAAGGACAAAGAGTACACATAATGACCCACACCAAGATACATTATAGTGAAACTTAAGAATATTAAAATATTAAAAGAAATTCCAAGAGAATTTACAGAGAAAAAAGAATGAGAGTAAAATCAAACAGTAACACCAGTGTAAAAAAGACCACAGAGTAATATTTTTAAAACACGGAAGGAGAAAAACTTTGAACATAGATGTGAGGTTGTAATAAAGATATTTCAGGCTCTCAAAGCCACTGAAGGCTCAACACATAAAGACTCACTCTGAAAATATTCACCATGGAAGTATTCAAATAAAAAGAAACAAATTCTGTAGGATAAGATATGTGGGCAATAAGGCTAGTCAAATAACAGTAAAGTGTGTTGCCTAAGAATACCAAACAAAAATGGAAAAGATTGCCCAAATTTCAGAACTAAAATGTTAAACAGTAAGACATCGGAAATATAACTGGGGAAAAAAGGAGACCTAAAGTACATGCAAACTGCTAATGTATTTTTATTATTGCAGGGTAAATACAGACTTCAGTAATTTAACAAATAAACCCAATGTGGGTCTTAAGAGTGGTTACCTCAACAAAATAGAATTTTTTTAAATGACAGGAAAAATAGTTTTTATCTATCCACTAGAATGCAGGAAATGAGAAAAAAAATTTAACAAAAAGGAAGTATAGTAAGGAGGAAAATATTAAATAGGATGTTAGAAATAACTCCTAACAAAACAGATATTACAATAATTATAAACAGATTAATTGACCAATTAAAAGACTCAGATTGAATATAAATAATGTATTGCTTATGAGAAACAAATGCACAAAAAGATAGAGAAAGCCAAGCACAAAAGAAATCTGGAAAATCCATTTCAATATCTGACAATACAGAATTCAAATTTTTTAAAAATCCTAAGGGTAAACATGTTCAAGCAAGTAGATATTTAAAGAGCTCTATATCCACATAATATGTAGTTCCTTAATTATTTCACTATTTTTAAAAAGTAACCACACACTAGGCAAAAACCTCAATAAATTCCAAAGAACCAATAATAATACAGACACTATCTTCTCCAACCATAAAATTAAAAACAATAACAAAAATCAAAACTTAAAAAATTCCTTAAGTCTAGAACTTTGATAAACATAAGGGGAATAAAACATAAGGGAAATCTTTTAAATACATAGGATTAAATGGCAATGAAAACATAACATGTAAATTTGTGAAAAATGACTTAAGCATTGCTCAGGGAAATCTATACCTTACATGCATCCTTTTGTTCATTCTTAAATGCTGAAATAAGCAAGTGTTTCCCTGAAAACCACTTGAACAGAACATGGAAAAGCTCTCACGATGTATACAAATATCTATCTGGTGCCTCCTGGGCCCTAGAGACACCAGATTCATGAGGGACAAGATTTAATGCTCTCAATAAATGCAAACCTAGAGGAGAAAAAACATCAGGCAATGGCACACTCACCGTTATCAACAGCTGCCCAGGAGGCCTATTTGAACCATTAACCAAAGTATACGTAACGTTAAAGGAAAATATTATGGCCCTGAATCCCACAAAAGTTCATTCTTTTGATCCATCATGAAAATGGATGTCAAATCAACAGACCCTGCAATTAAGTATCTCTATCTTACTAAGGACAGGGCACCACTACTTTTAGACCCCACCTCCTCTGGCATCCACTACATGATATTAAACACTTTCCCTGCTGAGTGATGTCATGAGAATAAAACATATTTGCAAACAAGTACCTGATAGGGTAAGTCAGCCATCCTTAAATAAGTTTCCATTTTCAAACAGAAAGGAGATAAACTGGGGACACCATTGTTAGGTCTTGCAAACTGATGCAAAATAATAGCGTCTTTGGAGTCAATCTCTTGCTGTTTCCTGTCAAAACCAAAACAGAAATAAAGAACAATCTGCATGTTATATATTTAGTTCCCTTATTTCCTGAGAGGACCCTGCAGAGTTGCAGTCCTCGATGAACATGCAGAAGTGTTTACTGCAGGGGCTTACCTCACCCAGCACTTGGAGAATGGAAGTTTAGTCAAAGCCCAAGAAGCTCTTGCAAACTCTGATATTACCATGACCCCAGTGGCTCAAAAAGTAACTACAAATCAACCTCCTCTGTTGGGCAGGAAGCATATTTTCTGGGACGGGTCCTTCTCTTCTCCAAGTGGCTATGTTTATTGCCAAGGACAAGTTGAACAAAAATGATACTCTGTGCTGATGATGTGTCACATAGAGTTCTAGAGGTTTGACAGATATCATTTCATGTAATGTTCATAATAACTTTATGAAGTAGGTATTGTCATCATACATGTTCTTCAGATGAGAAAACTGGGGCACAGAGAATTACCTTGCTCAAAGTCAGAACCTGGACAGTACCAGGTGGTCAGCACCTATGTTCTTGGCCACAGACTAAACTATGAAACAGTGTCTTCATGGTTAAGGCTCAGGAATAACAGTGCAGATTTGTTCTGCCATGATGAAGTCTGCAGGGACTTTAAAACAGAACATTCTGGTCCCTCACCTGGCCTTCCACCTGAAGTGCTATGAAACCTGGCTTCTAGGTTGGCTCCCTTGCTCTCACTTTTTCTCTCTCTCCTCCACTCTCTATACCTTCGCGGGGTGCCCACTTTGGCCACACAGCTCACGTTTTAATGTCTCTGCTTTCTCCTTTCTCCTGCCTCAGACACATATCCAGCTTTTCCTTTTGTTCCTTTTTAAAGTGAGGACTTTCCTAGGTAGTTTTTCAATAGCCACTACATTGTACAACAAATGCTGGATTCCAAATCTGGACACCTGGGGTCAAGTTCAAGCCCTGCTTCCTCTTGGCCATGTCACTCTAGGCCTCCGTACCTGCCTTTACCTGAAGAGTGAGGATAATACCAATTCTGTACTGATTATTGTGTAGACTAAAAAAAGGAATACCTGTAAATAGTTAGTGAGCTGTCAAAGATTAAATAAAGAGTAGTAGAATGTATTATTTTTCAAAGAGATATCCCCAGAGGTCTTATCTCCTTAAACTATAAAATCTTATCATTCCATACAGTCCTACTTATATAATATCTCCCCCAGAATCATTTGTAATTTCCATCTGTCATTCTACCTAGCCATTTTCCAGTCAGATAAACTTCCCTTTTCCCAAAATCCCTAAGATTTTGCCAGTTACACTCTACACCTACTTCTAACCAGACATCATCTTTGTTGTATCACATGGATGCTCACTTACTTTAGCCTCCCTGCTTTGTCAAACAAATTCTCTTGAAGAAGTTTACCACCCAAGGGCCCATTCAACTTGAAGAGCTCAGAATGATTCATTTTAAAACTATCAGTCAAGTCAGAAGAATAAAAAATATTTTCTATTTTTCTGGCAATATTCACTATAAAACTAAGGTTTTCATTTAAATGAAATATGTGGGAGGTCAGTAATTAAAATCAAGAACCCACTTAGACTATGTTCCTAGTCAGCACAAACTATAGTCTTGATACTTAACTGTTTGCAGCTTTCTAGGCCTTTCATTTTTTTAATATATTTTTTTTTAGTTTTAGATGGATACAATATTTTATTTTTATGTGGTGCTGAGGATCGAACCCAGTGCCTCACGCATGCCAGGCGGGCGCTACCACTTGAGCCACATCTGGAGCCCAAGGCCTTTCCTTTTTTATAGTGAATGCATTCAATTGTATGACTGCAGAATAGTTTGCCCTTTCATTCACCTGTTGAAGGACATCCTAATTGTTTGTATATTTGGGAAATTATGAATAAAGCTGCAATAAACATTCACTTTCAAAATCAAATTAACTGATTTTGTCCAGTAAAGTAATTTATATAGCAAAGTGATATTTTCAATGTAAATTAGTGAGGGAAAATTTTAAGAACTGAAAGGAAAGGAGGTAAATATAAAACTCCCTGCTCCACTGGACAGAACATCTAATTCTAATGGTTAATTTGGAGCATGTCATAATAAGAATGGATGCACACAATATGCCAGTAATCTTATATATAGCACATGTGTTAACTTATTTAATTCTGACAATAACACTATATAGTGAATATTGTTATGGTTTAAATTTAGATCATACCATGCTTATATTTTACAGAAGACAAGGAAACTAAAGCTCCAAGAAGTTAAATAACTTGCCCAAAAAACACCAATTTAAGATCACATCTGTAATAATTCCAGTTCTTAAGCATGTCAAAGATACCAAAATGGAAATTGTCTCAACTAATTTTACTAGCACAATCCATTTGATTTAGAATATGCAAACCATTTGCCCATAATAGCTCGTGATGGATAAGCTTTACTGAATGCCCACAAATGACAAACTCTCTTCTAAGCATTTCACATGGGATAAACATTAAATCAACTCTATGAGGAAGGCTACTATTATTATCCCCATTTTACAGATGAGAAACTACGTAATCAAGAGCTTACTACAAGGTACATGGTTGGCCAGAGGCAGAATTTAATTTAAACCCAGAAAATCCAGGTCAAGATACCTGCCCCTCATACATCAGAAACTTCTCTCTAGCTTAGAAGACCAGGTGGGTTGTTTCTTGTAGAGCTGTATTTTAGGAAGTAGCCTTGTAATGAGGTGATAACACCTGAAAAACACCAACTAGTCACTCAAGCAGGAGAAAAGCTCCTACCTGTATGATTAAGTATATCACAGATGACCATGCCTCTGAGCATGGCTGATGAATGGGTTGTCCATTTGGAGAGATCAGATGATCCATGGGCTGCTTTGAACTTACTAAGTAAGTTTTCTAGGATAGGCAGAGCTAGAGCACCAAAAGTACAAATGAGCTACTGGTAATGAAGTCCTTACTTAATCAATCACTTTACAAACAACCAATTTCCAAATGTCTGATTAAATTTAAGATAGTTCTCAGATTAATTTCCACTCAGGGGAAACAGAGGGTTGGAATAATATATGGTGGTAGAAAAAACATGAATAAAATCTCAAATATTTGTCATCCCAGACAAGCACCCATCTCCCTACTAAAATATCTGCTTTGGTTATTCTCATTAACAAGCCTTCCTAAATAATTCTCATCTGTCACCTTATTTGCCACTCCAAGACATAGCTACAGGTCTAGGTAAAGTCTGTGCAGCAGAAGGTCCAAGCAGGATGGGGAAGAATTTGCAGTTGCCAGTGAACACAGACAATGTAGTCATTTCAAGGTATATTTTCCATCCCATGTGTTTCAGATTTTGTTTTGTTTTGTTTCACCTGAGCTATACAGACAATTGAAGCTTGGATTTCACCTTATAACCTCTCCAGCTTGTAACCTCTGAAACCTCAGTCCTCAAGCCTCCTGTCTTCCAGGGCAGAGCCCTAGGAGCTGACAGGAAGTCGGGTCCCCCCACAGGTCTGAACAATGCCTTTCCTCAGCAATCCCTTGGTTCTCCACATTTCTCCTTCTATTCGTCCAACAAAACTTTTCAGAATGGGCACTTTCTAGGAGACAGTATATACAGCACAGTCTCCACTCATGGACACACATTCTCACTCTTGAATCCTACAGCTCTTACTATGTGATCTTGGGCAAGTTGCTTAACTTCCCTCAGTCGAAATTTCTTATCCATAAAACGGAGATCAAGCTTCAAAGTGACAGTCGTTAGAAATGAGAGCAATCACACACATGTACAGCACCCCCATACAGAGTCCCTACTAAGTTTTCATACATGGACAGCACTTTGTTATTACTTGTATCATGGCAGGGATTACCAAAATTATTTCAAACACTTGTCAAGAAATGAAAATGAAAACTAAGGATTCAAAACTCCTTAATCCATGTATCTAGTGTTGGGCCTTGTGGTCCCTTAAATAGGGAAGGAAATATCTGTGGGTAAAGGGCTCTGCAGAAGACAGGGACCACACCTGCTAGGGTGTGGCCTATTCCAAAGTGACCTCTGAGCTCCCCACAATTTCTGCAAGGTCATTTAAGTCATGTTTCCATTATCCCTGCGAAGCCTTCACTCCTCCTTCCCCAAACTGGAAAACTGTTCAGAAGCCACATGGTCCAGGACCTTCAAAGGTTTTAGATTGGAATATAACTGAGGAACAACTGATTACCACTTAAAATACTGCACAAATGTTCTTTATATGGTTTGAAACCTAACTTGAAATAGAGCTTCCAAAACTATCACAAATATAGAATAATCTAGGAAGATAATTCACTTTAAAAATATTTTTATGTGGTTCAACTAGATCCAATGCACTGAGAAGAGAATTAAATGTGTAACATGCTTAAAATAAACTTCTCAATTCTCAGTTGTGGGTAGATAATGAAAGCCAACAAACACATTTTCCCAAACCTAAATAATTTCCCATCCTTTCAGACAGAGGAAACATTCAAGATAGAGTCAGGATGTCACGATGCCCTCCTGGAATCCCTGCAGGCCCATTAAAGGTCACCTGCCACTGTCTTTGTTATAATAACATCTTGTGCTGGATGTCCACCTAGAAAACCATGGTGTGGACACACTTCTCCCTCTTCAGAATATACTGGCCAGGAGGGACATTCTGAGCCATTGAAAACTGCTCTGCTTCAGGTAATCTTCCAGGCTCAAATTGAAGATGAAACTCATGAAAATTTTAAGCATAAATTGTCATTATCAATTAGCCAAAGCCTGTGTCAGAACCCTGTGCTATTACTCTATACCAACAAAGATCTCCTGTGAGACTGGATGTACCAACAGCAGGGGTCTCCATTTTCCGGAATTTCCATGTCAATTCTGTAAACATTCTGCTGCAGCGGATGCAACTGTTTACAGCTCTGGGTGACTCCAGTGTTATGTCAAACACGCCCATGTGCTAGTCCTACCCTTGGGTCTCCTACTGCTCACCCAGTGACATTTAAGCTTGAAGATGGTGCTTAGCATTCGATATCAGACAAGCAGATAACCAGGTTAAGACTGCATCAAAACTGACACGACTACATTTAGCCATGCATATCTAACCGGAACCCGCTGCTTTCTAGAGCTTTTGCAATTGCAGCTTCTTGAAGATGTTGACACTTAGGGAGGAATAGCAAAGAACTAATCTTTTTAGTAATAGATGAGGTTAGCAGTTGGTATTCCAACATTATTAACTATGAAACCTATAAGGCATTTCACAAGAGTGTAACTTAGTACATCTACAAAGCCTAATTCTGTTGATACAAATATCTCCTTAAGGATATTACTCAAGAGTATTTTGCTGTATAACAACTAGTAACCCACAGTATTTTTGCTTCTAGCACCGAAAGGCTGGGTGACAAATGTTCTTCCCTCCCGGTACCAGTTTAATTCAACTTAACTGCCCCTCAAAGCCAGGTGACCAGAGAGGACTTTCGGGGTAAAGTAAGGGCAGAACCCGCCTGGGCATTTGGGCGGAGTGACCGAGGGGCTGGCACAGGACCCCCCTAGCGCAGGCCCTGCCCCGGCCAGGTGCCCCTCTCGGCGCCGGTGCGCGGGGCCCTCTCTCCGGCTCACCTAATGACCAGGAGTTCGTGGAGCAGATACGCAGCTGCGGCCAGCAAAGCTCCCCCGGTCAAGTAAAGGGTTTTCTTCCACCAGGGATCGGAGCCCAGCCCTGCCATGATCCCACCGTAATCCTGCAAAGGGAAAGCGATGATGTCCCCATAAAAGGAGAAGGGCTCCTCGGACCCGGCCCACCAGCCGAAGAAGGAGACGCTCTGGTTCCAGCTCAGATCCACCACGCACGGCCTGGACGAGGCAAAGCCAACCCCCCAGTGCATGCTGCGCGGCTGGCTCCGGGCGCCCCTCCCTGGGCCCGCGCCGCCCGCATGGGAAGGGGCCGGCACGGCCCGGCGCGGGCTCAGCTGAGTGCGGAGGGCGCGGGCGGCGCGGGCGGCGGAGACCGAGGAGACGGCGGAGGCTGAGGAGGAAGAGGAAGGGCGCAGGCCACCGGCGGCTGGCCTGGACGGCGAGGCCCCGGGGCCTTGAGCCTCAGCGGCGGCCGCCAGCTGCCCCAGTAGCGGCCTCTCCGCGCCGTTCTTTGTGTCGGCGCCTGGAGAAGGCCGCGTGATGTCATTGCTCCCCGGGGCAGGGAAACAGAGGCGGGATAGTCACCTACCCCGCGCCCTGCCCCCGCCCCGCATCTCCGCGGTCCGGCGGCCTCCGCCCGGGCCGGAGCTGCAGGGTTGGGGTGCGCCGGGCGGGCTCCGCGCCTCCAGGAGGCACGCCCAGGAACCGCTCTCCACGCGAGGGCAGGGGCTGCGGAGGTGGCTGAAAATGCGGCTCTACCGCCAGCAAGCTGTAGTCGGGCCTGGATCTCGGTTTCCCCCCTCCCTGACCCGTTCCCCGCCTTCGCTCCAGCCCCTCCCGCAAGTCCCGAGAGCGGGGAGCGCGCGGGACTCACCTGGGGCCGCGCGGAGATGCGGGAAACGCCACCAGGCGGGGTCTGGGGACAAGGGCCCGGATTAAGGTCGGGCATCAGATTGTGTGGCCGCCCGGAAAGTACTGTGTATTTGCATAGCTGATTTTAAAAATAAGAATTACCTAGGTCTTCGCAGTGTGTTTGACAAATGATAAAATGCACTTTAGGTGGAGAAATTTTCCCTCTGACAGTCCCATCTTAAAAGTCTTAACACTTTAAAGCTTTATCAGGAAACTCGCTGATATAGGTTTTGTCCCCCACCACACCTCTACTTCCCCATGCAGAAAATGTGTTCAGTTATTTTTCCCTCTTTTAATTCATTTTTTTAATGTTCCTGAGTACAAAGAACAGGCCAAGTGTCATAGAAGTTAATGATGTATATACAAATTCTAGCAAGAACATGGGTAGTTTAAAAATTTAGAGGAACGGAATTAAAGGATTGAAGATGGGGGTTCATTACTCTTAAGGTGGAAGGTTGTATATAGGCAGAATCCAGGCTTTTGCCTGATGCAGCAAAGGCTGGGCTAAAAGGGCCCCACCCTTTCCTTTCTACTTCCTCCAATATACCAGCGAGGGCAGTCAAATTGTTAATAAAATGTGGGCACGTTGTAAGCCCCAAGTAGATAAGATTAGAGAGACCATCCAGGCTGATGCCTAAACACCAGTCTTCAGGGTTCCAGTCATAACTGGGAATGAGGTAGAGGTGGTGTGTATAGTTGAAACTAAGCCTTCCTGAGCAAGTTGCAGAAGTGAAACCCAATGGAATGACTGAGGTAATCACCAGATTACCTTCTAGGGAGAGGGGCCAGAGAGCTGCAGGGCCTTGTTTATAGGAAGCAGAGTAGATGAGTTTGGGATCAGAGCTGAAATGCTCTGGGATAAGGAACAAAGAGGGCTGGAACCTGGTTCATCTGTACCTTCTCCACTTCATGCTCAGCTTTTGCTCTCAGTAAATGTTGAATCCACATGTAAAGAAAATAAGTTTGATGTTTGGTACCAAATTATTTGCTTGAGTCTCTAGGTCCAGCTATGGGAATGGCAATAAATTATCCCGAGTGCAGCAATATAAAGGGCAAAAAGGGAGAATCAGAACTGTAAACCCTGGGGCTGGAGCTGTAGTTCAGTGGTAAAGCACCTGCTCTGCAAGTGTGAGGCACTGGGTTAGATCCTCGGCAACACCTAGAAATAAATAAAGATACTGTGTGTTCATCTACAACTAAAAAAAAAATTAAACAAACTGTTCTTTAAAGAACAAAACAACAACAACAACAACAAAAAAAAAAAAACCCCGCAAACCCTATGTCCAGAAAAGAGAGATTAGAAACCAAACAAACTTTAAACACCTTGGTTGACCCCGAAGAATCACTTACTACAATTCTCTCTCACAATTGCTTTGCAGGCAGATCTGTCTCACCCACTCATGGAGGTGGGTTGGCTGACTGCTGCTTCCTGGAAATATTTACGTCCTTGTTAAACATTATCTGGTCTTTGACTCAAATATGGTTTAAATTTCCAGAGATACACTGCATTGAACATCTTGTCTAAGCAGGTATAGGTAAAGTAAAATCCCATGAGAGAAGCTAAAATATAATCTTAAACACTCTGATGGAGGTTAAATTTTAGCTATTAGGTCTATGACATAGCAGACAAATGAAGATTATTTCTAGTGCTGTTTAAAATGAAAGGAGGCAGAATAAACTCTGAGAAGTAAACACAGCTAAGAGTTGGGCAAACATTTGTATCAGAACATCAAAATGGGGAACACAGAACACGTACAGTTATGAGGCACAGCTGCAGCTTGAGCCTCAGACAGATCTTTCAAGTCAGACTCAGTCTCAAGGGAAAAGCTACTCTGTAACCAGCCAGATACAGGGGAACCCAAAGTTCAAGGGCATCGGATGATGCTGATATAATGAACTTAGCAGAGGGGAACTAAGCAGAGCTAGGTTAACAAGAGACGCCAGGGAGATGACTCTTCAAAGAATGGCTCATGAGAATCCTGGTGGAAAGCCAAGTCCCAGGCTCTGCAGTTCAAATGTGCTTCTGCTCACCTGCCCAGGCTCCACCAGCTAGTGAGATGGTATGAAGGTTTCAGGAGCCAGAATGGGCATCTTTACTCCACCGCTACCACCACCAACACCACCACCACTGATTTTGACAGCTTGGTGTCACAATCACAGACATTAGTTCCAAGTTAAAGGCCAAGTTTATTTATCAAGGACTTTTTAAAACCAACTTTGAGGTATTGAAAAGGGAAGAAACTAATTGAACACCTGCCTGTCTAGTCTAGTGATACGTATTTTGTTCAGTGATTTTCAAAACAAGAAAAATACTTTCATCCCAATTTTACAAATGAGAAAACTGAAGCCCGGGGGGGCCAATTAAGTATCTCAATTTCCAGAGCTAGGTACTGATAGAGCCAAGATTTAAACTAAAGCATGTCTCACCCAGGGGCCCTGTGGGCTTTCAATTATCTACATTGTCTCTCAGGCCAACCATTTAGAGCTGGAGCACTGTCCATGGTATTCCTTCCTTATGCTATCAGTCTGCGCCTTGATTCTGCAGTGTCTGAATTGAATGACTACAAAACTTCAAATGCCTATTAGTTATATTGTCATCTTTTGAGAAAGGCAGCTTCAGAAAAATTTCTATTGCTATGCCTTGTGCATGTATCATGGATCTGCAGCCTTGCCATGACAATGTCAAGGGACAACCAAATCAGTTTTCCAAATTTTAAAGTGCATGTGTATTGCTTGAGGCTCTACCATGGTAAGCAAACAAGTAACAATTAAATCAGTGTTGCTGAAACACTTGTGCATGAGGGAACTTGTTAACATGAAAATTCTGACTCAGTAGTTCTAGGATGGGGCCTGAGATTCTGCATGTTTAATCCACTTCCTGGTGATACCAGATCACATTTTGAGTGACCATTATCTATACTACTGGTTTATGAGGAAGATAAAGAACTCTGACAGGTTGGATGGCTCCTAGTTAATCCAATCAAGCCACCATGTTTTAAATTAGTTTGACTATCACATACAGATAAAAGGATTCAGACAGCAATAAACTAAGAAATAGAAAATGAACCAAGATGCTAAAAGAGCAGCTAAAACAGAGAGTAAAAGATATCTGATGCCAAAGTGTGAGGGGCTGAGGGAGGAAGTTATGAGGCAGGAGAGATGCAAGAAGGGAAGGGTAAAAGAAGGGAAGAGAGAGGGCAAACAATAGGTGACTCATCTAGTCTCTGTTTTCCTGCCTGGGCAATTAACGATATTGTGGCATATTTCTCAGGCCCCAATACAAAGAGCATAAACAAATGAGCAACTAAAAATTTAATTTATACTGGACAAATTTAATTTATACTAGAAAAAGTTTTCTCACAATGATGTTATACTTCATGTTTTAAAATATAGCTTACAAGATTTAAGGCCCTGCTGCTGTGATAATAAGTGGATGTGATACTGGCACTATTTCTGGTTTTACAAAATGAAACTTGCCATGCTATTTTATTAAAATGTGTCTGCATTATTCAAAGATTAACAATTTAATTGATAATGTTGATCTTAATTTTACTGTAAAGCTTCTGT